>NC_140196.1:469846-509846 GCF_965226575.1 Pagrus pagrus | reverse complement strand
GTGTCCTTGAGCAAGACACTGAACCCCAAGTTGCTCCTGATGAGCAGTTGGCGCCTTGCAGGCAGCTTCTGCCATCAGTGTGTGAATGTGTGTGTGGATGTGGCACTATAGAAATGCAAGACCATGCAGTACTACTATAATACTGTAGTACTACTCTAACAATACTTATATATACTACTGCTATACTGTACTATACTTCTGGACTATAGTTTTAGGGTGAATTCCAATTCCTCGCTTAACCCTCAATCTTAACCCTCAATCTCAAAAATGCGCACTCCCGCTAGTGCAAGTGCTGTCCCGATTCTCAGAAAAATTAAGTTGAGGGGCAAGTTTAAGGGCTGTATAGCCCTCAATAATGAGATTTTACGAGACCACCCTTGGAAGTAATGGCTACCCAGAATGCATTGTGTATTTTGACCGGACAAAGATGGCGCCAAAAGCAGCAAAGCGAGTAAGCTACAAATATAAGTATTTTCTTTGTTAATAGAGATATAAAAATTATGAAAACCATTGTCATTAGTTTAAGCCCATTTTATGGATTGATACGTCATTGTTCCGTAACATTTATTTTTTATTTTACGATCTTTTGTCAATAGCCGGCCGGTGCGGACAAGCCATCGTTTGCTTTCGTTTACTTTTCTATAAGCCGTGGTGTGCGGTAACTTTCAGCTGAATATGTCCGTGGTTGTGGTATTTATGCAGATTATTTGTATAGAGTATCATCTTATAACTAACTGATAGGCTGCAAAAAAAATAATACCGTAATAACCTAAGCTAATAACTGACAAACAGATCTGAGGGACCCGTCAATGACAGCTGCAGACGGCATTGTCCCTGTTTTGTTTATGTTGATACACGTCGCGTCTATATGCGTCGACGGTAATGGTCGAGTACGGATGATGTAAATGCATTCTTCTTCTTCTTTTTTTGAGTTGACAGACTGGACGCAGCTTTCGCGTTATTCTGCCCCCCACAGTCTGAAGACGTATTTGCATTTAAGGAGCGTCCCATTTCTAAGTGACAAAATAACCCTCAACACTTGGTTTTGAGGGCCAGTTAAGATTAAGGGTTGAGCTTGAGGGTTAAGATTGAGGGTTAAGATAGGAATTGGAATTGGCCCTTACTGTCTTATTACCATGCTATTCTCGTACTTGTACGGATGATTTTTTGTCAGGATACCACATACTGGACAGGACCAGTAATACTTGAATTCACCCCTAGGTGTCCCTCCTGACTCAGCTGCTCCTGAGTCCATGAATGAGGGTGAAATGTGACACTTCCTGTTTTATTTCTCATAACAACCATCAACTGAACGTTTCTATTGCTAAAGTTAACATCAAAACAATGAATGAAATGAAACACTCAAAGACTCAATACACAGTTTTTATGTCCCAGTGACAAAGACAGAGACGGGAGCCTGGTGTAAAGACAGAGACGGGGGTCCAGTGATCTGATCATGTTGCTGTGTCTCTGCTGCATTCAGCTGCTCCTAATGATATGCTGTGATGTCACTTCCTGTGCAGGTCATTGATCTGGTTCAGGAGTACGGCGTAAAGCGCTGGTCGCTCATCGCCAAACACCTGCGCAGTCGTAACGGGAAGCAGTGCCGCGAGCGCTGGCACAACCACCTGAACCCAACAGTGAAGAAGAGCAACTGGACGTTGGACGAGGACGCCGTCATCTGTCAGGCCCACAGACAGCTGGGAAACCGCTGGGCCGACATCTCCAAACTGCTGCCCGGCAGGTAAGTACACCACCGCCAGTTGTCCTGTCATCAGATGTCCTGTCTGTAGGACAGTCAGACAGACAGTCAGACACACAGACGGTCAAACCTCAAGCAGCTTCTGTGTTTTGTTCTCAGGACTGACAACTCCATCAAAAACCACTGGAACTCCACCCTGAAGAGGAAGGTGGAGAAGGAGGATAATCTGAAGGTCTTACACCTGCACCACTCCTGCATCACCTCCTTTAACTCCTCCAGCTCCACCTCCACCAGACCAGCATCCAGGACCTGCAGAGCCACCCTCCCCACCAAGGTGAACATCCACCCACACCCCGTCCTCCACCTGTACAGTAACATGATAATAAGGTTGGTGTTTGGTTTAGCAGGCAGACAGCCTGTCCTCTGTGAAGGACGAGTCCAGCTGCACCTCCACCATGGTCTCCAATCAGAGTGACCACACCCACCTGTGCTCCATCTGTGTCCCCGAATCCTCCTCAGGTTACCACTCCTCTCTGAGCGTGAGTGAGCTGACAGCGCCCGAGGATCCGATGGAGGAGGTACACCAGCTTTTTATTTGACTGTTGGCTTTAATGAACCCTCAGCATTGTCTGTCAGGCGACACAGAGTGAAACCTGATCATGACTGTCAGCTCCTTAGTGAACTTGTTTTCTACCTGAATTAATGAACCTGACTTCATCACAGAACCCAGACACCCGGAGCTGCAGCCCACAGGAAGTGACCTCAGCAGCCTGCGTGAGCAGAGAGTACAGCGACCTGTCAGTCACTGATCTGAGCCAGAGTTATGTAAGACAACTAACACCTGAAGTTCACCTGTGAGATCTGATTCTGCCTCCAAACACGACAGACACAACATCTGAGTTTATCCTTTTCATTATCAATGAATCTGTTTTCTTCATGAATCCATTAAATGTTCAGACTATAAAAACTCATCAGTGTCTCCCCAGGTTTACATCACCAGCTTCTTCAGTTTAACACTTAAAAATAATTATCTTATTGTTCATAACAAAGAAAAGCAGAGAAGCTGAAACCAGTCAGCTTCAGGTGACAGCAGTGTGTCCTTGTCTTGTGTGAAGGTTGCAGGTGAGACGGAGCAGCTTAAGGCTGAAGATGGAGCCTCCTGCAACGACTCCACCTCCTCCTGGAGCAGAACACAGGGAGCTGTGAGCTACTCCCCATCAGAGGTAAGACAAGAGCCTGTCTGTCAGTCTGTAGTCCTTCAGTCTGTCTGTCAGTCTGTAGTTTTTATGTCTGTCTGCCTGTCTGTCAGTTTGTAGTTTTTATGTCTGTCTGTCTGTCTGTCTGTAGTTCTTCAGTTTGTAGTTCTTCAGTCTGTCTGTCTGTCTGTAGTTCTTCTGTCTGTAGTTCTTCAGTCTGTCTGTCTGTCTGTAGTTCTTCAGTCTGTGTGCTGTTGATGATCTGAAGCTGCAGCGTCCCATCTTCACCTCCACCCCCGTCTGTGCCTTCAAACACTCCACCACCACCAACCAGGACTCCTGTCCTGAAAGTGTATTAAGGTATTTTCTACAGTGTATTAATGTATTTTTTTACAGTGTATTGATGTATTTTTTACAGTGTATTGACACCCATATTAAGTGCACTTCCTGTCAGGAGTGTCAGCTGTAGTTGGGTTTGAAACGTGTGCACACATGTTCACACACTAGTGACATCTAACTGTGCCACCACCTGTTCCCTCGACCCGATTCCCTCCTCTCTTCTCCAAAACATCTCACACGACATCTTGCCTAACCTCACCACCCTGATCAACTCCTCCCTCACTTCAGGCCGTATTCCAGCTCCTTTCAAGACAGCTACAGTAAAGCCACTCCTAAAGAAACCCACTCTAGACTCAGCTGACATCCGAAACTACAGACCTGTATCTCTTCTCTCGTTCCTCTCTAAAACCCTGGAACGTGCCTTCTACAACCAACTGTCCTCCTACCTTTCACAAAGTGACCTCCTTGACCTCCATCAGTCAGGCTTCAGGACTGCTCACTCCACTGAGACGGCCCTCCTCACAGTGACTGAGTCGCTCCGGGCCGCCAGAGCCTCGTCCCACTCGTCAGTCCTCATCCTCCTCGACTTATCCTCTGCGTTTGACACAGTCAACCACCAAATCCTCCTCTCCACTCTGGCTGAACTTGGTATCGCTGACTCAGCTCTAACCTGGTTCACATCATACCTCACAGAACGCAGCTTCCAGGTCACGTAGAATGGCTCCTTGTCCAAACCCTGCTCCCTGGATACTGGTGTCCCTCAAGGCTCAGTACTCGGACCGCTTCTGTTTTCACTATACACTAGATCACTGGGCTCTGCAATCACATCACATGGATTCTCTTACCACTGTTATACTGATGACACCCAGCTGTTCCTCTCTTTCCCTCCATCCTCCTCCGATACCCACGTTGCCACGCGCATCTCTGAATGTCTGGTAGACATTTCCGATTGGACAACTGCGCATCATCTCAAGCTCAACCTTAGTAAAACTGAACTCCTCTTCATCCCAGGGAAAGACTGCCCTCACATGGACCTGCCAGTCACTGTCGAGGACGTCACTGTATCGCCTTCATCGACTGCGAGGAACCTGGGTGTTATCCTCGACGACGGACTTTCCTGCACCCCCAACATCACCGCGGTGGCCCGATCCTGCAGATTTGCCCTCTACAACATCCGCAGGATCCGTTCCTTCCTCACAAAGGGAGCAATGCAACTCCTGGTTCAAGCGCTGGTCATCTCCCGCCTCGACTACTGCAACTCGCTCTTGGCTGGACTCCCAGCCTCTGCAACTAAACCTTTGCAACGTATCCAGAACGCTGCAGCGCGCCTCGTTTTCAATCTACCCAAATTCTCCCATGTGACCCCCCTCCTCCGTGACCTCCACTGGCTTCCTGTTGCGGCCCGCATCAGATTCAAGACCATGGTGCTGGCCTTCAAGGCTGTCAACCGAACTGCACCCATCTACCTCCAAACACTGATCAGACCACACGCCCCTGAGCGAGCACTTCGCTCTACTACATCAGCTGGCCGGCTGGTGCCGCCATCGCTAAGAGCAAACAAAGACCGCCTAGCGAAGTCACGACTCTTCTCTTTCTGGCGCCTCAGTGGTGGAACGAACTCCCGACCAACGTCAGGACAGCAGAGTCACTCGCCATCTTCTGCAAAAGACTCAAGACTCACTTGTTCAGACTTCACCTCGACCCGCATAGCATGACTCACTCCCAACCCCCAAAAACAAAAACAAAAAATTAATTTATATGCACTTGTATGTTCTGACCCTCAGCACTTAAACCACAGCACTTTTGTACTTATGGTATCCTTGATAAATAGCAGCTACTTTGCTCAGATGAGGGCTTGTTTCTATTTTTTCTTTTCTACTTTATCGACAGTGATATGTTGTGGTTTCTTTCTTGTGACAAATGTTCTTATTGTAAGTCGCTTTGGACAAAAGCGTCTGCTGAATGCCCTAAATGTAAATGTAAATGTAATGTAATGTAATGTAATGTAATGTAATGTAAATGTGCTCTGATGTGTTCAGGACGCTGTCAGAGATCACAGAGTTGTTGACAGCGGCTCCTCCAACACCAACTCCACTGAAGAGCAGCAGCCAGGACGAGGTGATGATCAGCTGATCACAGCTCTGCTCACATGAACACAGTAGAGCTCACACTTGTTTCTGCTTCAGGTGTCAGTTTCTTGGAGCAAGTTCATCAATCTGCTGTGGGACGAGCAGAGAGTTCATCCCGACAGTCAACAGTCCAGCAGCAGCTCAGAGGTCACGCACGCACACGCACACACACACACACACACACACACGTCTGTCTGTCCAGCACCAACACATTCAGTCACAGCTTGTCGTCTCTTGTTTTCAACAGTTTTACAGTGTAGTTTGATGGGAGAGTCTCTGTTGTTTGACAGATTCACAGACAGGGTCATTCATCTGTCTGTTATACACTCATGTCAGAACTGTCCTCCAGGTCCAGGGAGAGAGTCTGCTGAGCTCCATCCTGCAGGTCCAGACCCAGTCCAGCTCCGTCCAGCAGACAGAGTCTGGCCGTGTGCTGGGCTCTGAGGAGTTGGGCTGCTTCCCGTTGGAGGGGCAGGTGGAGGTGTGGTGGTGTCAGCAGTCAGTCAGCCAGCACTCTCCTGATTGTCCTGCATACAGACTGAAGTCCTTTGAGGTGAGGACAGACTCTGAGACACTCTGACCTGAACCGTGACCAGTTCATGTTCACGTGTTTCCTTCCTGTCGGGTCAGACTCACAGTGAAGCTCTCTCTAACAGTACCACTCAGTATGTTTCCATGAACACCTGAGTCACAGCTCCATGAGGCCATTGAACTGGACTGCAGCCATTGTCCCAGAATGCAAGCACCAGGGGAGAATCCATGTATTGACAAAGTGTGTCCGACTCCACCCGGCAGGTGGCCATATGCACCGTTTCAGCTCGCTGCTACTGGACCTTCATCCGGTTGACCTATTACGTCACATACAGAACAAGTGAAGAAGCAGCAAACAGGCTGCACAGTGACAACAGTGATGTCTGTACGTCCTGCTCACCTCTCACCAGTGTGTCCTGCTCACCTCTCACCTCTCACCAAGTTGATACCTTTGTCTTCTTCTTTTGTATTTCCCGGCTTCCTGCTATAGATTTATGCCATGGACGACTTCCGTGTCAGTGCCCAGCGCGGGCCAGTTCAGGGGTCCGTTTCACAAAGCAGGTTTAGTGAAAACTCTGAGTCTTTAACCCTGAAATGAGGGAAACTCTGAGTTTTCCGTTTCACAAAGGGAGGTAACTCAAACCAGAGAAAGCGGGGTAACTCCAGCCTGTTTCACAGAGAGAGGTAACTTAAGCTCTCGGTCAGTTACCATGGTAACATACTCTATGAACCTAACCTGGTCGGGACCAGGTTTTCCTCAACAAACCTCGAGTTTCTCTCTGTCTCCGCCTCTTTCAGCCACACACGGTATTTGATTTCCTCATTCATTCAGTCAGCAGGCGAGTTTTGGCGTAATATAGTTCTGCCGTCTGTTTTTTGAGAAAATCATTGCAAAAATCAGTCAGTAGGCGACATTAGAAGTTATATTAGGTGGCGACTATTTTCACTACCATGGCATGTCCTTTTGATAATGATCCCGTGGATGAAGGGGCAGCATTACTGCGCAGAGAATTAAATATTCGTCGGGAGATAATTATCAGACCGCGCATAGATGTTCTTGCATTTCCAGACAATTGTCTTTTTGAGCGGTACCGTTTCACGTCACAGTCCATCATTTACATACACAACCTAATCCGTCCTTACATTTCCAACATTACCAACCGAAGTCATGCTCTCACATCCCAGCAGATATTGTGTGTGTGTGTGTGTTTTTTATAATAATATATAATATTTTTATGAATAGGCTTAAAAAATATATATAGGTCTAGTTATATTACATTTTATAAAAGCACTTGTGTCTTGGGGGCTGAGCTCAGAGGATGAGCTCAGCCACTGGCCTTCCTAAACTCTGGCTCAGGCCCAGCTCCTCTGCCTCTGTTAGAGGTGCGGTGCTGGGCCACCACCCGTTTTACAGGCATCTGCTTTCTTTCTGTTGGCTGAGTAGAAGTCTGTGTTAGTTTAAATAGGCTTAATTATTTAACAGAACATGATATAGATGAGAAGACATGTATGTGTGTGAAAACAGCATTATGTTGGGGATAAAACAACTGTACAGTCAAACAGCCACTTAATATTTACTTTACAATGTAAAACATGATCAAAATGAGGTACCCCCGTGAGATTATGCCGAGGTCTCACCTGTTTGAACAATGTTTTTATGTTTCATCTAAAGCTGCTGCCAAGTGTGCTTCTCCCGCGGGATTGCACCTAAATGAAATAAATGAATAGGCTCCCACTCAAGCAGTTTCCCCCTGTAATATTATTGTGATTGCAAAGGACTACATTTAAACTTACGCATTGACCCGAGCAGCATTGTTGTCCCACGCCGTCTCCCTCTCTGCTGCTGCTGCAGCGGTGTTACACTTCCTTCTAAAAACGTGCTCAAACTCACCGTATGAGCGCATTAATATTTCCAATTCCAGTGGGGTGAAAAACGTAGCCCTCCTCTTCCCCGTTGCCATGGTGACTCGTCGACTCGGGGCTCCATTGATGCTGTCTTTTTATACTTGTGGTGCAACTCCAGGTGAAACTACTCCGCGTTGATCAAACTAACTCAAATCAGCTGTTCTGGGAACCGAAAACTCAGTTTTCTATCTCAGAGTAGATCAAGTCAGAGTTCAAGGTTAGTCTCAGTTTGTTGAACCTGCTTTGTGAAACGGACCCCAGGTCCGACTAGGACGTATACATGAAGTCTATCAACTTCCAGCTGCGATAACTAGATGTGTTAGTCCCACTTAGAGAAAGTCACGATCGTCATGTGAACATACTGAGTGTGAGTCAGACATATAACACTGATGATGATGATGATGATGAAGATGAGGATGATGTGTTGTCAGGTGAACGAGGAGCTGCAGGTGGTGATGTTTGGGAGAACAGATGATCAGATGAGTGTGACAGAGCAGGCCCGGCTCTACGTGGAGCCATGATCCTCAGCAGGTGAGTCCACCTCATCCTCAGCACCGGACGGACACACACACACACACACACACACACACACACACACACACACTCATTTCACTTTGTTGTTACATACCTGCTGTCATCTTCATCACCACCATTACCTTCATCTTCATCAGTTTAATGAGAGGACCCTGCTGAGTCGACCTGCAGAGAATCAACTTTTTATTTGATCTTATTTTATTATAAACTGATGATTTTCAGTTCATATGATCCACTGATGTTTTATTGATTTATTTAGCAGTTCAACATTTTATTGATTTGATTTTATATATTATTTATATTTTAAACTGCATTTTAACAAAACAGTATTTTTATATTTTTAAACAATTTCTGAAACATATTTCTTGTATTTTTACTGAAGATGTCAGAACTATTTTAAATGCTATATTTGTAAATTCTACATGAATATATATTTTTAACATTTAAAACATGTATTTTATTCATGTGTTTATATATATTATATATTTTATGTTGTCTTTTTTATATTTGAACTTGGATAAAAACTGAACGTTTGTTTAAAACTATGGATTTTAATTTGATATATTTTAGGAGAGTGAAGCTCAAACATCAGAATATGACTGAGTGTGTATGTGTTCTGTTAACAGCTGGATATTGATTGTAATTTTTTGTTTTATGATTGAATGAAAACAGTCAACATTTATTTATTATTTTATTTAAATTGTTTTGCACAAAAACAAACTGATGAACATGTTTTTGAGTCTGAGGAGAGTTTTATTTGACAGATGTGATTCATGATCAGAAGAAAATAAGAAAATCAAAAAATAATTGTAGAAGTCAGTTTTATTCTCACTATACTTCACACATGGAAACACAGTCTCAGTAAACTGTCAACGTTCTGCTCAGTAACTTTACAGTTTGGTTCCTGAAGGATTGTGATGGATCAAACGTTCTTTAAAGGAGAAAGTGTCTCAGTGCAGGGACGGACGAGGGACTTGAGCAACTTGGACAAGACCTGGGTGACTCAAACGTGAACTCTGTGACTCGGAAGACCTTGTTAACTCGGGAATGACCTCAGCAAGCACTTGAGACCCAAACCCTTGGACATGACCTCAGGGACATGGACTTGATAACTCGGACATGATCACACTGTCTAGAGCTTGACTTCAGTGGCTCCAATACAACAAGTCAACAAGTCTCAGATAGGATCAGTGACTTGGACATGGCCCTAGTGACTCTTTCATGAGCACAGTGACTCAAACTTGACCTCAGGAAGCACATCAGACTTTTCTGACTTGGACGTGACTTGCTGATGTGACATGATCTCAGTGACTCGAACATGACTTCAGAGTCTTGAACAGGATGTCAGTGACTTGGGAATTATCTCAGTAACTTTGACTTGACAGGCTTTGACAGGACATGATGACTCAGACATGACCTCAGAGACTTGACCCTGTGATGTCTTTTGTACTTTGAGTGAGACTCAGCTCAGTACTGACACTTGAGACGTCACTTGATGTGACGTCAGGGACTCGAAAACAACGAGTCGCTTCACCTCAGTGACTTGGGCCTGATGGAGTCGACCCGTCAGTCAGACCTGAGGTTTTTCTCTTTGTTTCTGGGTCAGTAGAGAATTAATTAAAAATACAAGAAAATCAATAAGAAACTAAACGTCCTCGTGTCTGGGAGGCGTGACTCGTCGCAGGTCAGCAGCTCGCAGTCTAGTCCGACTGGAAGGCGCTGTTGACGGAGCCGTTCTCCTGAGGCGGGTGGGGGAGGTGGGGGCAGCTCTTCCTCCTGGACTTGGCCAGGACTCGGTGCAGGAGGCTTGGGGAGCCGTGAGGAGGAGCCGCCGAGGCGCCCCGAGTCATAGATAGCCCGTCGAGTCCCAGCGGCCGGCGGATGCTGTCTTTCCTCAGCAGCTTCGGAGTGCTGCGACCGCTGCAGAGACAATAAATCAGTGTTTATGACATCGTCTGTAACTCAGAGTCACCTGATGTTGTGTGCAATCACCTCGTGCAGCCACAGGGGGCGCCTGCTGTCGTCACGACAACCGGTACAGACACCCTCCTCACCAGCGTGGGTGTGGCTGTAGATGAAGCTCCGCCCTGCAGCACAAAGACTGTGTTACATGACAGCGTCAGGACTGGACCCTGACCCTGACCCTGACCCTGATCCTGACCCTGACCCTAACCCTGATCCTGACCCTGATCCTGACCCTGATCCTGACCCTGACCCTAACCCTGATCCTGACCCTGATCCTGACCCTGACCCTGACCCTGATCCATATCCATGTCTCAGATCCTTCACTGACTTTACTTGTGTTAAATGACTCAACATCAATACACCCTTTCCTAAGTCCCGCCTATTTTCGTTCTGTGCTCCAGTCACAGTCAACAAGCTTGATACCTGGATGAGTCTCAGTCAGCCGGGCCGGCAGATAACGCTCAGCCTTGCTTCACTCTGACCCGGTGGCCACTTGCAGTATTGCAGCTGTGGCCAGCTCCATTATAAGGCAGACGAGGTCCGTTATGACTCTATTCTGAATTTTTGATCCCTGCAGGTTTTATGTTTGTAAATTTTCCCTCAAGCTGAAACAAGTAATTTAAATATCTGTGACATCATCACAATGTGAACTCTGGTGGGCGGGGCCAGCAGGGGAGACGCTGTGCATATTCAATGAGCTGCATGACCAGGAAATAAACACGCCAGAAGACTTTTTTGGCGAATGTGAGGCGAGTGATTCTCATTGGTTTGAACTTGGGCTGTCAAAATTGCTCCAAAAGGACGTTTGAATATTCCCTCTAAAAAAACACATAGGAACCATTCGAATATCTGTATTTGCACATTATGTCAATAACAGGAGGACAAACTAATACGAGACATAACTACTTGTATAGGTATTTTTATTTCAGTTTTAACATGTCTTTGAAAACATACCTACACATTACAAAAATAAGTAAATGAACTAATGGCCTATACCATAGACCTCTCTCTCGCTCGCCCCCCTCTCTCTCTATGCGGCTAGTGGTATGCTAATAGTAAGCTAACTGTAGCCTACACAGCTAGCATACAACTTTATCTCGAGGCTCGACATTTTTGCCGCCTACTGATCAAAATCGAAGTATTTCCAAACGGGGCTTTTTAGGTTGCTTGGAGTCCGAAGCGCTCTCTGCTGCCGAGGTGGGCTCTGAACTTCCTCCCCGTCAGCTGCGTCTGCCGCAGTTATGTCGCATCTCACTTCAGCAGTGAGTGACGCTGTGCAGGTGACCCGTCCCTGACCCGTCATGCAGTGCGCCCACTCACAAAGCAGCCGCTGATGTGGTTTTTTCCACAGTCGAATATTAATTTTCACAGTCGAATCTCTTTTCTTCTAAATTTTTTTTTAAATATTCGAATATATATTCGAATTTAGAATATTCGTTGACAGCCCTAGTTTGAACGGACGCCATCTTTCCATCTGGTATCTAGTTCTTCTATAAATCTATGAGTCAACTCAAGTACAGTGACCGGCAGGATTATCATACAGTAATTATTATTATCATATTGTTATTATTATTGTTATTATACAGTAATAATACTGTTTGGTTATTAGTGGTTCAGACAAAATGCAAAACAAAGCTTTTGTTTTGTTCACAGCTGATTTTTTGTTTCAAAACGTTTAAAGAAAAATGAAATAATGAAATCCCTCCAGACTCGACAGTACACCCAGTACACCCAGTAAACCCAGTAAACCCAGTACACCCAGTACACCCAGTAAACCCAGTACACCCAGTACACCCAGTGGAACCAGTAAACCCAGTACACCCAGTACACCCAGTGGACCCAGTACACCCAGTACACCCAGTAAACCCAGTACACCCAGTACACCCAGTAAACCCAGTACACCCAGTACACCCAGTGGAACCAGTACACCCAGTAAACCCAGTAAACCCAGTGGACCCAGTAAACCCAGTAAACCCAGTACACCCAGTGGACCCAGTACACCCAGTACACCCAGTAAACCCAGTACACCCAGTGGACCCAGTACACCCAGTACACCCAGTAAACCCAGTACACCCAGTGGAACCAGTACACCCAGTACACCCAGTACACCCAGTGAGTCGTTACCTGGAGCGGCTCCACACAGGCTGCGGGGAAGTAACCCTCGTTTCCATTCTTGAGCCGTCCAAACCACCAGGTCTGGTCCTCTTTAAACAGGACCTGGATCATGTCTCCCTCATTCAGGTCCAGCTCTTTCGGCCAGCGGGACCGGTACTGCGCCACCGCCACCACCACCTGCCAATCACAGTCCAGGACTGAAAACTTCACACTCAACGGCAGAGTCTTAAAATCCCCTGAATGAACCTTTAATGAGCCGACAGTAACTCCTCGTTTGTCTTTTCATTTGAAAACCTTTGAAAAGCCTCGATGACCACATGAGTCAGCACAGATCCATGAATGAGTGAAGGAGTCGTTAATATTTTCAGCTGCTCGTTAATGAGATCATTGACAGAGTTGAATGGAAACATTCATGTTCTGAATGCGTCTTTAATGAAGTTACTGCATCATGTGTTATAATTTGTTAATAAAACTGTTTATCTGCAGAGACGCAGTTTGTTCTTTCAATCATTATAAATAAACAGATGTTTGTTTGTGTCATTAAACTTCTATAAATAATTCAAGCTGCTTCAGCCCGACTCATCTGACCCGCGTCACAGGAACCTGCTGAGGTCACGTCCTCCAATTCTGTCTGGAGCGGGTCGATGTTCACTGATGGGAGACGTTAATAACACAATGTGTTCAATAAATAAATAAAGGGTCAATTATTCTCCATCAGCAGGTGCAGAGTCGTGTCACTGAAAAACAGCTGGAGTCATTAACGATGCGTCAGCACGAAGCTGGATGTTGTTCAGCTCATGAGACGTTAAAGTTCGTCAAACGTTTCCTGAGAATAAAACTGACACGTTTTAAATTATTAGATATATAATAATAACTAGATTCAGTTGATGGACTACTTATAAAATCATTGCTGTGTGAGTGTGAGTGAGTGTGTGTGTGTGTGTGTGTGTGTGTGTGTGTGTGAGTCGCTCATCAGTGTGTCACCTTTAATCTGCTTTAAATAGCTGCAGCTCAGCTCAGCAGGCTGTTAATACTCAGAGGTCAGAGGTCACACTGACGTAACACTGATTAACACACACACACACACACTGTGTTCTCAGAGTGCTCAGCTTGAACCAATCACTGTCAGTCCACCTGCGGTCGTTACCATGGTGATGATTAATGAGCAGGTCCTCGGGTCAGAACACTGAAGACCACCAACACAAACACTACAGACACGTGTTGTGTTCACAGTGCAGCAGACAAAGTGAGCGCCGAGTGAACCGCTGTCGGAGGATGAGGCCAGAACCACCACAGAGACACAGAACCACCACAGAGACACAGAACCACCACAGAGACAGAACCACCACAGAGACAGGAACCACCACAGAGACAGGAACCACCACAGACACAGAACCACCACAGAGACATAGAACCACCACAGAGAGCCAGGACCACCACAGAACACAGAACCACCACAGACACAGAACCACCACAGAGACAGGAACCACCACAGAGACAGAACCACCACAGAGACAGGAACCACCACAGAGACACAGAACCACCACAGAGACAGAACCACCACAGAGACACAGAACCACCACAGAGACACAGAACCACCACAGAGACAGAACCACCACAGAGACAGGAACCACCACAGAGACAGAACCACCACAGAGACACAGAACCACCACAGAGACACAGAACCACCACAGACACAGAACCACCACAGAGACACAGAACCACCACAGAGACAGAACCACCACAGAGACAGGAACCACCACAGAGACACAGAACCACCACAGACACAGAACCACCACAGAGACACAGAACCACCACAGAGACAGGAACCACCACAGAGACACAGAACCACCACAGAGACAGAACCACCACAGAGACAGGAACCACCACAGAGACACAGAACCACCACAGACACAGAACCACCACAGAGACAGAACCACCACAGACACAGAACCACCACAGAGAGCCAGAACCACCACAGAGACACAGAACCACCACAGAGACAGAACCACCACAGACAGAACCACCACAGAGACAGAACCACCACAGAGACACAGAACCACCACAGGGAGGATCTATGGCCACAAACACAGATCCAGATGTTAAGGGTTAATTTAGGGGATTTTCGGGTTCTGGTCGGGTTCTGGTCTCTTTGTGTCGGGTCGTTCACAGTAAGTTCCTGATAAAAATGTGCTCGTCTCTTCAGACTCTGACTTTACCTTCTCTGCCTCCACATGTCTCGTCCTCGTCCTCGACCTGCACACTGACACACACACAGACACAGCAGGGTTGATGGTTCAAATCCCTGAAACCACTGATCAGTTCATCAATACGTACGTGATCACAGGTTATTGATTAATGGTGTGTGTGTGTGTGTGTGTGTGTGTGTGTGTGTGTGGACCCACCTTGCGGGGAGAAGACGGTGGTATAAACCTCAAACTGCTGGTCGCTCTGTCTGTAGATCTGCTGCATGCTGCTCTGCTCCCACACACACACACACACTGAGCTTAAATACCTGCCGTCACTAATCCTGATGTGTGTGTGTGTGTGTGTCTGTAACACACACACACACCTGATAAATGTATTGTTTGGACCCTCTGACTGGTGTGTGACTACCTGAGCGTCAGGTACAGGTGAGCTCAGGTGTGTCACAGCGAGGACTCCTCTCAGCGATGAAACTCATCACAGGCGAGTCTGACGAGTCATGAATCACACAGGTGAGCTCAGGTGTGTACAGCTGCGTGCTCCGTGGTGCGTTCAGGGTCACTGTGATTAGCTCATTTCTGCTCTCAGGTTAAACCAGTTAAAACAGTCAGATCAGGTTTACGTAACAACTGTTCCAGGATCAGATTAA
This sequence comes from Pagrus pagrus, assembly GCF_965226575.1. Lineage (NCBI taxonomy): Eukaryota > Metazoa > Chordata > Actinopteri > Spariformes > Sparidae > Pagrus > Pagrus pagrus. The sequence continues at coordinate 494,576 of NC_140196.1, read as the reverse complement.
ACTGGATTTAAGCTACAAGAGAGAGAGAGTTCTTAGAAACACACACACACACACACACACACACACACACACACACTTAAATATCGTACTTTTACTCAACTACAACTGATTAATAACTTTAGTTAGTAAAACATTAAGTAACAACTGAGTATTATTATAGATTGATCCCAGAGGGAAACTTAGCAGTGCCTATATTTCATACTATATATATGTACTACATATATATATATATATATATATATATATATATATATATATATATATATATATATATATGTATATATATATATATACATACATATACAAACATACATGTGTACTATATATATACACAGAGGTGTCAAGTAACAAAGTACAAATACTTCGTTACCTTACTTAAGTAGAGATTTTGGGCATGTATACTTCTATACTGCTCCTTACATTTAAGAAATGGCCTCGTTACTCCTATTTCCTTCCGGCTCGTTTTCCTTCCGGCTCGTCATCGTTCAAAAACACAAAAGAAAAGAAGAAACCTGTGGAGATAAATCGCGCCATCCGGATGGAGGTTATTTGACTGTGGTTGGATGAGACGTATAAACATGAACCATTCCGACACCCTGTTGGTTTGTACGCGATCCATCGCCCGGCACACGTCACGAGTCACGTCACACCCCAGACAGCACGCAGCAGACTGTATGTATGTAGCCTAGTACGAAGATGTCTGGCAGTGACTCGAGGACTCGAGCGAAATGTCCCAACCAAGCAGCAGCCAGGAGGCCGGTACACGCGCCAGCCCTCGTGCGTCCCTGGCCGTACCTGGAACAATGTTTCCAAATGGTTGGATCAGAAACAACTCCTTTCGATTGCGCTGCACGCTCGGCATCGCATTCCCCCTACATTACTTTTACTTTTATACTTTCAGTAGTTTTGAAACCAGTACTTTTACACTTTTACTTGAGTAAAAAGCTTGAGTTGATACTTCTACAGAAGTCTTTTCAAACCCTAGTATCTGTACTTCCACCTGAGTAATGAATGTGAATACTTCTGACACCTCTGCTTATATATAGAGATCGTTTAAAGTCATTACATCCACATTCACTCTGCGACATTAAAGTGATGAACATATGAATCAATCAATAATTATAATCCAGTTATATTTGTTATTCTGCACCAAAAGTACTTTTACTTGAGTATTTCTACACGGTGGTAACTGTAACTACTGTTGAACAGTGAACAGATTTCTGCCTCACACTGATGACCAGGTGGAGGCTCACTGTAAAAATGTAGTCGGATACAGTTACTAATTACATGCTGAACATGTAATTAGTAACATAATACAAGCATCGAAATATTAAAGTAATGTAACGTTTCAGTTACTTTCAGATTGCTTTAATTCAACATTTGTAAATAAAGAGCAGAGAAAAGAAATAATCAATAAGACAATTTTTATTGACTCTATCCTAATAATGTAATCTCATTACATGTAATCTGTTACTCCCGGAGCCTGCTGACGGAGCCACAGCAGTGAAGCGGAGGTGAAAACAGACATTAAAATGATTTCATTTCATTTTCTTCTTCAGTGTCACCGATTGTGTCAATAATCAATAAACTGATTACTTATCAACTAAATGGATCTCCAGATATTCTGATCATCAGTTTGTCTGTTCTTTGATTTCAGCCCGTTAAATGATCAATAATGAATCAGTGAATCGATGATAATCACTTTAATCTCAGTGTTTTCATAAACGATCCAGTGTTTGATCTTTAACCCTTAAACTTCGTCAATGATTCGTTCAATATGAATATTTTCTGGTTTCTTTCCTCTGAACACTGAAGATCTTTGATTTTTGAGTTTGAAGACGACATTTTCTGACATTTTATATCCAAACAGCTGATTGATCAGTTGAGACGCTGCTCAGCTGATTCATCAACAGTTAAATGAAACAACATGAAGACAAACAGAGACTGCTGACTCAGCAGAGTACACAGTCTGTATTCATATCTGTCAGTCAATATAAAATCAATACGTTAACTGATCAAACGTCTGAACAGGCTGAGAAACAGCAACATCTAGTGGCTGTTAGAAGAACTGCAGCTCAGCACACCACAGACCAGACCAACAGGGAGTGTTAGTTTAATGTGTGTGTGTGTGTGTGTGTGTGTGTGTGTGTGTGTGTGTGTTCAGTAGAGCTTCATGGAGGCCTCAAACAGCTGACTCAGGTCCTCCTCGTTGTGCTCTCTGGGAGACAGTTTGGTCACTCGCTCCTGAAACAAACAAGACGACATTAACGACCCTCTGAATTCTTTCACCTTTCATTCATTATAAAACGAACACATGGAGACTTTCAGGGCTTCATGACTGAGATCTGAACATCTGTTCATCAAAGGATCAAAGAGGTTCAATAATGAATCAATTCATCGATGATAATAAATTAATTGATTTAGTGTTTCAGTGTTTGAAGATGTTTTCATGTTGCTTTAATTATTTAAATATCTGAATATACTGAAGTTAATTAAACAGTTTTTAACTTCCATCTCAACATCACCATCATTAATAATAATAATGTAATAATTAATGAACCATCGTCGTTAAAGGACTCTGAACAACACATTCAGTTCCGGGGTCACTCTGTCCATGACATCATGGTTCTGCAGGTGTGACTCTGTGGCGGTGCTGGCGGCGAGCTCACCTGAGGGATGGTTCCCTTCACCAGAGCCGGGATGTCGTCCTTGCTGTAGCCCACAGCTCCCAGCCCGTCCTCCACCTGCATGTCGAACAGGAACTTACGCAGCGTGTCGGCCAGAACGGCGCCCGCGTCCTCCCTCTTCACCTGCCGGATGTCTGCACCTGAACGCAGCACAGAGGGACGATGTCACAGTGTGACCAGGTGAAAGACACACGTGTCACATGTGACAGAAGAAGAAGCTTGAGACCTGACGACACGTCTCGTTTACACCATCTGACTGTCAACATGAACCAAACAAATAAAATACATCTGATCATGAAGAGCCTCCGTCAGCAGCACCAACACATCACCTGTGACTGCTCTCACTATCATATATCACTGTTATACTGTGAGCAGGTGAGCAGGTGTACAGGTGAACAGGTACCAAGGATCTCTGCAGCCTCCAGGTGGCGCTCCGGACACATCGGGGCTGTGAAGTTAAAGACGGCCGGAGACGTGAGGACCACAGAGAGTCCATGAGGCTGAGGACACACACACACACACACACACACACACACACACACTTCCTGTTACAGTCTGACTTTGTGACGTCGACCAAACTCACCTGAGTTTATTGATTTTGAGGAGTTCAGTTCTGATCAGAGTGATTTACAATGATCTCAATGATCAGTCAATAAGTCAATTTATTAGCTCAACATTATCAATACTGTGATGTCACGTAATGATGTCACTAGGGATGCTCCGATCGATCAGCCGCCGTATATGTGTATATATATATACAGTATATATATATTTTATTTTTTAAAAATGTTTCCCCCCGAGGCTGTTTTTCTGCGCGTGACGTAAATGACCTGTGACTGTTTTTCTTTTTCACAGTTGTCGAGACCGTCGGCACGGTGTTTACTTTAAAGGTCTGGGGCAGCTCTGATTGGAGCGACACACTCTGTGCAGCTGTCCTGCCAGTCGCGATGCGTCGATCCCCGAGTGCGGCGTAACCCGAAGGAGAAAGCTCCATGTTACGTCGGGGATCGACGCATCGCGACTGGCAGGACGGCTTAAGCTACTGCTAACGTGAGTTTTTCAAAAACCTTCTTTTTAGCAAACTTTGTGTCCACAAACGATGTTCTCAATGCTCGTGTTCATGTGTAGAGACCCTGGTGATGCTACGAGCAAAGTTTCATGTTGTGTCGAGTCTTCTTAGTGTTTTAAAAATAGCGACTTTGATTTTTTTTTTTCCATCAAATGGATGTAATTTGTGTTTCCTTATGGTTAAGGGTGCAGTGGCAGTAAACTGCATGCCTCTTTTTGTTTAAAATGATTTTGAAGACTTTTTTGCCTCACTTGGGGAGTAAGGCAAGTAAATTAAAGCTCTGGTCTACGATCTGAGAAAGGTTTGAAATAGCATCCCCCCCCCCACACACAGCCGGCAGAAACCAAATACAGCAGCTTTGACTGCAGAGTAACGATGTCGGATTCACAGGTAAAGTTATTACAATGCACGTTGAAACTCACGTAACTCTTGTAAGTCATTACAATGTCCACAGCTGAGCTCCACAGCCAAGCTAGCGTAACGTCATTAGCATGCTACAGCTACGTAATCAGTTACAACAGCTAAGTTAGCCACTTCTAAAAGTTACTGAGGGCCAAGAGACTAACAGATGCTGCCGCCAGCTTTCATCACAACGATCACTTCCACATTTTGGCTGAAAAATAAACCGTCATGAGCCTCGGACCAGCTGTGTGTGTCCCAGCTGCTGTCTGAGCAGCACCGCGACACAAACGTGCCCGTAAACCGTGATCTCTTGTTTATGACAGATAAGACACACAAATACACACATCGTAACGCCTATATGATAATCCATCATGTTGATTTAGCAAAGGCTTCGTTGAACACAAACGGACAAGACCAGGAGGAGGGTTAGCAAAACAGCTGAGCAGTGACCGGGCAAGAGGTTGTTATGGAGAAATAAATCTGAAACCCGTCCGCTTCACGTTGGGGTTTCATCCATCCCTTCATTCATCTTACTTGCTGCTTCATTTAGCTGCCACGAGCAAATAACTAGGCTGATTTGGTGTAAACATGTTAGCAATGTTAGCTTGTTGTTAGCTTACAATGCTAGCATAGAGGCTAACGTCTCCGTCGAACAAGTAAACAAGTGTTGACAACACTGCGGAGACAGACACCGTCTAATAACAGAAACAAACTAACGGCAGCTTCACAGTCATCAGCAGCATCGGCATGAAACTTATCTGTGTCAACATCCACAATAGAGACGAAGGTTACCTGCTCAACAGAAACTCGCTGTGTCAGCACCGGGTCCATATGTTCACGGACCTTTGGCCACCGTTCAGATGATGACCCGATGTTTACTCGGTTTGAGCCCTCTTTGTTTCACATCTCGCTTTGTGTCTTTTCAGTGACAGACTTTCTCTCTTTGACTCTTTGTCGGTGGGGCGAGCAGAGGCAGCTGAACTGCTCAGGGCAAAACAAACCTCTTGTCCGCTTGTAGTTTCAAATGCGGAAGTGGGTCGGGACCAGACGTGAGCAGGAGCAGGAGAGTGAGCGAGGATTGGATCGGAAAATCGATCAAATAGGAGCCATCCGGGCCGGATGGTTCCTATTGGTCAATTTCTTTCAGTTTTACAGACACTAGAGAGAATGGATTTATTTGGTTCCTTGTACTCTTCACATTGTGTGGGTGGCACTATTGGACCAGAACCACCATCTAAATGATGTTAATAATAATAACAAATCTTTCAAATTGTAGACCAGAGCTTTAAGTAAATTTTATTTATTTTTATTTTATTTCATCTATTGCTCTTGACAGGGTTAGTAATGTTTACACAAATAAAAAGTTGATTGTGGAACATAAAGATCTTGATTGTATTTATTATTTATTTTAGTACAAATGGTTTTAGCACTTTAAGTGTTGCACAAGGCTAGATTGTAAATACAGGACACTGAGGATTATTATTATTATTATTCTCCCATCCATTCTGTGATCGGTGATCGGATCGGCCCCCAAAAATGCTGATCGGAGCATCCCTAGATGTCACGTAATGTCATTAAATGATGTCATGAATGATGTCACGTAATGATGTCACGTAATGATGTCATGTAGTGATGTCATGAATGATGTCATGAATGATGTCATGTAGTGATGTCATGAATGATGTCATGAAATGATGTCATGCAATGATGTCATGCAATGATGTCATGCAATGATGTCATGTGGAGGCAGCTGTGTTGTCTGCAGGTCCCTCACTCACCACCAGTGGGTGCTCCACACTGTAATCTTTGGCTAAGTGAGTCTTCACGTTCCCGGCAACCGGATACGACATCCCGTGACTGAGAGACGATGACACTCGTTAGATTCATTTAATAACTAATAATGAGTGTTAACTGTAAACATGAACGTGTTTCCAGTCCTCAGCTGTGACTGGATGAATTCTTTATTAAATTAAAGCTTTTTCATCTGTAAACATTCAAATCCAGTAAAAACAGTGAAGCTGTGTCGTCTCACCACAGGTGAACTCCTGCGTTTCCAAAGCCGATGCCGGCGAACACACTGGCCAGGTGCATGCTGGACCGAGCCTCCAGGTCCTCGGGGTCCCGCACCGCTCTGCAAACACACAAACAAACACACAAGATATATTGTAAATCATTTGTTTTATAATATTTTATTCATGGCACAATTCTTTGTTTACAGCTGATCAACAACTCAAACTTAAATGTTTTCATGTGTTTTATTAGACTTTGTCTTTCTTGAATCTTTGTCTGTCTGTCTGTCTGTCTGTCTGTCTGTCTGTCTGTCTGTCTGTGGCTCCATCTTGTGTTCATTGGTTGTTGACATCTGTTCAGAGCTCAGCTGAGTTGTTTTGATTACATTACAATAAAAACAATTAATGATAATCTTTACTTTATCTTTTAGTGTTAAAACCAAACTGGATCAGAATCCTGATCTGGTTCTGCTGCAGGCAGTAAGAACAGCCTCAGACGGTCCTGTCAGCGAGGAGAACCTGCTCAGGTTCTGTGCGAGTCACAGTTGGACCTCAAGTTAATCGTGGTCACCTCTTCATGTACTTGGCGAGCACGTTGAGGGCGTGGCGGGACCACACGTCACTGATCGGGTTACTGCCCTGGTAGGGGGGGCGGTTGCTGGGGTTGGGGGGGCAGGGCGCCCTCTGGTGATAGGGCAGAGCGGTGTACGACTCCAGAGCGTGACTGAGGGAGGGAAACACACAAGGGTCAATACGACTCACACACACACACACACACACACACACACTTCTATCATCAGCACTGAGGGAAAGTAACTGAGTACTTTTACTCAAGTACTGTACTGCAGTACACTACAAGGCTACTTGTACTTTACTTGAGTATTCACATTTTCTGCTACTTGTGAGAATGTGAGATCTCTCCCCAACAAGATGGACGAGCTAACCTGGCATCAGAGGGACTACCGTGAGAGCAGCATCATGGTGTTTACTGAGACGTGGCTAACGGCGTTGACCCCGGACACGGACGCTAACATGGACGGATTTCAAATGCGGCGGGCGGACAGGACGGCAGAGAGCGGTAAGAGGAAAGGAGGAGGGCTGGCTGTGTTTGTTAATGACAGATGGTGTAACTCTGGATACATCACTGTTAAAGAGCAGGTCTGCAGTAAGGACATTGAACTTTTAGCGGTTAGCATGAGGCCGTACTACCTCCCGAGGGAGTTTACACAGGTGATCGTACTCGCAGTGTATATCCCCCCCTCTGCTAACGCTGATGCAGCTTGTGACGCTCTCCACTCAGTCACAAGCTCACTGCAGACACAGCACCCACAGGCCCTCTTCCTCTTCTCTGGGGACTTCAATCATGCCTCTCTGTCCTCCACCCTGCCCACATTCACACAGTATGTCACCTGCCACACCAGAGACAATACAACACTGGACTTATTTTATGCCAACAGCAAGGAGGCATACAACTCATCCCCCCTCCCTCCCCTGGGAAGATCTGACCACAACCTGGTTCATCTCCTGCCTGTGTACATGCCCCTCGTAAACAGGCAACCAGTGGAGACCCGCACAGTTAAAGCATGGACTGAGGAGTCTGAAGAGGCTCTGAGGGACTGCTTTGACTCTACTGTGTGGGAAGAACTGTGTGTTTCTCATGGGGAGGACATCGACAGCTTAACAGGATGCATAACGGACTACATAAACTTCTGTGTTGAAAACACTGTACCCACCAGGACTGTACAGTGTTTTTCAAACAGCAAACCCTGGATTAATCCTGACATAAAGGCTCTCCTTAAGGAGAAAAAGAGGGCCTTTAGGTCAGGAAACAAGGAGGAGCTGAAGGCTGTGCAGAGAGAGCTGAGGAGGAAGATCAGAGAGGGGAAGAACAGCTTCAGGAGGAAGATGGAGGTCCAGCTGCAGCAGAGTAACATCAGTGGAGTCTGGAAAAGCCTTAAAACGACCTATGGGCTGAGGAAACCAGACTCTCAGGCTGCCGGGGATCAGACGTGGGTGAACGACCTGAACCTATTCTTCAATAGGTTTGACCAGACACCCACCCCTCCCCCGGCCCAGTCATCGCTGCTGCCCCCCACCACCTCTTCCACCCCCGTTTCCTGCCTCATTCTCACCTCTACCTCCCTTTCCACTGCTTTCATGTTGCAGACTCCCGCGACTGCCCCCCATTCACCCACCTCCCCCAGCCAACACTCAGCCCCCCTGCTCCAATCTGTCCCTCTCCACTATCCAGGTGAGGAATGAACTGAGGAAGATGAAGGTGAAGAAGGCCACAGGTCCAGACGGGATCAGCTCCAGGCTCCTCAAGTCCTGTGCAGACCAGCTGTGCAGGATTGTGGAGTACATCTTCAACATGAGCCTGAAGGTGGGAAAAGTGCCACTGCTGTGGAAAACCTCCTGCGTGGTACCAGTACCTAAGATCCCTCACCCTAAAGCTTGATTTATGCTTCTGCGTCGCGGCGACGGCGTAGCTACGTCGTCGAGGCAGACCCCTACACGGACCCTGCGCCGTAGCCTGACGTGCGCCTCCAAAAAATCCGGACTACGCGTCACGTCGACGCGTCGAGACGCGAACGGCAAGGACTGGGATTGGTCCGCTCAGACCGTCATTCCGGCAGTTGCTTTTCCGGTCAACAGTATAACAACACCGGCAGTTACTTCTGCTGCTTGCATGCTTGTCTCCTATTGCTTGTGAACTCCGTGCTTTGTGAGATCCCAGCAGGGCAGGAGGAGTATTGGTGTTGTGCAGCATGTAGCTTGTACTGTGACCAGAATGCTACACAGCATATCCGCTCTGACCGCAACTGCAGTGCAAGAGAGCAAGAACCCCCCGAAACCAATCCCCCCACCCCCCCTCGCGGCTTGGCGGTGAATTGCAGACCAACGCGTTCCCTCGACGCAGAACTTCGAATGCTCAATGACGGCGTCGGGTCGACGACGTAACTACGCCGTCGCCGCGACGCAGAAGCATAAACTAGGCTTAAGGACTTCAACAGCTACAGACCAGTTGCTCTCACTTCACACCTGATGAAGACCCTGGAGCGGCTGGTCCTTGTCCATCTGCGCCCTCTGGTGGGTCCTTTTATGGACCCACTCCAGTTTGCCTACCAGCCTGGCATCGGAGTGGACGACGCCATCATCTTCCTCCTGGACAGATCACTGTCTCACCTGGAGAAGCCTGGACGCACTGTGAGGATCATGTTCTTTGATTTCTCCAGTGCTTTCAACACCATAGAGCCTGCACTTCTGGGGGACAAGCTGGAGCTCACGGGGGTGGACCAACACCTCACGACCTGGATCCTCGACTACCTCACCAACCGGCCACAGTATGTGAGGACTCGGGACTGTGTGTCGGACACAGTCATCTGCAGTACGGGGCCCCCACAGGGGACAGTCCTGGCCCCTTTCCTGTTCACCCTGTACACTGCAGACTTCTCCCACCAGTCACCCCACAGCCATCTACAAAAGTTCTGTGACGACTCTGCTATCGTCGGCCTCATCAGGGACGGGGACGACAGAGCCTACAGAGAACTCATTCAGGACTTTGTGGACTGGTGCCAGCAGAACCACCTCCAGCTCAACGCCGGGAAGACCAAAGAGCTGGTGGTGGATTTCTGCAGGCACAGACAACCCTGCACACAGGTGAACATCCTGGGAACGGACATTGAGATGGTAACATCTTACAAGTACCTGGGAGTTCACCTGAACAATAAACTGGACTGGACTGATCACACTGCAGCAACATACAACAAGGTCAGAGCAGACTCCATCTGCTGAGGAAGCTCAGGTCCTGTGGAGTGCAGGGGGCACTCCTGAGGACTGTCTATGACTCTGTGGTGGCATCAGCCATTTTCTATGGAGTAGTCTGCTGGAGCAGCAGCATCTCGCCAGCAGGTAGGAAGAGACTTGATAAACTTATCAAGATGGCCAGCTCCATCCTGGGACGCCCTCTTGACCCAGTGCAGGTGGGAGAGAGCAGGATGATGGACAAGCTGTCATCGCTGCTGGTGAAGGAGTCCCGCCCCCTGCAGGTCACTATCACCGCACTGGTCAGCTCCTTCAGCGACAGACTGATACACCCCAACTGTGTGAAGGAGAGGTACCGCAGGTCCAAGGGTGTGAAGGAGAGGTACCGCAGGTCCAAGTGTGTGAAGGAGAGGTACCGCAGGTCCAAGGGTGTGAAGGAGAGGTACTGCAGGTCCAAGTGTGTGAAGGAGAGGTACCGCAGGTCCAAGTGTGAGAAGGAGAGGTACCGCAGGTCCAAGTGTGGAGGAGAGGTACCGCAGGTCCAAGTGTGAGAAGGAGAGGTACCGCAGGTCCAAGTGTGAGAAGGAGAGGTACCGCAGGTCCAAGTGTGTGAAGGAGAGGTACCGCAGGTCCAAGTGTGTGAAGGAGAGGTCCGCAGGTCCAAGTGTGGAGGAGAGGTACCGCAGGTCCAAGTGTGTGAAGGAGAGGTACTGCAGGTCCAAGTGTGTGAAGGAGAGGTATCACAGGTGCAAGTGTGAGAAGGAGAGGTACCACAGGTGCAAGTGTGTGAAGGAGAGGTATCGCAGGTCCAAGTGTGTGAAGGAGCGGTACCGCAGGTCCAAGTGTGTGAAGGAGAGGTCCGCAGGTCCAAGTGTGGAGGAGAGGTACCGCAGGTCCAAGTGTGTGAAGGAGAGGTACCGCAGGTCCAAGTGTGTGAAGGAGAGGTATCACAGGTGCAGGTGTGAGAAGGAGAGGTACCACAGGTCCAAGTGTGTGAAGGAGAGGTATCACAGGTCCAAGTGTGTGAAGGAGCGGTACCGCAGGTCCAAGTGTGTGAAGGAGAGGTCCGCAGGTCCAAGTGTGGAGGAGAGGTACCGCAGGTCCAAGTGTGTGAAGGAGAGGTACCGCAGGTCCAAGTGTGTGAAGGAGAGGTACCGCAGGTCCAAGTGTGAGAAGGAGAGGTACCGCAGGTCCAAGTGTGTGAAGGAGAGGTATCGCAGGTCCAAGTGTGAGAAGGAGAGGTACCGCAGGTCCAAGTGTGTGAAGGAGAGGTACCGCAGGTCCAAGTGTGAGAAGGAGAGGTACCGCAGGTCCTTCCTTCCTGCTGCTGTTAGACTCTACCACCAGCACTGCTCCCAGTAGACCTCACATGCCATAAAAAACTCTACACATATCAACACACGTTCTGGTTTGCACTAATTGGTCAATTTTTAATACTCATATTTGTTATTTATTAAATTCTCTCTCTTATTATATTGTTTATTTTTTACCTTTTATTATTGTTTTAGTGTGACACTGTCCTTTGGCTGCTGTGACTCAGAAATTTCCCCATTTGCGGGACAAATAAAGGAATTCTGATTCTGATTAACATGTAAGGTTGTAACGTGTAAGGTTAACATGTAAGGTTGTAACGTGTAAGGTTAACATGTAAGGTTGTAACGTGTAAGGTTGTAACATGTAAGGTTTTAACGTGTAAGGTTAGCATGTAAGGTTGTAACGTGTAAGGTTGTAACGTGTAAGGTTAACATGTAAGGTTGTAACGTGTAAGGTTAACATGTAAGGTTGTAACATGTAAAGTTGTAACATGTAAGGTTGTAACATGTAAAGTTGTAACATGTAAGGTTGTAACGTGTAAGGTTGTAACGTGTAAGGTTGTAACATGTAAGGTTGTAACATGTAAGGTTGTAACATGTAAGGTTTTAACGTGTAAGGTTTTAATATGTAAGGTTAACATGTAAGGTTTTAACGTGTAAGGTTGTAACATGTAAGGTTGTAACATGTAAAGTTGTAACATGCAAGGTTGTAGCGTGTAAGGTTGTAACATGTAAGGTTAACATGTAAGGTTGTAACATGTAAGGTTTTAACGTGTAAGGTTTTAACGTGTAAGGTTTTAATATGTAAGGTTAACATGTAAGGTTTTAACGTGTAAGGTTGTAACATGTAAGGTTGTAACGTGTAAGGTTAACATGTAAGGTTGTAACGTGTAAGGTTAACATGTAAGGTTAACATGTAAGGTTGTAACATGTAAGGTTAACATGTAAGGTTGTAACGTGTAAGGTTAACATGTAAGGTTAACATGTAAGGTTAACATGTAAGGTTGTAACGTGTAAGGTTGTAACGTGTAAGGTTAACATGTAAGGTTGTAACGTGTAAGGTTAACATGTAAGGTTGTAACGTGTAAGGTTGTAACATGTAAGGTTAACATGTAAGGTTGTAACATGTAAGGTTTTAACGTGTAAGGTTTTAATATGTAAGGTTAACATGTAAGGTTTTAATATGTAAGGTTAACATGTAAGGTTGTAACGTGTAAGGTTTTAATATGTAAGGTTAACATGTAAGGTTGTAACGCGTAAGGTTTTAATATGTAAGGTTAACATGTAAGGTTGTAACGTGTAAGGTTTTAATATGTAAGGTTAACATGTAAGGTTGTAACGTGTAAGGTTGTAACGTGTAAGGTTAACATGTAAGGTTGTAACGTGTAAAGTTGTAACATGTAAGGTTGTAACGTGTAAGGTTGTAACATGTAAGGTTAACATGTAAGGTTGTAACATGTAAGGTTTTAACATGTAAGGTTTTAATATGTAAGGTTAACATGTAAGGTTGTAACGTGTAAGGTTGTAACATGTAAGGTTAACATGTAAGGTTGTAACATGTAAGGTTTTAACATGTAAGGTTTTAATATGTAAGGTTAACATGTAAGGTTGTAACGTGTAAGGTTTTAATATGTAAGGTTAACATGTAAGGTTGTAACGTGTAAGGTTTTAATATGTAAGGTTAACATGTAAGGTTGTAACGTGTAAGGTTTTAATATGTAAGGTTAACATGTAAGGTTGTAACGTGTAAGGTTTTAACGTGTAAGGTTTTAATATGTAAGGTTAACATGTAAGGTTGTAACGTGTAAGGTTTTAACGTGTAAGGTTTTAACGTGTAAGGTTGTAACGTGTAAGGTTTTAATATGTAAGGTTAACATGTAAGGTTGTAACGTGTAAGGTTTTAATATGTAAGGTTAACATGTAAGGTTGTAACGTGTAAGGTTTTAACGTGTAAGGTTTTAATATGTAAGGTTAACATGTAAGGTTGTAACGTGTAAGGTTGTAACGTGTAAGGTTTTAATATGTAAGGTTAACGTGTAAGGTTAACGTGTAAGGTTTTAACGTGTAAGGTTGTAGCGTGTAAGGTTTTAATATGTAAGGTTAACATGTAAGGTTGTAACGTGTAAGGTTTTAACGTGTAAGGTTTTAATATGTAAGGTTAACATGTAAGGTTGTAACGTGTAAGGTTTTAATATGTAAGGTTAACATGTAAGGTTGTAACGTGTAAGGTTTTAATATGTAAGGTTAACATGTAAGGTTTTAACGTGTAAGGTTTTAATATGTAAGGTTAACATGTAAGGTTGTAACGTGTAAAGTTTTAAAGATTTTGTCACCAGCCTGATTCATACGCAAACAAACAGGCACAGCAGCATGTGGCTAGAGGAACCACTAACTGCTGCTAACTGTAGCTACCATTAGCTAGTTAGCACAGTTAGTTGTGCAGTTGTGCCGGGGTTAGCTAGTTAGCATGCTTGTTAATGCTAACTAGCTAGCTAGAGCAGATATCTCTGCATCTTTCATTCCTCGGTTCTCACACCAACTCTGCTCTGAACTCAGGAACACGTTGACTCACGTGTGTTGAGTCAAAGGTCACAGTGAGACTCGTTTAACACAACACAACACAACACAACACAATACAAGTGTTGAATTTAGTAGAGTGTCCACGAGTGTGTGACGATGATCTATAAATAAACCAACATGTGTAAATATTAAATATAATTTTAATATAATAATTATCTTAATATAATAATAAATAATAAGATAACTGAGTGTTTGTGTTGTTGAGGAGAAACAATCATCAGGAATCAATGAACTGACCAGAGGACGTCGAAGCCGCTGTTGGCGGCGACTCTCTCGGGCATGCTCAGTGTGTGCAGCGGGTCCACGATGCCCAGCAGGGGTCTGATGGCTCTGCTGGCAATACCTGAACACAGACGACCAATCAGAGCTCAGACTGACGCACTGATGTCACCGCTCGCATTCATACCTCACACTTTGTGATGAAACTGGTCTGGATCAGAAGTTTGTCCCTCTGAGCTTCCATACTTCTGCCTATAGATCTGCTGTAGATTAAAGGTCTTCTCTTTAAAAATCTACAAAGATCCTCATTGGCTGATAAACAAACTGACCTTAAAGGCCAACAGAGTTTATACTTTTTACTTTGTTTATATGTGGCGGACCCTGCCACTTTATTCTCCTCTGAGAACAGCTTGTTTGTATTATTACCTCATTAATATTGTAATATTGAAAGGCTGCAACTTTTCATCACGTCAGCTGAATGTTTTGTCTCAGAGGACAGAGACGTCTCAGCTGGGGACCGAAGTCTTTACCTGTTTTGGTTTTCAGAGGCTCGTAGTCAAAGATGGCGGATCCGGTGGTCTCGCTGCCGGTCCCTGCGGTCGTCGGCACTGAAGGACAAAGTTCATGTGAATGTGATGACGGAGATCTTTACTGTCGGAGGAACCTCGACCCGATTTATCAACAGACGCTGTTAAACTCCTGAAGGCTCTGATGACCTGTGTCACTGCTCCACAGCTCAGAGCTTCATCTATATACCATCATATCATATATCATTATATGAAATCAACATGTTATTTCATGTGGACTGAATGTTATCTCTGATTGATTACAGATCATTCATCTCTTTATTACGTTTCACATGTCATCATCAGCCTCGGCTGTTGCCGTGGTAACCTGGGCGTCTTTACCTGCGATGAGCGGCTTCAGAGCGGCGGTGGCGATCTTCCCTTTACCGATCGGAGCGTTGACGAAGTCCAGGAAGTCGGCGTCGGGGTGACACGAGTACAGATTGGCTGCTTTACACGTGTCAATCACGGAGCCGCCGCCCACCGCCACGAACGCGTCGAACAAGTTGTTTTTAGCAAATGTGATGGCGTCTTTAAAACTGGAACACACACACACACACACACACACACTAATGACATTAATTAAAATTTCTTCAGACTTCATCTGACCTCAACAACAACAACATCAGCTGTTCACCGTTTGTTCTTTGAATCTGCTTGTTCACATATTTTACTGTTTGGGTCGGTGGAGCACACTGTTCTGGAGAACATTGTTCTGGAGAACATTGTTCTGGAGAACATTTTTTGACAGCATCTTTCAAACTAATCAATTCAAAAAGCTTCACCAGTGGAAACAAACATTCAGAGACAGACGACGAAGAAACGCTAATGAAATGAAGTCAAATGAATTAAAAGTTGGTCTGATTCTGTCTGGAGGTCATGAGAGTGTGTGCACCTGACAGCCAATCAGAGAGCAGGATGATGATGTCTCACCTGGTGTCGGTGGGCTCCACCCGCACGCTGTCGTACACTTTGTACTTGACTCCGTTCTTGGCCAGAGACTCGAGGACGGCCTTCACCGGAGGCAGCAGGGACAGGTTCTTATCCGTCATCAGACACACATTCTGGGCCCCGAGGTTCTGCAGGTCCTGCAGGAGAACCGGAGAACAGCAACAATGAGCTCAGTGTGATCAGAGTGAAGGTTTTTACCTTCATCTTCCTCACAGAGAACTCAGGACTCTGCTGTGTGTTGCTGTCGGCTGTAAGAATCACACCATGATCATCTGACGTGCAACACTGAAGAATGAACGATGTTATAAACTAATAAATATTTTCAGGTGGATCAAAGTCACATTTGAAAAACATCTTACAGACTGCAGGAGAAGAAGAAGAAGAAGAAGAAGAAGAAAAAGAAGAAGAAGGAGGTTTGACAGTGGAGTTAGAACGGCCTCATTTTTAAATGGAGTTCTGTGATGTGAAAACAAGCAGGAGGCTGAGTGAGTTGTTGCTGGCTAAGCTAACTACCAGCTAGCTAGCTTTGTGGCTAACCAAGTTAAAAGTTCTAATAATATATTTATGGTGATGTTTGATCACAGTCAGCTGGGTCAGAACCTGCACAAGGCACAGAACCAGTTGCAGGAGAATGTTATATATCCCA
Source organism: Pagrus pagrus (assembly GCF_965226575.1). Classification (NCBI taxonomy): domain Eukaryota; kingdom Metazoa; phylum Chordata; class Actinopteri; order Spariformes; family Sparidae; genus Pagrus; species Pagrus pagrus. The sequence goes on along the minus strand of NC_140196.1, from coordinate 478,369 downwards.
AGAAGGAAGTCTTTAATAAAATGAGCTATTAGCATGTAGCGCTCTGTCCACCTTAATAAGGTGGAATGTTCTGGAGAGAAAGAACCTCGTTAGAAACGTAAGAACTTCAGTTATTGTTGAATAACTTCAGATCAGCTGCTCAGTGACGTGTTTTAATGATGATGATGATGATGATGATGATGATGATGATGATGAAGTGTGGTTACCATGCCGATCTCTCTGGTCACTCCTGCTCCATATCTGATGCTGGAACTCGCCATCTGACATAAACAACGATATAAATTTACCACAAACAATAAAACAGAGTTTTCTAAGTTTAAACTAAAACATCAAAATGTTTCTACCTTTTAACATTTTAATAAAAACATGATTTACAACGTTTCCTCCATCTTCAGTGATCGTCCTGCTCTGAACAGCACTCAGCTGACTTTTCTTTGCCGACTGTTAAAATGTAGATTTTTTGAACACAGTTTGGTGGAGTTACCTCAAAGGCGTAGTCTGTTTTCCGGACGGTGCAGGTCGCCGCTCCAGCACCTGCAGAAAAAACACCTGATCATACCTGTGTGTGGATCAATGATCAGCTGATCGTGGATATCCATCAATGATCCAGATCAATCAATGTATCTGGGGCCTCATTTATAAAACTGTGTTGAAACGAATAATTCAGTGATTATTAACAGACAGTGACCATGAAGAGGACTTTAACCCTCCTGTTATCCATCAGGTCAATTTGACACCACAAATGATTGATCAGCAGGACTTACATATTGATTAACTGTGTGTGTGTGTGTGTGTGTGTGTGTGTGTGTGTGTGTGTGTGTGTGTACCTTGGTGGAAGGTGTTGGAGTGAGCAGGGCATCTGCATCTGTTCACACAGAAACATCCATGTCACACACACAGAACTCCACTCAAAACTCTGACACTTTAACGACAGTTTATCCTGGTAATCAACAGTTTGTACGACGACTCCTGAGACTCTCTGAATCACAGGAACATTTTCAAATCACCATAAATATTAATCCTCACAGCTGACGATGCGGATTTAATCAAAATAAACTTTAGTAACTGGTTGTCACTGCTCAGAGAAAAATGTTTGTAAAAACAGGGTTTTTACAGCACAGTTCTGAATGTAAAGCCAGAAGAGAAAAACTAAAGAATCCTGTCTGCTCGACTGATCCTACAACAACAAACAAACAAACAAACAAACAGACAAACAAAAGGCCATTTCTAAAGTTTTGTTGCTGTAATCCGGCTTTAATTTATAAAATGTGACATAAACTGATATTTCTCTCTGAAGCTGCTGCTGTTTTCATTCACCTTTTTATTTACTTTCAAATGTTTTTATTTATGTAATATTTAGCAAAAAGCAAAGTGAGAGGAAATATTTATTAATGTCACGTATAATTCATTAATTAATACATAATAACAGACAGGAGACTTCTCTTTACTCATTTTGACTTTGGCAGCTCCAGGCCTCCGTACCTGAGCTGTGTTTCAACAACTTTCTGCAGAAGCGTCTTTTGTTCGGAGTCCTCTGATCATGTGGAGCAGAATCTGAACCGGATCGGTTCTGGATTTAACCACTGACAGAGGAGAGAGTGAGACTGCTGCAGGTCCGGTCGGTCGGACCATAGATAGTATACCTCCAGTGAAGCTCTGCTGACATGAAGCAGGTCAACAGACTGCAGCAGACGTGCAGCCAGCAGCTGAAGCGCAGAGGAAAAGTTACTGATTGAACTCTGTCGATGTCAAGAACCAGAGGAGCCACGAGGCCCGTGTCCCGTCAGGACACCGTGTGAACACAGCTGTGAAGTACACGTCAACACGTCACGGTGTGTCACATGTTTGCCGAATCTTCAAAGACTTTCTCCTCATTAATAAAAGGTATGCTAATGAGCTGCGCGTGGCGCAGAACCGGACTCTGGAAACAAAGACTTTAAAACCGACACATTTTTGAGTGGAGTTTGGCGTGACCTTCTGTCCCCACAGAGCGTCTCTGACTTTGACTTTAACTCACCTGCACGTCACTTTGACTTTAGCTCACCTGCACGTCACTTTGACTTTAACTCACCTGCACGTCACTTCTCATCTTAATGACAGGAAATCAAACTTACGCGGCGCGCTCGAGCTGCCTGAGCAGAGAAACCACCCGGTCCCGTCCAGCCATGTCTGCAGGTCGATCCGCACGAGCTGCTGCTCAGAGCTAAATACTGTGACGTCAAGCAAGCAGCCCTGGACACCCTGCTTCCGCCTCCGCATTTCAAAATAAAGGCCGCACTCGCCACAGAGCTGAATCCCTCCTCGTTTTGCCTTCAAAGTTATGAATCCACCCATAATTAATGACGTCACTCCATTCAAAGTTCTGCAACTTTAATCAAGTTTATCATCATCATCATGTGGCGGCGGCGGCTCGGGGCAGAGCCAGCAGCTCGTTATCGGCAGGTTGCTGGTTTGATTCCCCTGGTCTGCATATCAGTGTCCCTGAGCAAGATGCTGAACCCCAAACTGTGTGTGTGTGTGTGTGTGTGTGTGTGTGTGTGTGTGTACTTTAACAACAGAAGACAGGAAATGAGTTTGAGCAGTTTTTCACATTAAAGGACAAACAACGGCCGACTGTGGTGTCTAAATGTCAGAGGTCAGAGGTCAGAGCAGAGACAGTCACACCTGCAGCTTCCTGACACATCGACCTTTAAACAAAGCTCAGTGTCCACACGCTGCTCAGACCTGATCCGACTCAGAATGAGCAGAACCACGTCCAGCACACGGGCTTTTATACAACAAACACTGAAAATAGTGTTTCTGTGACTTATTCAGTGGGTCAGTTCTGACCGTCACAGAGTCAAGAGCCGACATCAGGACGTGATGAGTTCACAGCAGACGCAGGTCAACAGCCTCGACCTGTTCTTCAACAGGCGTGACCAATCAATAAGTAGCTCCTGCTCATCAATCATATGTGGTGGCTGATTGGCTGATAACCTTCTGTCAGGACCACGTCAGAATCAGAACCAGAAACACTTTATTGATCCCTGAGGGGAGTTACAGCTGCTCCATTCAAAGTCTTAGAACATATGCAGAAACATAAAAACTGTAAATAAACAAGAATAATAAAATAGAATAAAATATAAGAAATGTTCATTCTACTATAAATATATCTGCATCTCTACACAGTGTAATCAATACTGCTCAGCTGACGTGTGGGTCATCGCACATTATTTGGTTTGGAGTCGTCCTGCTGACTCCGACAGGAGCTCAACAGGCACAATGGTTTCTGTGGTGCAGCTCGGTGGATCAGTCTGGTGCTGAGTGTGCTCCTGTGGCTGACCACCACGTCGTGGAGAAGATGGGAGCCATTGTCCAAGATGACATGTCAGTTGGACAGCGTCCTCTCTGACACCACGTCACAGAGTCCAGCTCCACTCCCACAACGCCACTGGCCTTGAGGATCAGCCTGTTCAGGCTCAGTCTGGAGAGACTTTAAGCTTTTTCTCTGATTCGTCCTCTGCATCGTCACTGTCTGCCAGTGTTAAACCCAGACCAGAGTCTGTACCGGATCTGTTCCAGCGCCACAGAGCTGCTCCACATGCTCAGAGGACTCAGAACCAAAGACACGTCTGTAGAACCGTATTCAAACCGCTCAGGTACGGAGGCCTGTCATTAGGTTCGTTAATTATTCTGATGTTAACTTGACGAGTGTAGAAGACGTGTTGAGAGTGAAGACATTGTGTCTGTGGTCTCATGGTTCATGTCATGAGACACTTTTATGGTTTCAGAGCACATGTGATAGGGAGGGCTCAACAACCTCACATGGATAAGACAACAGACAAGGAGGCCAAGGAGGCCAAGGAGGTCAAGGAGACCCTGTTGTTTCTGTGTAACCTCTCCTGTGTGTGTGTTCTGACAATGGTTGATGTATGAAACATGAATTATGGGACGTACCTGCATGTAAAATGTATGTTAACCTGTGAAGTGTTGTGTTCTATTATAAAGGCTGAGGAGAGACGGACGGACGGACAGGACAGGACAGGACAGACTAAATAAGTCTATTTTTCATATAGATTCCCGTCGGATCCTTTTCCTTTTTTTGTTCTTTTTATGGTCAAATAAAGCGTGTCTGACTGCAAGCGGCGTACCTGAAGCCAGAAGGCAGCAAGAAGACCGTTTGCGATAACTGCCTTTATATTCAAGTTATAAGGACTTCCTGCTTTATGGCAAAGGATCAAAATTGACCGCACCGCCACGCCCACCAGGTATAATGGAGGCAAAATGATAACTTTTCATGTTCAAGGTCTGAAGATGATCCTGAGTGAATGTGAAGTCTGTGGTGTTAAATCTGTAGGAGGAGTTTGTTAAAGCACGAGGCAGGAAATGGGTTAAAAACGGCAGCGAAATCTCAACTTCAAATCAAAATGGCGGACTTCCTGTTGGTCTGGTGCGTCTGGTCATGATACCGAATTTCGTTCATGTATGAGCATGTAGGAGGCGGGGCTTAAAGCTTAAGCGCCCTTTTCAATCCTTGTGGGGGCGCTGTGGTGCCATCTTTGCACTTAAAAGGCCCAGACCCGTATCAGATATCAATGTTGGTGACTGGTGATGGATCTGCCAGATTTGGTGTTTGTAGGAGTTTGTCTGTACGTACCAAATGGGAAAAGGCATTAGGGGGCGCTACTGAGCTGTTGTGCCGCACCTGAGGGCAGTTGTGATATCAAATTAAAGTACTCATGAGTTTGAACCTACGTGTCAAATTTGGTGAGTCTGCAAACATCCGAAAGTTGCTGCACGCCATTCAAGATGGCCAACTTCCTGTTGGTGGCGCTATGGAGTCCCCTGGCCACACCCCCACAGTCATCATGACTTCTAACAGCAGCACTCAGATGTGACTGTTCTGGTGAGTTGATGGGTTTGTTCAGGCCGTCTGCGCTGACAAGCGCTCGGGCCCTAATAATCAATAATTGATACAAATTCCAAAATCGACCAGGAGCAGGAGCAGGAGCAGGAGCAGGACCAGGAGCAGGACCAGGAGCAGGAGCAGGAGCAGGACCAGGAGCAGGACCAGGACCAGGAGCAGGAGCAGGAGCAGGAGCAGGACCAGGACCAGGAGCAGGAGCAGGAGCAGGAGCAGGACCAGGACCAGGACCAGGAGCAGGACCAGGACCAGGAGCAGGAGCAGGAGCAGGACCAGGACCAGGAGCTGGAGCAGGAGCAGGAGCAGGAGCAGGAGCAGGAGCAGGACCAGGAGCTGGAGCTGGAGCAGGACCAGGACCAGGACCAGGAGCTGGAGCAGGAGCAGGAGCAGGAGCAGGACCAGGACCAGGACCAGGAGCTGGAGCAGGACCAGGACCAGGACCAGGACCAGGTGCAGGACCAGGGGCAGTGCCTGCTGTTTAATATAGTCACTCTGTACTGTGAGGGAACAACAGAACTATAAAAGCTCTAACACATCATGTAACTGTCAGCAGGCGGTCTTCTCCTCTTCAGTACCAGATACAGAACTTCACTCAGCTGGTACCATGTGGAACAGAAACACGGAGCTGAAGTCAGCGTCTTCATCTCGCTCATCCTGATGCACGTCTCTTTTCTTCTCCTGGGGTTTCGTAGTGTTTTTGGTGGACTGAAGTGTTCGGACTTGGACCTGGACTGACTGTTCCGCTTGTTCCACTGTTCTTCATGGTCTTCATCGGTCCAGCCCAATGTGCTCTACATGTCTTCCTTGTACTGAGGCCCCTCAGCTGTCCACAGGAAGTGTGTGTGTGGAGGTCAGAGGTCACAGTGTAACGTTCAGGGTGATGTGGAGACGTGGAGACGAGGAGACAAAGGATCGAACATTGTCCGTTGTTGCTCACTCGGGGAATTTGTGACAGAATGGATCCTGGAGGAGACAGTGAGCAGGTCCAATGACACACAGACACACACACACACACACACACACACACACACACACACACACACAGATACACACAGACACACACACATTTGAAATATTTATTTATGCCCACATAACAAAGAAGTACAAGGGTTCTTGCACAAGGGACATAAACAGCCAGTGCAGTTGACAATGGAAGACGTCCGTCACAAAGCGCCTGAGGCTGAACACAGTTACATACAACATGACCTCAGGTCAGATAGAAGCAGACACTCGTCTCCTCCACATTGAACGGCTGCCAATAATAACTGAGACTGAGCAGTACCTGGCTAACTGTTTAGCTCTTCTTTTAGGGAGGCCAGCCACCTGAAGGCCCCTCACAACCAACGTATGCACATGCCCCAGACTACCAGACATAAAGACTAGAAGTTTACATCTGTAGCCCAGCTGAGAGGTGGTCTGCTGCAGCTGCTGGTGTTTCAGCACCTTGGTTAGAAAGGCCTCCTCTAGGCTGGAATCAAAGGTACAGCCGACCTCCAGAATGAACACCTCTCTACGATGTTCATTAACAACAACAACATCAGGAGTATCAGCTGTTACATTAGGGAACATTGAGACATCATTACACAGGCTGAACATACTCGGCTTCACAGTGTTTATACAGCATGATGGTGGACCTGAAGATAGAAGAGATATCTGCTGATATCAAATCCACAATTCTGTCATGCCTACATATGTAGAGCCCTCTGTAAACATGGCAACCATTTAAGAGGTGAGACATGGTTTCAGCTATTTGTTCACTGCCATGGTGTACACAGTGAGGAGCATGACCGCCTGGAAACCAGATGGAAAGGTTCAGTTTAGTTGGTAAAACCTGTAGTCTCGCTTTTAACAATGTTCTCATCCAGGGCAGCATTTCTGAACCCATCGGTGAGACAGAGTGGTCTGCAGCTGGGAGACACGCAGTCTTCCCTTGAAGTCTCAGCTCAGCCCATTGCTGCCGCTGCCTTTGTTGCTGCGCCCCCAAGAGGTGACTTCGAGCATTTCTTAGTGGGAGTAGATGTTTTGTCCCACAGACATTCACAGTTGCTTTTACAGAGATGTTGGGGTCAGATATAACCTCCTCTGAGACCTCCACGGACTCAGAGTCAGACCCCATCCACTCCAGGGTAACATCAGCCCAGCAACACAGATCGTTCTCGGGCCAGTCTGACCACACACCGAAGCCAGGAGAGCGGCTGTCCAGCTTTCCACTAGGTTTCCTCTTAAAGCCCAGGAAGTTAGGCTCCGACCCACGAGCCAGGGGGACCTTGCGTCTTCTTAGGTCCAAGAACAGAGAAGCTCGGGCAGGCTCTCTGACACTGGTGCACACACACACACACACACACACACACACACACACACACACACACATAGTTAGTTTGCGCTCCTTCATGCACTGCAGCTGCATGGACTCCACAAGTGATCCCATGTTATCCAGCATGATGAGCGTGTCCAGTAGCTCTGTCAGAGCTGTCAGGTGGTACCGTGGTGTTCTGGACCCCCTGCTGCAGCGTTCACAGCAAAATCACATCTTTTCCCAAACAAATAGAAACAAACACAGAGACGTCTCACTGTGTTTCCTGCTGCTGCAGCAGATGAAGGTCACACCTTCAGTCCACAGTCAAGCTGAGAAAGGTCACATCATCTTCATCATCATCATCTTCATCATCATCATCTTCATCTTCATCATCATCATCACCAGTCCTGTTCACATGCAGGTGTCTGTGTGCAGAGCTCCTCCCTCTCTGAGACTCACTGATATAAAGGAGAAACAGCTCCAGAGCTTCTGACTGAAGACAGTCAGTCTTCAACAGACAGACAGACAGACAGACAGACAGACAGACAGTCAGTCTTCAACAGACAGACAGACAGACAGACAGACAGACAGACAGTCAGTCTTCAACAGACAGACAGACAGAAGCTCTGCGGGACCATCAGGTGAGACAACCATATATTTTGTATTATTTATCTTTGATTTATTATTTATATGAATTTTAAATCTAATTCATCACTCACTGTTAGAACAAGATCAACCTGTAGGAACCTCTGTGGGAGGAGACATGTTGTGTAACTGTTGTGTAACTGTTGTGTACACGTGTGTCCTCAGACATGACGCTGTGTGTGTCCTCAGACATGAAGCTGTGTGTGTCCTCAGACATGACGCTGTGTGTGTCCTCAGACATGAAGCTGTGTGTCCTCAGACATGACGCTGTGTGTGTCCTCAGACATGACGCTGTGTGTGTCCTCAGACATGAAGCTGTGTGTGTCCTCAGACATGAAGCTGTGTGTGTCCTCAGACATGACGCTGTGTGTGTCCTCAGACATGAAGCTGTGTGTGTCCTCAGACATGAAGCTGTGTGTGTCCTCAGACATGACGCTGTGTGTGTCCTCAGACATGAAGCTGTGTGTGTCCTCAGACATGACGCTGTGTGTGTCCTCAGACATGAAGCTGTGTGTGCTCCTGTGGCTCGTGGTTCTTCTCGCCTCCTTCCTCCATCGCTCTGCTGACTGTGGACCAGTCGACGCTCCCCCTGGCCTCCGCCTGCTCCTCCCCAGACCGCTGCTGCTCCACCTGGGGGAGGAGTTCTCCCTGCGGCTGGGTGGAGGTGGAGGATCCTCCT
>NC_140196.1:444846-464846 GCF_965226575.1 Pagrus pagrus | reverse complement strand
TTATAGATGATTAAATGATTATAGATGATTATATGATTATATGATTATAGACGATTATAGATGATTATATGATTATAGATGATTATATTATTATAGATGATTAAATGATTATAGATGATTATATGATTAGAGATGATTATATGATTATAGATGATTATAGATGATTATACAATTATAGATGATTAAATGATTATAGATGATTATATATGATTATAGATGATAAAATGATTATAGATGATTATAGATGATAAAATGATTATAGATGATTATATATGATTATAGATGACTATATGATTATAGATGATTATAGATGATTATATGTGATCATATATGATTATAGATGATTATAGATGATAATATGATTATATATGATTATAGATGATTATATATGATTATATGTGATCATATATGATTATAGATGATTATAGATGATTATAGATGATTATATATGATTATGTGATTATAGATGATAATAGATGATTATATATGATTATAGATAATTATAGATGATAATATGATTATAGATTATTATAGATAATTATAGATGATTAAAGATAATAATATGATTATATATGATTATATATGATTATAGATTATTATAGATTATTATAGATTATTATAGATGATTATATGCGATCATATATGATTATAGATGATTATAGATGATAATATGATTATAGATGATTATATATGATTATAGATGACTATATGATTATATATGATTATAGATGATTATATATGATTATAGATGACTATATGATTATATATGATTATAGATGATTATATATGATTATAGATGATTATATGATTATAGATGATTATATGATTATAGATGATTATAGATGATTATAGATGATTATAGATGATCAAATGATTATAGATGATTATATATGATTGTAGATTATTATAGATGATTATATATGATTAGAGATGATTAAATGATTATAGATGATTATATGATTATAGACGATTATATGATTATAGATGATTATATTATTATAGATGATTAAATGATTATAGATGATTATAGATGATTATAGATGATTATACAATTATAGATGATTAAATGATTATAGATGATAATAGATGATTATAGATGATTATATGAGTATAGATGATTATATGATTATAGATGATTAAATGATTATAGATGATTATATGATTATAGATGATTATAGATGATTATACAATTATAGATGATTAAATGATTATAGATGATAATAGATGATTATAGATGATTATATGAGTATAGATGATTATATGATTATATATGATTATATATTATTATAGATGATTATATATGATTATAGATGACTATATGATTATAGATGATTATATATGATTATATGTGATCATATATGATTATAGATGATAATATGATTATAGATGATTATATATGATTATATATGATTATAGATGATTATAGATGATTAAATGATTATAGATGATTATAGATGATTATATATGATTATAGATGATTATACAATTATAGATGATTATATGATTATAGATGATTATATATGATTATAGATGATAATATGATTATAGATGATTATATATGATTGTAGATGATTATATGTGATCATATATGATTATAGATGATTATAGATGATAATATATGATTATAGATGATTATATATGACTATATGCGATCATATATGATTATAGATGATTATAGATGATAGTATGATTATAGATGATTATATATGATTATAGATGATTATATGATTATAGATGATTATAGATGATTATATGATTATAGATGATTATAGATGATTATATGATTATAGTTGATGATGTTACAGCAGCTCAGTGGTGTTGAGGTGTTGATGGACTCACATCGACGGTCCTGCAGGTTTCCTCCAGCTGACTGATGATTGCCTGAATCCTCTCATTGTTCCCCACTAACATGGACACACAGTCAGTCAGCTCCGCCTGCGCGCACACACACACACACACACACACACACACACACACACACACACACACACACGCACACACACACAGAGTTGGTTTCAGTGTCAGAGGCGCTGATTGGTTGATGTGTGAGCGCCCTCTGGTGGTCAGACAGCCACACAGAGACACCACATGGACACAACAAGAGCTGTGATTGGCTGTGTAGTACAAAGTAACTAAACGTCATACTGGAGTAAAAGTAAAGATATGGTGTTAAAATATTACTTTGGTAAAAGTGAAAGTCAAACACATGAAGAGTACTCGAGTAAAAGTCTGATGTTAAATGTAGTTAACGGATAACTACCGTTTTTTACAACCTGGACCTTATTTCTAGCAAAATATATGATCATGTACTCACCCAGATAACTTTGGTGTCATTTGAAGTCGTTAGGACGAAATTAGATCCAGTGTAGCGCCGATATATCCATATAATGGGAGAGACGGGGCAGCGACACACAGCCTCTATGAGCATTATCTGCCACGAAACTAGTTCATTTCACTAATATTTTGTCATGATGCGCTCGTGCTATTCCCCTCTGAGTCCGGGCTCGTCCGTTATCAACATCCGGGGTCAAACTAGCAGCAGCAGCTACAGGTAAACAAGCCGGCTGTCGCGGGTGCGCGCAGCTCAGAGACGACATCTTCCAGGTCAGAGGTAGTAGGTCAACCTACAGACCCCGGATGTTGACAACAGACGAGCCCGGACTCAGAGGGGAACAGCGCGAGCGTATCGTAACAAAATATTGGTGAAATGAACTAGTTTCGTGGCAGATAATGCTCATAGAGGCTGCGCTTCGGTGCCCCGTCACTCGCATTATATGGATATATCGGCGCTACACTGGATCTAATTTCGTCCGAACGACTTCAAATGACACCAAAGTTATCTGGGTGAGTAAATGATCGTATATTTTGCTAGAAATAAGGTCCAGGTTGTAAAAAACGGTAGTTATCCTTTAAGTATCAAAGTATCAGCTGATCATCACAACCACTGTGTTTATCTGAGTGATGAGAAAATACATTCATTTAAAAATGATGTAATCTGTAAAGTAACTAGTAACTAAAGTCATCTGATAAATGTAGTGAAGTAAAAAGTACATTATTTGTCTCTAAGATGTAGTGGAAGTGTAAAGTACCTCAGAACTGTACAGAAGCACAGTACTTGAGTAAATGTACTTAGTTACATTCCATGACTGCTGATTGGTCAGTTTCTGATGCTGAGTGAAGACAGACTCACTGACACACAGAGGCGAAGTAAAAGTACTTTCACTTCAGTAAAAGTACTGATACCGGGAGTATAAATACTCTGGAGTTTTGATGACATCATGTTTGACATGATGACATCATGTTTGACTTCATGATGTCACGTTCAGTCATGTCGGCCAGTAGTGAAGTAACTGTGACTGAGTACAGCTCATCTGTTACTGTTGTAACTTTAGTTACTGTAACTGGACCGGACTCCTCCCTCAGCGCTGTGGGTCACACTGTCCCAGTCGCTGGTCGTCAGTAACGAGGAAGTGAATAATTAATGAGACACCTTCTGTGATTGGAAGACGCTGTCCAGCGGGGCGACGTCGCAGTCTTTATGAGCCCCGAACACTTTACACAGTGAACAGGTGGGGGCGCTGCAGGTGACGCAGTAGATGTTGATCCTCTCTTCTTCATGGTCCTCACACATCGGCTGCTCCTGCTTCACCTCCGGGACCGGCCTGCTGCTCACACACACACACACACACACACACACACACACACAGACACACAGACACACACACACAGACACAGACACAGACACACACACACACACACACACAGACACACAGACACACAGACACACACACACACACACACACACACAGACACACAGACACACACACACAGACACAGACACAGACACACACACACACACACACACACACAGACACACAGACACACACACACAGACACAGACACACACACACACACACACACACACACACACACAGACACACAGACACACACACACACACACACACACACACACAGACACACACACACACACACACACACACACACACACACAGACACACAGACACACACAGACACACACACAGACACACAGACACACACTCACACACACACACACACACACACAGACACACACACACACACACACACACAGACACAGACACACACACACACACACATACACACACACAGACACACACACACACACACACAGACACACACACAAATGAGGTTATCTAATTAAATATGTGCTGATTTACATAAATGTTTGTTTTGATGTTTGCTTGTATATAAACATGTAATTAACATTCAAATGAACAGTTTTTATAAAATTGTGTTCATGTAAATATTTTGATGTGACACTGATTTAATTTTATTTTAAATATGTTGACACTTTGATCATAATTACAGTTTATATAATATTATAATGTTTATCACTGTGACAACATTAACGTCAGAATATAATAAAACTACATGTTACATAAACATCCTTCATGTTTAACTTCTCGACGAGGATAAATGTGTTAATCATTTACAGTACAGACCAAAAGTTTGGACACACCTTCTCATTCAATGAGTTTCCTTTCTTTTCATGACTATTGACATTGTAGATTCACACTGAAGGCATCAAAACTATGAATGAACACATGTGGAAATATGTACTTAACAAAAAAGTGTAAAACAACTGAAAATACGCCTTATATTCTAGTTTCTTCAAAGTAGCCACCTTTTGCTCTGATTACTGCTTTGCACACACTCTGCATTCTCTTGATGAGCTTCAAGAGGTAGTCACCTGAAATGGTTTTCACTTCACAGGTGTGCCCTGTCAGGTTTAATAAGTGGGATTTCTTGCCTTATAAATGGGGTTGGGACCATCAGTTGTGTTGTGCAGAAGTCAGGTGGATACACAGCTGATAGTCCTACTGAATAGACTGTTAGAATTTGTATTATGGCAAGAAAAAAGCAGCTAAGTAAAGAAAAACGAGTGGCCATCATTACTTTAAGAAATGAAGGTCAGTCAGTCCGAAAAATTGGGAAAACTTTGAAAGTGTCCCCAAGTGCAGTCGCAAAAACCATCAAGCGCTACAAAGAAACTGGCTCACATGAGGACCGCCCCAGGAAAGGAAGACCAAGAGTCACCTCTGCTGCGGAGGATAAGTTCATCCGAGTCACCAGCCTCAGAAATCGCAGGTTAACAGCAGCTCAGATTAGAGACCAGGTCAATGCCACACAGAGTTCTAGCAGCAGACACATCTCTAGAACAACTGTTAAGAGGAGACTGTGTGAATCAGGCCTTCATGGTAGAATAGCTGCTAGGAAACCACTGCTAAGGACAGGCAACAAGCAGAAGAGACTTGTTTGGGCTAAAGAACACAAGGAATGGACATTAGACCAGTGGAAATCTGTGCTTTGGTCTGATGAGTCCAAATTTGAGATCTTTGGTTCCAACCACCGTGTCTTTGTGCGACGCAGAAAAGGTGAACGGATGGACTCTACATGCCTGGTTCCCACCGTGAAGCATGGAGGAGGAGCTGTGATGGTGTGGGGGTGCTTTGCTGGTGACACTGTTGGGGATTTATTCAAAATTGAAGGCATACTGAACCAGCATGGCTACCACAGCATCTTGCAGCGGCATGCTATTCCATCCGGTTTGCGTTTAGTTGGACCATCATTTATTTTTCAACAGGACAATGACCCCAAACACACCTCCAGGCTGTGTAAGGGCTATTTGACCAAGAAGGAGAGTGATGGGGTGCTGCGCCAGATGACCTGGCCTCCACAGTCACCGGACCTGAACCCAATCGAGATGGTTTGGGGTGAGCTGGACCGCAGAGTGAAGGCAAAAGGGCCAACAAGTGCTAAGCATCTCTGGGAACTCCTTCAAGACTGTTGGAAGACCATTTCAGGTGACTTCCTCTTGAAGCTCATCAAGAGAATGCAGAGTGTGCGAAGCAGTAATCAGAGCAAAAGTTGGCTACTTTGAAGAACCTAGAATATAAGACATATTTTCAGTTGTTTCACACTTTTTTGTTAAGTATATAATTCCACATGTGTTAATTCATAGTCTTGATGCCTTCAGTGTGAATCTACAATTTTCATAGTCATGAAAATAAAGAAAACTCTTTGAATGAGAAGGTGTGTCCAAACTTTTGGTCTGTACTGTATTTCACTTTGTTTGTTTATGTGATTATTTAATATTAATTTACTTTTGTTTGTTGACACATGAAGTGTCTCCGCAGTTTGTCCTCAACATGTTTATCAGCTCGTCCTCACAGCTGCTGTCTCACTGACCTACATTTAAAAATAGTGTCACAGCTAACAGCTAACAGCTAACACAGACCTGTCACCTTCACCAGCTCCTGTAAACATCCTGTTGACCAACAGTCCAACATCAGTTTCATCTGTGCTCAGTTCATGTCGGCTTAGCTTAGCACAAACACTAGGAGCCGGGGGAAATGCTAACATAAGAGGACCTAAAGGCTAATTGTAAGCTAACAGTAGCCTATCTAAGAGACAGGTTTAGCTAACATTAAGTTAGCTGGCTAACAGTAACTCTGTCTGAGCTCAGTGTTGTTGTGTGTGAGCAGCTCTGAGCTCAACATTAAAGGTGCAGTATGTAAGAACACAAAGACAGCAGCAGCCCCGCTAACGGAGGGCAGCTAGCTGCACGGCTAACTGAGCTAGCAGCAGCTAGTGGTCGTATTAGCTGGTACTGGGAGTTCAGGGCACCAGGGGAGTGTTGGTGTTCACACCGCTAGCACAGGAGCTCTGGATCATCAGGAGAACCAGAGCCAGGTGAGCCAGTAACGGGACGAGCTCAGCACCTGTCAGTGAACACATCTGGAGCGTTTGAGGGCCGGTGATCTCTGCTCCTTACCTGGTGCTACCCTGCTTGTACATGTCGATGATGTTCTCCACCAGCAGGTTCCTCTGCAGCCCGTACACGCCGTGTCGGTCCAGAACCACCTCATGTCGGCAGGACGGGCATCGGAAACGACCGCCGGACGTCACTGTGGAGCCGCTCCTCGTCGACAGGTAAGGATTGGACGCCTGCAGGGGGCGGGGCATCACACAGGAAGAAGGGTTTATAATAGGAACACAGACTGGCTGTGTCCAAATTCAGGGCTGCAGCCTTCAAGGGCGCGGCCTTTGTGGCCCACGAAGGCCGGGTCCTTCGGCGAGACCTTGAAGGCCGTGTCCACCGTTGTTAAATGGGACGGTCCAGCCTTCGGAGTATTTCCTGGTTGCGTCACCAAGTGTTCATGCATTAAAGTCTGTTTTGGTTCAAATCTATCAAACGTGTACATTTATTTGTGTGTGTACAATGTGTCAAATCTAAACTGAATCATCAACATTGCAAAATAAACATGAACCCATTGGTGAATAACAACTATATTTACCACAGCATCACCAGCGTCACGTGTTTTAACTGAAAGTTAACATCTGGAGGTTTTATAGTCCCTTGAAGTTTAACATATCTGGCGTTGGATGTTCAAATGACTAAAGATCGAGTATAAACCCATTACTGAAATTTGAATGTCATGTCTGCGCCACTTGATGTCGCCATTTTCTCTTGCTTCCTCTTCTGTTTCGGGACTGAGCAGCGGTGCGCAAAGGATCTTGGGATATGGGAGGCCGCGAAGGATAGTAGCGGTGCGTCCTCCGAAAAGAGGGAAGGCCAGGCTGTGTTTGAAGGAGCCTTCCAACTGGGACAGCTCTGCACGGCGTTGTGACAAAATTGGCCTTCGAATGCCCTTCGAGGGCAGAGAAGATATCAGTTGAACACAGTCAGGGACACAATGGAGACACCTGAGGACAGACATGTCCCCAGCTCAGGACGAACAAAGACGTGTTCAGACGACGAAATGGATGAAAAGTAAAGAAGAATAAAACAAACTGTGATTAACGAGACAGTTTGTCCAAAGTTTGATTTCCCCACGTCCTTGAACACACCAGCAGAGAGATGATCTAAAGGTGTAGTACACAACACAACCTCAGGAATAATCATCAGACACACTGTCAGGTGCACTGTCTCTTTAAAGTGTGTGTCCTCGTGTGTGTGTGTGTGTGTGTGTGTGTGTGTTGTCACCTGGAAGACGTCGTTGGCACACTTGCGACAGAGGTTGTGTTGGCAGGGCAGGATGACCACCGGCTTGGTGAACATCTCCAGACAGATGGGACAGATCAGCTGCTTCTCCAGACTGTCCATGATGCTCAGAGACTCACCTGACAGGACGAGGGGGGACGAGGGAGGACGAGGGGGGACGAGGGGGGACGAGGGGGGACGAGGTGTCCCAGAGATGAAGGAAAATAAAGCAGAAGGAGCAGAGAGGAGCGTCGCTGAGGCCGGCGGTCGCAGACTGAGGGACACTGGTCTGTTTTTAGACTGACAGACGTCAGCTGTTGCCGTGCCGACATGCCCTTATATGTCAAAGGTCACGAGGAGGCATGACAGAGCGGGGGGAGGGGGGAGGGGAGCACAGAGTTTATTAAAGGGACAGTCCACAGAGTAAGTACTGCAGCAGTACAGGTGAAGGTCTAAGTGTAGTGAGCTTCACTCAGCAGAAGTTCTGGAGTGTGAGTTTGTCCGGGCAGCAGAACGAAGCTTCAGTGCGCTCTGCTTCTCGTACATGTTGACGTGTTCTGGTCAGTGGAAACGAAGCTTCGCTCGGGCCAGGTGAAGATATTCAGAACAATGTTCTCAGTGGTTCTGTGTGGACAGGAGGACCAGGGCGTCTTGGCTTGTCTCTTCTGATTGGATTCACCACCTGTTGCTCTGGTGTCGGCCTGACAGCCTGCTTTGTGTTTTCATACCGTTGGTGTGGACGAGACAAGAGGAACCAGCGTGTTCTCAAAGATACCTGTGTTCATGTGGACCACATGTGGACAGCTCCATCATCAGAACCACCTCTCTGACAGATCCTGTGAGTCCACTGAGTCTCTGCTGAGGATCAGAACGACAGATATCCAACTTTTATCATGAAGCAAAGAGGACTGGGAGGATTGATTCTTCTGGATCAATACACATCTGCAGCCTCTGACCTGCATGTTGGAGATGTTCCTCTGCTGAGTCGACCAATCAGCTCGTTCATCTGAATCAGGTGTGATGATCTAACACATGCAGCTCAGAGTCGGATCAGTCAGATCAGATCTTCAGTCACCATGTGGTTCCTGCAGTGACTGAACTTCTCTCATTAAAACACAAATTAACTTCATTCAAGTTTCTGAACTGTTTTCATTAGAAACATCTGATGATCTCCAGCTGCTGGTGCCCCATCACATGACATCATCACATGACATCATCACATGACATCATCACAGGTGTTTATGTCACAAACCAGGTTTTATTTTTAAACAGACTTCAGGTTTTACATCATCAAGCTTCAGACACAAACAAACAAACAAACAAACAAACCAATCAGATCTAAACAATATTTACATCAACACAGACGACATCGATATGATCGATGATTATGATTAAAGTCAAACACTTTATTACCTTTGTTATAATTAATTAACAGTCTAAACATGTAATCCTGCTGTTTTAAGCTCCGCCTCTCCATAACTCATAAGATCAAACAACCAATCAGAGTGTTAGTTCAATAAAATATATTAATGTAAAGACTGCAGTGCAGTTTATATGTACATGGAGACGTTTATATAATCATTAAAGGAGCAGTTCACTCATCATTTCCTCAGGAGGAGACGATGACTGAGCCTGACTTTATATCGTCAGGAGGAGACGATGACTGGGTGACTGTTTGGGTGGACTGTTCCTTTAAAGCAACAGTCTGACGTTCAGGTGATCTACGGAGGCCCAGATGAACCAGAAGACGATGATTTTTAACTCAGTGTCAGACACAAAGTATTTGTACAGGGTGTCCACATACTTTTGGCCTGGCTGTGTATCTGCTGACTCAGATGAAACATGATGTCAGACTGTTGCTGTGACAGTGAAGTGGCGGAGACAGTTTCAGACCCTCCTGCAGTCTTCAGGTTCAGGTGGATCACTGAAGCAGTGATGCGTTTCATGTGTAGGTGTCTCCGTATCTGCGGCGTCCGTCGCCGATCAGCTGAGTCTTCTCGCTGGCGTTCGTCGGCTGCTGGACGATCGGAGTCTCCACATCTGCACACCAACAAACATCATCACCTTCATTTCATCAGGACTCAGATGTTCATCATGTAGACACTTTAAAAAACTTCTTTTAACTAAATGTTTGTTTTTATGGGGCCAGAACCAGAACCAGAACCAGAACACCACAGTGTTCACCTAATGAGGACCGTCGTTTTTCAATGAAGCTGAAAACTCGATTAATATTTAATAAATAACATTAAAGTGTGAATCATTTATGAAGTAAAGTACAAATGTTAAATAATACAATGACTTTTGTTTCTCTTCAAAATAAAAGCTCAGGACTTCCTGTTGTCTCACCATTGTCGGGGTCGTTGCGTATCTCCTCCTCCAGGTCGTCCGGGGAGACGTAGTCTGGCTCCGCCCCCTCGCCTGTGGGCGTCGGCTTGAGTTTCCCACAGCAGCAGTTACAGCAGCAGCAGAGACAGCAGCAGCAGTAACAGCCGGTCAGGACGCCGCACACGCCGAACAGACCCTGAAGGGGGCGCACGGACACCACAAACCTCAACACACCTGAACACCAAATAACTTCAGCAATAATCAATCTGTCACTGTTTGTCTTCATCATCAGTTAATGATCGATCAGAAAACTTTCAGTCCGACTGACTCAAACAAACTCTTCAGCCTGTCACAGAAATTAAATGTTCTGATTGGATGGAGAGCTGGAGAGTCCAAAATGGAGGACGCTAATGTAGTTTACTAGCTGTGTCACCATCCAGAATACTGAAGGTTCGCTGTCCAAGTCCAAACTGCAGCAGACAACAGCCACACACACACACACACACACACACATACACACACACACACACAGATGCAGTGTAAGCCCCGCCCACCTTGGCCCACCAGGTGGACAGCATGAAGTAGGTGTTGACGTTGTCCTCTCCGAACTGCTGGGCCACGTAGAGTCCCAGGGAGCCGTACGAGTCGTAGATGTTCCTCTTGGTGAGGTCGGACAGGACGGCGTGGGCGCTGTTCAACTCCTTAAACTTCTCCGCCGCCTCCGGGTTGTCGGGGTTCTTATCGGGGTGGTACCGCAGCGCCAGCTTCCTGACATCACACACAGGTGTGTTAACACACACTCACTTCCTGTGGTCGAAAGCTCTGGAAAAAGCTTCTGAATGGACCTGATGTTTGACTGTAAATCAGTTCTACACTACCACAGACTGGAGCAGAGTGTGTCAGCTGACTGATCACCTGGTGCAAGTGAGTGGGCGGGGCTGAGGAGGTCTTACCTGTAGGACTTCTTGATGTCGTCATGGCTGCAGCCTTTCTCCAGAGCCAGGACCTGATACAGAGACTCTCCAGAGGTGGACAAAGTTCGCTGCCTCCCGTCAGACATCCTGACACCATCACCTGTCGCAGGTGGACACCTGTCAGTCAGGACTCAGGTCACAGCTGAGCTGAACAACAAACAGCACCTGGTGCACACAACAGCCCGACCACCAGGGGGCAATGCAGCTACAGACTGAAACCACCAACCTGACATGAACTAAAGAAAAACAAGGACTCAGGTGCTGATCCAAACGTCCTGGGGGAACAAACACCTGGAGTCTCATCAGGTTCTGATCCGGAGCCGTTCACCGACGGGAGCAGAGCTCAGAGATTACTTTGTAACTTTTTACATTTAAAAAAGTTTACATTTATCTTCACTCCTGTTTATCAGCCTGACTGCAGCGGTGATCCGGAGGTGACCTCCAGGTTCTGTACTGTTGACTGCTGACTGGAGCTGGAGGGGAAATGGACTTCACATCATGAACATAGCGTTACAGAGAGGAGAGATAACCAGAACCAGAACCAGAGTCTCTGCTGAGTGCTGACTTCACTCAGAGCTTCACCTCAGTTTAAGGCGAGGTAACGTTTGGTCTCGTTCTCCGACTCTCTCCTGAAGTTACAGCGACAGATGAAGGTGTGGAACAACACTCCAGTCACAAATCTGACAGATTACATCTAAAACATCAACATCCAGGTAAAGTGATTGATAAAGGTGTCGTCAGAGTGAAGCTACAGCTCTTATACGTATGGACCTGGTCCTGTCAGCCTGAAATAACTGTCTGGAGGTGATAACAAGATGGCTGCTGAGTGCCGAGCTCTGCCTGAAGGGACGGTGGTATGAATCATATATCACCGTCCTCAAAGGCACCAAGCTCCTTTGTCACTTCAGCGTGAAGAAGCAGGTGTTGCTGGTCCAACACTGCCTCCATCTGTCTGTTTTACAGCTGAACTCACTCAGCAGCAGTTTATTACTATACATGTAAAACTTGACAGCAGTGACTGAGGATTAAAATGCTGCTCTCACATTAACTTTGTGTTCTTACATTAATCAGTTTCATCTGGTCTCATGTCGCTGTGACTTCAGGAGAGTCAGAGAGAGGAAGGAAGTCGAGATGAAACATAATGAAGAATATTTCCATCATAAATAAACATGAGTCTGAATGTCTCACTCAGTGGAGACAACAGCTGTCCCCGTCCTGTCAAACCTCCGTCTGTCCGGATGTTAAAGATAACAAAGTTTTTTAAACAACAGTTTGCAGTAAAATCCTTCTGAACATAGAAAACTGACTGTGAGCGGTCTGCAGTTCCTACAGTTAAGTTTCATTGGACAGAGGTGAGACACATGAGGCACATGATGTCACACAGGTAGAAAACTATTTTCCTACCTGTGAAGAAAATTAAAGTCTAGATGTGAGTTAGAGATCAGCTCAGTGTTGCAGAGAGAGTCGGTACCTGCCTGTTGAAGCCTCAGGAGCGTCCACCTGTCCTCTACCTGTGGTCTACCTGTTCAGGTGTTTGTGGTCTGGCTGAAGCAGAGAGGATCTCTGACAGCCGCCATCAAACATTCAGCAGCCGCTCGGCTCAGGTGACCACGAGCCGCCACGCCTTCTCAGGTTTCACTGAGACGCTCCAATGGACGCATTGTGACAGGGAGGGAGGGTAGGTCGCCATGACGACCAGGTAACTCAGGTGTGTGTGTGTGTGTGTGTGTGTGTGGATCATGACCATGGTACGTTGTAACGTCTTGTTTTTTTCTCTGTACGTGTGAGACAGAAACAGGTCTGTGTTGTTTTCTTGTTCTCACTGACAAACCAAATTTCCCTTCTTCACTCAGTGTTTGTGCTGCGCTCTTCAAAGTAAATGTTCCACTTTTTACTTTTACATTTTGGATTCAGTGCAAAGTCACACAAGCTGGATGTTTGTGTCACTACCAACATCATGATCCCTCGTTCCTCCACACGGAGCAGCGAGACGGTGAAACGATCTACCGCCTGGAACAAGACGGCTCACAGGTAGCAGCAGCTGCCTGTTGTTATTCTCACACAAAAGTCCTTTACAAATGAATATGTAAAAATCAAAGTTTTAAAGATAAACTCTGAATTTAATGAGATGCAGAGGAACATACAGAAACACAGAGGAGACATGTCCAGTTAGTGTGCTACAGATGGACAGAAGAAGAGACAAACCCGCTCCCCAAAACAGAAAATACAAAATCAGATTTATAAAAACATGATTTCAGAAGCATGTTCGGTCCACCGCCCCGCGCCGCTACAGGATACATGTCACATATGTTAATGAAGGGGGTGGATTGGCCAATCAGGAGGCTGCTGCTGGGTCACACGGGCATCTGCAGCTGTGAGTACTCGTCCTGCCCCTCCTTCTCCTCCAGGTGAGGCTCTGCATCATCAGCATCCAGCTGCAGGACCAGAGGTCAGAGGTCGTTGGCATGGTAACAATGAACTGTGACTTCAAAACATTAAACGTGTTAATGTCTGCTGCTGTATCATAAACCATCTGTGGTGTATCACAGGGGAATTAATAAAGAAGCTTCCTGTTCAGGTAACTGTTAACAGGTGAGAGTGGGTTCTGTTAGCAGTGTTAGCAGGAAGTAATGATGATGTCACGATGACATCAGTGTGACTCACACTCTGCAGCTCTCTCCGGCTGAAGAGGCGGGGCAGCAGCAGCATCCTCACCGGGATGGTCAGCAGCAGCATGAAGGGGAACGCCAGCGCCGCTGCCGTCGCCATGACGACCCACAGGACAGACAGACAGGTCAGCTGGACAAGAGTGTACAGGTGCATCCTTAACGTCCTCACCTGTCAGAGAGCAGAGACACAGATGACAGATGTCAAATGTTTCGTCAACAAAGTGAATGTCAAACTGAACCAAAGGTGAACTGGACCTTGACCTCTTTATGTAACGCTGAGCAGCAGCAGTGACGCCTTGTGGCAGACAGGCAACATTACAAAAGGAGACCAAAATGCTGGACCTGAAGTGCATTCAGTGGCGGTGCGCAACACCTCACTGCAAACAAATAGAGTCACATATAAAGCAGATGTTAAAGGTGTGTGGATGTTGCTTGCGATGTGCCGGTGCCAGCTGGGGCTGATACACTCGAGCTCGGAGACTGCAAGACATACAACAAGGTACACTCATTCATATCGATGCCATTCTGCCTTAAACGTTACGTCAGATTTGACGTGTTGACTTCGAGTCAATTGGTCAGACGACCTGGGAGCTATTGAAGAAATGGGGCGGTGTATTCGCTAAAAATGGTGATTTTTCATTAAAATATTCATGAAAAATATTTTTTCCACTAAAATCCCAAAAGAAACAGGTGTATCTCATTCTACCAGTATAACAAGACATGTTGGCGTTGATTTCGAGTTGATGGCTCAAAAGACCTGGGAGCTATTGAAAAAATCGGGCAGTGTATTCACTAAATATGGTGATTTTTCATTAAAACATTCATGAAAAATATTTTTTCAACTAAAATCCAATAAAAAATTGCTGTGTCTCAATCCATCTTTCACTGAGACACGCTAGTCATGCACACTAGCTCTCCAGGTCGCTGTTGTGTTGATCTGTGATGTAACAGGTCCTGACTCCAGACAAGCCGCAGCCTTACAGATATACGTAGCCTTTGTTCCTACTACTTCATTTTTATATCCTGTTTAGGAACTGAAAAGGGTACCCATTACTTGGCATTAGGTACTCGGTTCCCAACTCTAGTCACAACCAACTCACCTGTCAAGTCCAAGTCAAGACCAACTGTCCCAAATAATTCCAACAAGTGCCAATTCAAGTTTAAAGTGAAGACAGTCAAGTTCCAAGTTTAGAGCGAAAAGTTGTGAGTCAAGTCCCAAGTCAAGACTGGTATGTTCAGAGTCAAGCTTTAAGTAAAGACAGGTAAGTCCCAGAGAAAGACTAACAAGTCTCAAATTGAGTCAAGTCCAACTTGTCCTAAATGAAGTATGAGTCCACTAAGTACCAATTTAAGTCCCAAGTAAAGACAGGTAAGTCCAGACTCAAGTTCAGCGAAAAGACCAACAACTTCCAAGTCAAGTCCAAATAAATACAAACAAGCCCCGCAGTAGAGTTCAGTAGGGTCCAAAATCTAGTTAAGACCAACATTTCCCAAATGTAGTATGAGCTCAACAAGTCCCAATTCAAGTTCAAATCAAGACCAACTCAAATCCTAAAAATTGTTTTCAGAATGTATTTTTTAATATTTGTTTGTCATACGATCTGAGCCAACCCCTCCACTAATGATTGAGGAGGCGCGGCCTACCTTGCGGACGTAGCTCTGGTCGGGGTGGTACTTTGGGGGCATCAGCAGCAGAATGAGTCGCTCTGTCAGCTGGATCCCGTTCAGTGACATCACACCCATGTAGAGGAAGATCCCAAACAGCACCGCCAGAGGAATCTGACGCAGAACTTCCCCGATCACAATGGACAGACCTGATGGAGGGGGGACCAGATCAGAACGTAGCAAAGACAGTATCAGTAGTGGTTGTAGTAGCACTCTACAGTGACAATCATACCAACTAAAACAGCCACCAGGAAGCCCGTGACCCTCTGCTCCTTGACCTCCTGGATGCGGGGCTTGTCTCCAGGGGCGACGGCTTTGCTCATGACAGTGAGGGCATTGGTGTGGGTGACAGAGCGAACTGTGGCGGCTGATAACCAGGGCAAACCAAACAGTGCTGAGACTCCACCCACCACCACGATGATGAGTAGGTCCAGGTGAAAACCAGTTCCCTTCACCAGCATCCTCTCCTTCTTACTGACAATCAGCCTGACAGACAGACAGGAAACTTATATTAATACTTAAAAAACAGAAACACAGAACAAATGGAAAGACAAGAGCAAAGTGTCATACGCTGTGATCTGGGACTCCATGAAGATGAGGATGAAGACAAGAATGGCCGGCAGGATGCTGGCAGCCATCATCCAAATAGGAAACTGTCCATCTGACCCCAGAGGAGAAATCAGCCAACCACGCTTCTCTGGAGTGGACACTGAGAATCCACTGGGCACGTTCAGTTTCTGTCAGCCAATAGGAGGAGAGGAATCTAAACATGTGATTCTGTACGATGACTTTATGAGTGTTAAACCAGCTCTGGTCTGACCTGGGTGTAGGTGTCCTCCACGCTGTAGTCCACCAGCACCATGATGAGGATCGCAATGGGGACCCCGAAGTCTCCAATGATCCGACGGAGCTGAAACACAAGATTCAGGATTCAAGATCAGTTATTGATCGGTGATGTGGTTTGAAAGTGCTTACAACTGAGAGGAATACACCCCAGAGGTAAAACCTCATATCTAGACCCAAAATGTCTACTGGAGGTGAACTGAACACGACAACACAGAGGCTTTTGATAGAGTGCCAGGGTCTTTGACTGGAGCCTTAGTTGTGTGACAGAATGATCATTTTGTGATGTATTTCTTGCTTATGTTTATAACTTGTTTGTTTATAACAAAATAATGTTTAACTTTGTTCAAACGGTGGATCAGGTGTTCAAACTCCATCAACTGTAGCTGAGAGACAAAAGAAACCTTCCATAAGGTTATTAGTGTATCTGTACTTAAGCATCCACATGTACAGCTGTATAAATATTATACTTGTATGTGCCTGGACTTTATGTACTGACCCTGCCAGGGAAGAAGGAGCTGTTCTTGAACTTGCGCAGGTAAAAGGCGATGAAATACGTTCCTGCCATCAGCACAAATGACAGCAGGGCTGTGTTTGGTTCTCCAACAACCTTGCCAGGATTCGCGGTGGTTACGGTGTAGTTGCACAGAGATGGAGATACGGTGTTGTTTCCACGGTAACAGTTTTGGAGAGGATGCTCCTGAAAGATCTGGACCCAAAGAAGAAAAACCTGAATGTGGCTCTGTGCTGGTGGTTTATTTTAACGACATATATCTGAAACGTTGATAGAGTCAGTGCAAACAGAAAGAACCTTGAACCAAACAGTCTCAAGGTTCCTCCTTCAATATCCTTTGAGGCGTGACTTATGCAAAAACACTCAATCAACATGTTCATTATAAAAAGATCAGAGATCACAGATAGAATTACACTTCCCCAAACAATCTCTCTTATACTGAGCCGTGACCTCTGACCTCACCTTGACCAGTTTGGCGAAGGTCTCGTAGATGAAAATGAGGGAGATGAGGAAGGAGAAGATCTCCTGAGTGAAACGGGACACGAAGCGGACCAGGATGCTTCCCTCGAAGGCCACAGTGAGGACAACGATGAGCACCAGCCAGAAACCGATCCACACCCGGCCCGTCAGATACTCGATCTCGTTGTCTCTGCAGAACTACACAAACACACACCACATCTGTACAAAACTACACATGAACACACACCAGGTGGGTTTCAGTGGACAGTTAACAAGTTTGCTAACAAGATAGTTTCTTTTGCAGCAACATTTTGGACCACATGTAAGTGATTCAGGGATGTTTTGCTATAACAATTAAAGGGGATTTGTGGTAGTATAGACAGATAAAATAAGATGATCATCTCATTGGCCTGAGATGAGCAAAGCTCCTCAAAAACATGAACAAATCAAACACTTAATATTCTGTTCAGATTTCAGAGGGTCAATTTAAGTTTACATCTTCTTACGGTCATGACAGTAGAGTTTAGGCAGACAATTTTGTGAAAATTTGAGGGTTAGATAGTAGTATAATGAAACATTATCTGTATTCCAGTTTGTAGTAGATACCTTTGCAAATACTCATCTAAAAAAAAAAAGAAAGTCTCAAAACAAGGTCCGCTTAGTGTTTTCAAAGCTGTTAACAAGCGATGCAGCGATCCAAATCAGGATATCGACTGATAGCGAGACCTTAATCTATACCAGGGCTATCTTTTCCCTATCTGAACATTTCTCTGAAAACCTCACTGCTCACTTACTTCACTGTGTGAACCTGGTTGGGATCATTTGTATCTGCAGTATCATGCCCTGACTTTAGGAGGAGACTCAATTCTAACACAAGAGACAATTTTTGAACAGAAACAATGATCCTTCAGGAGAAAGGATCCATGCATCAAAACATCTCCATTACCATTGACAGACCCTTGCAAACATCTTGGAAAGCCCTTAATGAACAAATTAAGTTGATTTTGAGAGCTCCATGATCAGAGTGTGTGGCCTGCCCTAAGTACAGCGACATCCAACAGTCTGTCATGTGACCGAAGTTCCAATCTTAGGTCACGTGATAACAAGGAAGGCTGAAAAATGTGGTTGAAAACTTCAGAAATAGAGTAAGTGGACCTTGTGTTGAGATATTTTATCCAGATGTTGATTCCTGGCTGCTGAGTGAACCTTCAAATAGGTATTATTGATCAAGGGGAAGCAGAAACATAGCAACAAAAGAGGACAGAGTTCAGATCCTTGAGGTGCACCACAGGTGTCTCACAGAGTTTCAGATGTTACCATGTTTACAGAGATGTTGCTGTCAGATAGAAAGTGTTGTAGAATAATCAAACCCGAGTTTGGGTCCGTGGACTAACAGGTACAGTTTCTAAACAGACATGTTGCTACTGAATTTGTTACATATAGTACTTTGATATATGTGTCTAGATGTCCTGTCAGGTGAGCTCACAGTGTAGAAAGCCTCTTCAAACACCAGCAGTGGTCCAGAGAAGCCAATCACCAGCAGAGGCTGAGCGCTCAGCACACTGAACACGATGCCCTGCAGCGCCGTGGCGACTATCAGCTCTGACACACCGATCAGACCCTCAGTTTTCTCACCTGCAGCACAGGAACACAGAACCTCCACAGGTAAAGATCTTTAAAAACGACAGAGTAATAATTTCTTCATCAGGTGGTTTTAGTCTCTGTCATGTGTTTCTGAAGTCAAGACTCACCCAGAAGTCCACCAAAGGTGATGGCGGGCGACAGCGCAGCGAAGTAGATGAAGATGATGGCTGCCATGCACTGAGGGTTCAGAGCATCTCGAAGGTCGCTGAGGTACTGAGGGTAGCGTCGAGTCACGTCTTTGATCAGACCTCCAAAAAGACGGCCTGAACGCCTCAAGGGCTCCTCGCCAGGTTTGGAGGGAACAAGGGAATCTGGAAGATAAAAAACTGAGCTCTTCACTATCAAGTCATCGACAGAAGGATTCCCAAAGAAACATTCCCTGTTTTGAGAAGTTTGAAATAGTCTCCTTGTGATAACGGACCTTCATCCTGTTGAATACTGGTCTGTTTCTCCTGCAGTTTGCTGCTCTGCTCCTCCTCCCTCTTTCGGAGCATATCTCGTTGGAAGCGAGCAACCGAGTGGAGCAACTCGTCACCGCCGACCTCTGAGGGAGGGAGGACGACGCTACAGTCTAAGAAACGGTTGATGGCTGTCAGCAGGTCCTGGCGGTCGTCAGCCTGGTACGCTGCCTCGTGGAAGTTCTGAAGGAGCAGACGGGCAGAATTCATTGTACAGGATTTACCAAATAATGAGGGTTCAAGCAGTACAGCAGCTTCAGGATACTGACTCACCTTGTCTGACATGAGCGTGGAGATGGAGCGTCCGATCTGGTGGTAGTCCATGTTGGCGGTGGGCGGGCCCAGCAGGAGGAAGAGGAACCTCACAGGGACAGGAACCTCCAGGACGGACTCCAGCAAGACCGC
>NC_140196.1:439846-442346 GCF_965226575.1 Pagrus pagrus | reverse complement strand
ATTAAAAGACAAACAAAGGATCACTGACTACCAACACACTGATTTAGACTGAGATGTTTGTTTCATGAGGAAATTAATCAAATTTATAATATGGTAATATGGGGTGGCAGGGTGGCAGCAGAGAGCCTCCTCCTCCTCCTCCTCACCGTGGGAGATGGTTTTTCGGAGCTCCAGCAGGGAGCGGAAGGACAGCGAGGGGACGTGGGGTCTCCCCCAACGCTCCGTCTCCTCCTCCACCTCCTCCTCAAACTTGATCCATCGAGCCGTCTCCCTCCACTGCAGCTCCTGGTTCCTGTCGATCACCAGCTCGTTCAGCTCCACAAACACCTGCAACACACAAGAAGTCACTTTAAGAGGGATTTACTTTGACTTACATCAGTGGACTTTAACTGAAACCTTCACAATCACCATTGTCTTTTACTGATACTGGGAAATGTTGGTCTGTATTTTTAAAATTAATTTTTTATTGCCATTATTTTAATTTTTTAGCTTTTTTTATTTTACCTGTTTAAATTCAGCGAGTGGGGGTTGAAGCCGCACCAACATCTTTTTTTTAAATATTTCTTTTGTTTACTCCAGTTGAAATACATCACCATCGCTTGACCTTATTATGACATGACAATATATCTTCACTTAAAGACAAAAAGAGATGATTGAACACAAAATAAGTTTTAAAATATAATAAGTCTGATCCCTTCAATTAAAATGATCAGTTCATTCAAAAGCTGAACAATCCATTTGGCATGTAGAGTACATTTCTTATATAGTGCATAGAACATATTTTAATGAAGTCTGATCCCTAAATCCTCCGACTCCACGTCGAAGTATTAAAACTGCTCCTGAAGAGCAGGCCGCCTCACATGGAGCCTCTGTCGTCACTGTGAGAAGTGCTGTGAAGTGTATTGAGTGGTCAGCAGACTGGAAAGTTGCTCTATAAACACAAGTCCATTTACCATTTTTACACATTTTAGAGCCAGCACTGCAGTTTAGCATCAGTTTTTCAACAGGTAGCATTCACAAACACAAGTCGTTTGTTAAATTCTGTTTCCAAGATCAGCAATGAAGCTTCGAGTTTTAAGATAAACCAGGATGAACCAGGCTAAACAAGAAAAACAAGACAAAAGGAGTGAAAGTTAAAGTAAATGAAGGCAGACCAAAGTGATGAAACCCAGAGTAAACCAGGAGAACTGAGTCTGTACCTTACTGTGTCGACTCTTCAGGTCCAAACCGACCATCCTGAAGACCAGAACACACTGAGGCCAGAGAGAGGCTGACTCTGAGTCTACCTCCCTCTACCTGTCTGACTCTACCTGTCTGACAGACAGGTAGAGTCTAACTGTCTGACTCTCTCATTACTCTCGGGGTCCAGTTTGTTGCTTGTTCACAATACCACCTGGATTAAGCTGCTCAGACTCGCGGCTCGTCTTTCGTCCCTCCTGTCAGCCTCATTTTGGACATTTCTATTGTTTGTCGTCGTCTTACAGCAAAGAATCACATCGCTCAGACCGTCTGCTCCTGTTCACACCACACCTGAACCAGCTGCTGACCCCGCTCACCTGAACTCTGCCCAAATCTAAATCACAACCTCCAGAACAGCAAGACTGAATAAAAACTCAAACATTTCTATGAATATTGTTCTTTGTCATGTTCCAGACAGATCATCAGTTTCATTGTTGTGTGTCCAGAACAACAACAAAGAAAACTCAGTTCAGAACTCCCTTTGAAAATCTTCTGTTTTAAAACTCCATTACTGGACCACTGAGCAGTAACACTGAAAATGTTCAGTACACTTCAGTTGAACTGTTTGCTGCAGCAGTTTGAAGTGTCACTTTATGTTCACTGTGACTCGTAATGATGAAATAATGAACATGTTTGGCCCCGCCCTCTGACCTCATGAGGTGTGCGGTCTGGTCGCAGGTGTTGGAGGTGTTGGAGTTGTGATGGCGTCCGGCTGCTGATCTGATCTTTGGGGATGTGGACGATCGGCCCTCTGGAGCTCCGTCTCACCAGGTGACGTCGAACTGCTGGAACGTCATCTAATCGGTGACCTGAGGGGGGCGGGGCATAAGTATGAGGGGTCAGAGGTTAAAACCAGAACACATTCCCTTCTCTTTACTCCACACACACACACACGCACACACACACACACACACACACACGCACGCACGCACGCACGCACGCACGCACACAGTGGTCTCATGGGAACTTTCTGCAGTCTAACATTATTTCAGGCTTGACTGAAGAATCAGTAAGACAAGACACGAACTCTGAATTAGCCAATCAGCTCATACACACACACACACACACACACACACACACACACACACACACAGGTTCACACAGGTGTGTTCACACAGGTGAGCAGTTTCAGGTGTCTGTAAAAGATAGATTTTCTCTGAAACACAAAGTTTTCTCATCATTTCTTGTTTTCCAGGAAATAATCAACAAACAGCCAATCAGATTCCAGCAGTGAGAGTCAGCTGACAGGCGCCCTCTACCT
>NC_140196.1:395000-434646 GCF_965226575.1 Pagrus pagrus | reverse complement strand
GCCTTGTACTTCCTGTCTAATGAACCCAGTTCCAGTCTGTTTGATGCTGATTTATTTCAGGAGCAGCTTCAGTTTCACACACAAACACAGAAACATCAAACTATGAATCAGTCCTGAATCTGAAGGTTCCTCCTCTGGAGAACATGAACCTGATCCTCAGAGCTGGACAGCACATGAGGATGTTTCAGGAGAACAGGAGGACCTGATGTTCTGGGGAGGCACTGCAGGAGGTCACAGGTCACCAGGATAATGGAAGTCAGTTTGTTGCTGTGGACCAGCAGACTGATGGACTCAGGGGCTCCATCACTTCTGTGCTGCCTCCTCGACCTCCTTCCTCTCCTGGTTCCTCTTCTTCACCTCCTTCAGTCCCTCCTGGATCTTGTCCACAGCCTCCTGGTCTCCGGCCTGCCGTGCCAGATTCAGGGCCTCCTGGTAGAACCGCACCGCGTCCTCCAGCTGGCCTGAGGACAGACCACAAACACAACATCAGACTCAATAAATTCAGCTGTGTGTCAGAGTCATGACCTATGACTTCTCCTGACCTTTGTGCAGCAGGATGCCGGCCATGTTTCCCAGCAGCACGTGTTGGTCCGGGTGTCCGGCAGAGCGGCTCAGATCCACGGCCTGCTGGACCAGCACCAGGGCATCGTCATGGTGACCTTGCAGATCCAAGATGGTAGCCAGGTCGCTCATCAGCACCAGAGTCTAACAGGAGACATGATGATGACATCACTTCATATCTCTGCAGAATCACAACATTTCCCTGTTTCCAGTTTTCCAACCCAGTGCTCATACTGTTCCCAGTGTTCCAACCCAGTGCTCATACTGTTCTCAGTGTTCCAACTCAGTATTAATACTGTTCCCAGTGTTCCAACCCAGTATTCATACTGTTCCCAGTGTTCCAACCCAGTATTAATACTGTTCCCAGTGTTCCAACTCAGTATTAATAAGGTTCCCAGTGTTCCAACCCAGTGCTCATACTGTTCCCAGTGTTCCAACTCAGTATTAATACTGTTCCAAGTGTTCCAACTCAGTATTAATAAGGTTCCCAGTGTTCCAACCCAGTGCTCATACTGTTCCCAGTGTTCCAACCCAGTGCTCATACTGTTCCCAGTGTTCCAACCCAGTGCTCATACTGTTCCCAGTGTTCCAACCCAGTATTCATACTGTTCCCAGTGCTCCAACCCAGTATTCATACTGTTCCCAGTGTTCCAACCCAGTATTAATACTGTTCCCAGTGTTCCAACCCAGTATTAATACTGTTCCCAGTGTTCCAACCCAGTATTCATACTGTTCCCAGTGTTCCAACCCAGTATTAATACTGTTCCCAGTGTTCCAACTCAGTATTAATAAGGTTCCCAGTGTTCC
Source organism: Pagrus pagrus (assembly GCF_965226575.1). Taxonomy (NCBI): domain Eukaryota; kingdom Metazoa; phylum Chordata; class Actinopteri; order Spariformes; family Sparidae; genus Pagrus; species Pagrus pagrus. Next base: position 433,278 of record NC_140196.1, on the reverse strand, counting down.
AACCCAGTGCTCATACTGTTCCCAGTGTTCCAACTCAGTATTAATACTGTTCCCAGTGTTCCAACCCAGTGCTCATACTGTTCCCAGTGTTCCAACTCAGTATTAATACTGTTCCAACTCAGTATTAATACTGTTCCCAGTGTTCCAACCCAGTGCTCATACTGTTCCCAGTGTTCCAACTCAGTATTAATACTGTTCCCAGTGTTCCAACCCAGTATTCATACTGTTCCGAGTGTTCCAACCCAGTATTAATACTGTTCCCAGTGTTCCAACCCAGTATTCATACTGTTTCCAGTGTTCCAACCCAGTGCTCATACTGTTCCCAGTGTTCCAACACAGTATTAATACTGTTCCCAGTGTTCCAACCCAGTATTCATACTGTTCCCAGTGTTCCAACCCAGTATTAATACTGTTCCCAGTGTTCCAACCCAGTGCTCATACGGTTCCCAGTGTTCCAACCCAGTGCTCATACTGTTCCCAGTGTTCCAACTCAGTATTAATACTGTTCCCAGTGTTCCAACCCAGTGCTCATACTGTTCCCAGTGTTCCAACTCAGTATTAATACTGTTCCCAGTGTTCCAACCCAGTATTCATACTGTTTCCAGTGTTCCAACCCAGTGCTCATACTGTTCCCAGTGTTCCAACTCAGTATTAATACTGTTCCCAGTGTTCCAACCCACTATTCATACTGTTCCCAGTGTTCCAACCCAGTATTAATACTGTTCCCAGTGTTCCAACCCAGTGCTCATACGGTTCCCAGTGTTCCAACCCAGTGCTCATACTGTTCCCAGTGTTCCAACTCAGTATTAATACTGTTCCCAGTGTTCCAACCCAGTGCTCATACTGTTCCCAGTGTTCCAACTCAGTATTAATACTGTTCCCAGTGTTCCAACCCAGTATTCATACTGTTCCCAGTGTTCCAACCCAGTATTAATACTGTTCCCAGTGTTCCAACCCAGTGCTCATACTGTTCCCAGTGTTCCAACTCAGTATTAATACTGTTCCCAGTGTTCCAACCCAGTATTCATACTGTTCCCAGTGTTCCAACCCAGTATTAATACTGTTCCCAGTGTTCCCACCTAGTGTTAATACTGTAACCAGTGTTCCAACCCAGTGTTCTTAGTGTTCCAACCCAGTGTTCCTAGTGTTTACAGTGCTCTGAGAGTTCCCAATGTCTACAGTATTGTCAGTGTTCACACTTTCTACAATGTACCAAATGTTCCCAGTGTTTTAAGTGTTCCCAGTGTCTGCTGTGTTCCCCTTGTCTATAGTGCTCCCAGTATTCCCACTGTTGCAATGTTACCACTGTCATGAGATTTCCAAATGTCCCCAGTGTTCCCAGTCTTTCAAATGTTTCCAGTGTGTGCCGTGCTCCCTTTGTCTACAGTGCTCTCAGTAGTCTCACTTTTAAAATGTTACCGGTGTCCTGAGTATTCCCAGTGTACTCAGAGTTCCCAATGTTCCCAGTGTAACCAGTCCTTCAAATGTTCCCAGTGTTCCCAGTGTCTACCGTGTACCGAATTTTCCAAAAGTTATAAGTGTTCCTATCGTGTGCCGTGTTCCCCTTGTCTACAGTGCTCCCAGTATTCCCACTATTTAAATGCTACCAGTGTCCTGAGTATTCCCAGTGTTCCCAGTGTTCCCAGTGTGTACCTGCTGTCCTACCTGTGGGTGTGTGTCTCCCTGCTCCTGACGACAGATGTTCAGGGCGCTCTGATAGTCCTGCCCAGCCTGCTTCAGGTGCAACGTTGACGCTCGGTATCGAGCCCGCGAGTCCAAGCACAGACCGAGCAGGAGGCGGGTGTCCTTCCTCAGAGCCTCCTTGTCCTCTGACAACAACAACAACAACAACAACAGACAGTCTGAACCTGAACGTCACACTGCTCAGTAACACCTGTTCTAATTGGTGCAGCATAGGATCATATGACGGCTGTGTCAGCAAGAATCTGACGTAAAAGTTTGACTGAGTTTATTGGTTCAGTCTTTTCAGTTCTCTGGCTCAAATGCAGCCGGAGGACGTCCTGCCCGTTACCAAGACAACCCCACAATCATTTGCATCGTCACATTGGACACCTCGCTGCAGCTCTCTGCACCAGTCCAATTCTGGAATGGACTCTGGTGGGCAGGGCCACACTGTGACTCAGTAATTGTTACTTTAAGAAAAGAAGGTTTAAAATCCCTGCAGACGTCTCAACTGACACCATCAACAAAATAATACAACACAGTCAGTCTCACCTGTCTGCTCCTCTGCAGGGACCTCCTTCTGTTTCTCCAGTTTGGCCTCCAGAGACTCCATACAGAACCTGAACCCATGCTCCGCAAGCTCCGCCCTCAATACACACAGACACACACAGAGTCAGTCCTCTGACAGGAAGCTGAGGTCAGAGGTCAGCAGGTAAATGTTCTCACTTGTTCTGTTCGGCGTAGATGCTGGCGAGTTTCAGAGACATCTCAATGACAGCGTTATCGTCCTGGAAACAGACAGGAAGTCAGTGAAGACAGGAACAGCTGACTGAGGACACACACACACACACACACACACACACACACACACACACTGACCTCTGGTGTTCCTCCTGACAGCATGAAGCTCATCGCTGCTTTGAAGAGTTTTTCCGCCTGAGACGAAGAAGAGGAGAGACGATGATGATGATGATGATGATGATGATGATGAAGGCTGCAGTGCTTCACACCCTCTCACTGCTGTTGCCATAGTGACACAGAACAGGTTTATTAAATACTGTAAGTAAGAAGCTGTGATTGGAAGATACTCACGTTGTCCAGCTGACCCTGAACGTAGGCTAGATTCGCCATCTGAGGAGACACACAGGAAGAGGTCAGAGGTCACAGCTGCAGAGGTCACAGCTGCAGAGGTCAGAGTTCACAGCTGTAGAGGTCAGAGGTCACAGCTGCAGAGGTCAGAGGTCAGAGTGTTTACCAGACTGTAGGTGTAGATGATGGCCTGGTTGTTGTGAGTCTGATGAGCCAGAACGACGGCTTGATGGAGGAAACCAGAAGCTGCCTGCAGCTGTCCACGATACACACTGAGCTGAGAGAGGACACACACATTACTACTGCAGTACTACAGTACTACACTACTACTACTACTACAGTACTACTACAGTACTACTACTACTGCAGTACTACAGTACTACACTACTACTACTACTGCAGTACTACATGTGATGTATGGTGATGGTACCTTGGCCTTCTTCAGCAGCAGGATCAGCTCATCTTCTTTCCTCTGTGCTTCATCTCGTCGGTCTTCATCAGAACTGCTGAACAGGGAGAGAGCTGCACACACACACACACACACACACACACACTTTGGTTACTGATGGACAAGGAGACAGTAAAATGGCTTTCTGAACCGAGTTTGGTGTGATTGAACGTACCGACAGCCGCCCACAGCACTCCTCCTCCTCCTCCTCCTCCTCCTCCTCCTCCTGCTCCTCCTCCTCCTCCTCCTGCTCCTGCTCCTCCTCCTGCTCCTCCTGCTCCTCCTCCTGCTCCTCCTCCTCCTCCTGCTCCTCCTCCTCCTCCTCCTGCTCCTCCTCCTGCTCCGCCACTCTGTGTGCTGAGGTTTGTACTGATGGGCTCATGTCTGCTGACTTTTACCCAGCAGGCCGAGCGCTTCACCTCCTCAGACTGTGACGTCACAGAGCCAGTCTGCGGCCTGATAGTGTCAGGAGAAGAAGAAGAAGACAATGTGACATCAGACTGAGCCAGTTTATTAACACACAGCTGTCCACAGGTGTCCACAGTGAGACACAGTGAGACACAGTGTCCAGCAGGTGGAGCCATTGTGCCTCAGATCACTGAAGTCATCTCAGCAGCAGGTTTACTGAGAACAGGAACATGAAGGACACAACATGATCAGGTCAAACCATCATGATGGTCTCTGTCTCTACCTGTCTCTGTCTCTCTGTCTGTACCTGTCTCTGTCTCTCTGTCTCTACCTGTCTGTCTGTACCTGTCTCTGTCTGTACCTGTCTCTGTCTCTCTGTCTCTACCTGTCTGTCTCTGCCTGTCTCTGTCTGTACCTGTCTCTGTCTCTCTGTCTCTACCTGTCTCTGTCTCTCTGTCTGTACCTGTCTCTGTCTCTCTGTCTCTCTGTCTCTACCTGTCTCTGTCTGTACCTGTCTCTGTCTCTCTGTCTCTACCTGTCTCTGTCTGTACCTGTCTCTGTCTCTCTGTCTGTACCTGTCTCTGTCTCTCTGTCTCTACCTGTCTCTGTCTGTACCTGTCTCTGTCTCTCTGTCTCTACCTGTCTCTGTCTGTACCTGTCTCTGTCTCTCTGTCTGTACCTGTCTCTGTCTCTCTGTCTCTACCTGTCTCTGTCTCTCTGTCTCTACCTGTCTCTGTCTGTACCTGTCTCTGTCTCTCTGTCTGTACCTGTCTCTGTCTCTCTGTCTCTACCTGTCTCTGTCTGTACCTGTCTCTGTCTCTCTGTCTGTACCTGTCTCTGTCTCTCTGTCTCTGCCTGTCTTGGTCTCTCTGTCAATTCAATTCAATTCAATTCAACAAGCTTTATTGGCATGACTGTGTTTTACAATATTGCCAAAGCGTTAGGACTACAGAAGAAGAATACGTAGATAATTAATAATCTTCTTTATAATTGTCTCTGGAGGCCAAACTGGAGAAACAGAAGGAGGTCCCTGCAGAGGAGCAGACAGGTGAGACTGACTGTGTTGTATTATTTTGTTGATGGCGTCAGTTGAGACGTCTGCAGGGATTTTAAACATCTTCTGCTGCATCTACAGCAGCGGCTCTTCTGTCTCCCGGTAGATGTTGTAGTTTTTCTGTCTGAGAGTTTGCTGAAGTTTGAGGTTCTGCATGTGATGTTGGTGTAGAGCTGGTTCTGATGTCTGTGTATGTGTCACAGTGCAGCAGGAAGTGCTGCTCTGTCTGCACCTGTCTGTGTGGACAGTCTCTCTGTCTCTCGGTCTCTACCTGTCTCTACCTGTCTCCAGGTGAGTCTGACACAAACTGACCTTCCAGCTGAGATCCGTCTCACGTGTCCTCCTGAACACTTGAACCTGCTCAGAGTCTGACTGAGGACAGCACGGCAGACATAGGACGCCGCCATCTTTACTATTTACATAACGAGCGGAAGTCACGAGGTGCGACTCCCCGCCTTCAGAATAAAAGCAGCGGACGTACAGACGTGAATTTGCAATAACGTTAGAATCAATGTAGATTATATTGTAGTGTGTCCTTAGTGTTTAGGTATTCAAGGACACAAGTGTATTATTTGTCTTGTATTAGTATTCTTTGGACATTATAAACTGAAATGAGCAAAATAAACTAAATATGACATGAGATGAATGCTCACACACACACACACACACACACACACTCACACACACACACTCCAGAACACATGAAAATGATAAACATAAGATAAAGTTGATTTTTATTTCATTAACTCAGTTACGTTTCTTCAGCACTATTCATGTGATGACTGTCTTATTGAAGTTTTACACATTTGATGAGGTGATAAATGAACAGTGGACACGTCTGTGAGAGCTGCTCATGATGAACACTAATAAATTAATACTGATTCACAGGAAGAAGAACGACGATGAAAGACATCTGAGATTAAAAACATTTGACAGTTAAAAGAATCTAAAACCTTCTGAAGCAAACTTTAGTTTATATCAATAACAAGAAGACAAGGCAACAGTTTATAGATCACATTCATAGATGAGTCCAGGTCTTCATTTGTACTGATCAGATCGTCCCGATTTACCTGTCAGACACACTGAAGGACACAGGTGAACGTTCTGTACAGGAACGACATGTTTCTGTACGGAGAGCCGACAGGAACAAAACTCACCTCAGCTTCAGCTCATAGGAACAAGAAAACACGTTCAAGAAACAGTCTCAATATGAGACCTGAACGGACCAGAGGACAGAGTCTGTGTCTCACAGGTTAGTCTCAAGTCCTGGCTGGTACAAGTCAAGACACGTAAGTCCTCAGTCAAGTCCCAAACCAGGACTTGACTGAGGCCTAAATCAATCCAACAAGTCCCAAATCATGTCCAACAACAAGTCCTCAATTATGTCCACAAGTCCCAAATACTGTCCAGCAACAAGTCCCAAATCATGTCATGGTCGATCTACTGGTCTGCAGTGTATCTGGAGAGTTTATTGGCTTTTGTCTTTTAAATATTATTCTCAATCTTTGGACTTGAGGACGATTTCAAGTCCTGCATATTCGAACATCCCAGTCACTGTTGTTACAGCTGAAGTCCTGCTGCAAGATTGATTAGATTTTATCAAGATGAGTCTGAAACCATCAGATGTCGATGTCCACAGAGCTGATCAATAAACTCTGTAGGAGCCAGATTGGTAATTTTCTTTGTTTATGAGTGTTGTACACATTTGTGCCAGTAGGTGGCAGTATCTGTTTAGGCCATTGCTTTGTTTCTATATAGGTAGGTGGGTTAATCAGCACAGGTGCGCACGCTGGGGAATCCATACGGTTTTTGACCGTGCCATGGCGTGTAACGCCGCAGGTCAGAATATTGTGTTATTGTGATAGTGAGTACCTATTATATTATTTGAGTCGGCTGTGTGTAGCCTAATAAATCCACAACAAAGAGAAGTAATGCTCGGACATTTGCTGTGTTATGCACCTACACCGGAATGCGCCTACATCTACACTGGCACACGTACAAGCCCTTTAAACCTCCAGCCTGCGCCGATAGTGACAAAGGGCCACTATAAACTCTGACTCAGTTCAGGTCTTACTGTCCTGCATGGGAACAAAAAATAAAACATACTAAAGCAGATCACCCAGTCTCTGTACACACACACACACACACACACACACACACACTTGACTGTCTATACCTGTGAGGACCATGAACCTTCAAACCATCTGAATGAGCTGAAGACATCAATTACTTGTCAAGTATTAAATTAACTACCAACTATTTAAATAATGACTTTAATCTCTTTGCGTGTCTCCACTCTGCCGTCAGCTGAACTGAAGATCTGAGTTCTGGACAAATAACATTTGAGGTCGAAACGCTGATGGACATTTTTTAACATTTCATCATAACTCATAGACCAAAGAACTAATTGATTGATAGAGAAAATAATTGACGGATTAAGACCCTTTAATAAAACTGACACTGGTCCTCATAAAGATAGAGAAACAGTCACAGCCACACAGTGAAACCTCTGCTCAGAATGATGTTAATGTTTTATTTGACTGAAAATAAAAACAAAAATGTTGGACTGCTCCTTTAAAATGAGCTGATGTTTGTTTTTAAATCAACGTCCAGATGTTCGTTCATTAAATGTCTTCTAGTGTTTCTGACAACAAGCAGCAGTGGATTCATGATTCTTAGTGTTTCATCTCGCTCGTCTCTTTAACGTCCAATCAGATTCTGAAGAAGTTTCTGAGCAGCTGACAGCAGCGCAGGAAGTATCAGTTACCTCAGTTACCTCAGTTACATCAGTTACCTCCTCAGTTACATCAGTTACCTCCTCAGTTACTATATCAGTTACATCAGTTACCTCCTCAGTTACTATATCAGTTACCTCAGTTACCTCCTCAGTTACATCAGTTACCTCCTCAGTTACTATATCAGTTACCTCAGTTACCTCCTCAGTTACATCAGTTACCTCCTCAGTTACTATATCAGTTACCTCAGTTACCTCCTCAGTTACATCAGTTACCTCAGTTACCTCCTCAGTTACATCAGTTACATCAGTTACCTCCTCAGTTACATCAGTTACCTCCTCAGTTACATCAGTTACCTCCTCAGTTACTATATCAGTTACATCAGTTACCTCCTCAGTTACTATATCAGTTACCTCAGTTACCTCCTCAGTTACATCAGTTACCTCCTCAGTTACTATATCAGTTACCTCAGTTACCTCCTCAGTTACATCAGTTACCTCCTCAGTTACTATATCAGTTACCTCAGTTACCTCCTCAGTTACATCAGTTACCTCAGTTACCTCCTCAGTTACATCAGTTACATCAGTTACCTCCTCAGTTACATCAGTTACATCACCATCAAACTTTGGCCCCATTTTCACTCGGTGTTTCATGTAGTCAGACAGTGTCCATTCAAAGTGTTTTGCAGTGTACTCATCGATGTAATAGATTACTCTGATACTGGAGAAAACTTAAAATCGTGATTCTCGGGGGAGGTCAGCAGAGTCTTTGTTCTCTGATCTCTAAGTGGATTTCTGGACGGAGATCAGAGACAATGATGTCACACTGCAGATCAGTGTCAGTGTGTCTTCATCTCCGTCAGCTGCTGACAAAATACAATCACTCACTTCCTGTCGTCTTTACAGCACCTGCATGCACCTGTCCCTCCACCTCACAGCAGCTCTGACTCCTGCCTCCTCCTTCACCTCCTGCTGAGGAGGTGTCTCACAGTCCGACTCCTCCAGGTGTCTTCATGTCTCCAGGCATCGGCTCACTTGGTCGGCTGGTGGTCGGTGAACCTCTTCAGGTGGTAGCGCAGCACGCCTTTGGTTTTGAATGTCTTGCCGCAGCTGCAGGCGTGCGGCCGCTCGCCGGTGTGGTCGAGCTGGTGGACGCGCAGCAGCGAGCTGGTGAAGAAGAACTCTCCGCAGGTGATGCAGTAGTGGCTCTTCTCTCCGGTATGTTTGGACCTCTGGTGGCTCAGCAGCGAGCCTGACGTGATGAAGCTCATGCCACAGTCCCGGCAGCCGAACGGGCGCTCGCCAGTGTGGATCCTCTCGTGGGCCCGCCAGGAGTTGTGGTAGGAGAAGGACTTCTCGCAGTATGAGCACTGGTACAGCTTCTCCTTGGTGTGGCTGAGCCGGTGCATCTTCAGGTAGTGAGCGATGGTGAAGCTCTTCCCGCAGTCGTCGCAGGTGAATGGCTTCTCGCCCACGTGGAACAGCGTGATGTGAGACCGGAGGTGGGACGACTGGGTGAATCTCTTCCCACAGGTGGTGCAGAGGAACGGCCGCTCTCCAGTGTGGGTGACCATGTGAGACTTGAGGTGGGGCGACTGCGTGAACCTTTTCCCGCACTCAGTGCACTTGTAGGGCTTGAGTCCGGTGTGCGTGCGGTTGTGCAGCTTCAGGCCCTGCAGGCTGGAGAAACACTTGCCACACTCAGTGCAGTGGTAGTCCTTCAGGTCCTCGTGGGTCCTCTGGTGGCAGCGCAGGCCGCTCAGCAGCTTGAAGCCTTTGCCACAGGTTGGGCACTTATGAGGCTTCCTGCTGGAGTGAGTCACCTGATGGAGCTTCAGACTCTGGGGGTTGCTGAAGGTCTTGTTGCACTTGAGGCAGGGCAGCAGCTTCGGGTTCTTGTGCGACTTGCGGTGGAAGTTGAAGCCCTGGTAGGAGACGAACATCTTGTTGCAGACTTTGCAGTGGTAACACTTCTCCCCTTTGTGCACCTTCAGATGATCATTGAGCTCGTCCTGCTCGCTGAAGCCGTCCCCGCAGAACCAGCACTTGAAGGGTTTGGTTCCCGAGTGAGTCCGGTGGTGGGTCTTCCAGTCCCTCTTCAGGGCGAAGGTCTTGTCACAGTACGAGCACTGGTAGGGCTCCTTACGGTCGTGGATCTGCTGGTGGAGAACGAGGCTCATCAGGGTCGGGTAATTCTTTCCGCACTGCCAGCACTCGTTGGCTTTCTGTCCTCGGTGTGTCCTCCGGTGAGCCTCCAGGTGAGACTGCTTGTAGAAACCTTTGTTGCAATGACAGCAGTAGATCATCTTCCTGCCCGTGTTAGTGGCGTTGTACTGCCTGGATCGCTGCTTACAGAGCTGAGGATGGTCATCTGTGAGGACACAGAGGTCAGAGGTCAAGTCAGAGGAAGATAAACTGTACTTAAAGGAGTGAGTGGAAGTTACTTTGTAACAGCATCAGTAACAGTATCAGCATTTTTCTTTGTCTTGACTCAAGCAGCTGCACGAGGACGCAGAAATAATTGATTAGCCTAATTTGTTCGTTTTTTAAAATCTGAAATGTCTAAACTCTGATTTCTTACCAGGGTTTCCCCCAGAAAACTTGCTAAGCCTGGTGGTAGGTTGGAAGGGCGGCCCACCGGCGGCGAAGCATGTTTTTTTTGTGACAGGGGCCAGCAACTGACTGGTGGCAGTGCCCTGTCGGTAACAGATTCATGACGTAGTAGAATTTAGACTGGTTCCATACTGCCTCGCATTAAATCAATGTTAAAGGTTGACTGGAAATTTGAAAAAATGACTGTAATAATCAATGTAATCATGTGTTATAAGACATTTATTGACAATATTTAAGCGCCAACGTCTCACAAACGCACCACTCTTGAAGTACTGTTCAACACGTACTTTAGGAGCTAGTAAAGGCATTTTAAACCACCAATTATGGCTTCATGCTCTATGCTCCATATTAATCACTGGCTCGAATGCTGCAGCGATTGAAGCCTACAACATGAAAACAGTGCAAGCTAACTATTGGATATGTCATAATAGATATTTCATTATAATCAGTGACATATATTTACATTTGAAACAATGTGGCATTGTTTACATGTGCTTCTGCTTGCTGCCATATTGATGCTGGTGCGATGGTGGAGAGACTCAACATGAGTGTTTAGCACATCTTGCCTATAAGTAGTGCAAGGAGCTTCAATAAAAGCTCTGGTCGAGGATCCCTGCGTTGCCCGCTGGCGGTGGCTGCGACAGACTCGGCAAAACATACCTAAAACCGAAACCTTGACTCTATTAAAACAGCTACCGCCATAGCTTATCTAACGCTGAATTTAATAGCGGTGTTTTACTACTAAACCACTGTGAAATCAGCTCACTTAATATTGTTAATATTTTCACGTAGTAATTGGTCAGGTACAGCCACCCGCTGAATTTCAGGTCCACCAACCAATTTTGATTAAATCCGCTGGTTCTGTTTCCCATCGCGGCACGGAGAAGGCTGCTCTGCCACTGCAGCGGACGACGAGCTAACATCCATGCTAGCTGCCTCATCGACCGTGGCTCAGCAAACGTCGCGCCGCTGCACTCCTGGTCAACAGGTGAACCAGCGGGTTCAACGTCTCCGCCTTTGTTCGTCCGACTTCGGAAGAAAAAGTCCGACGTGTTGACCATAAGATGTCGCCATTGCGTGTTCAACTTTGTAACTGATGTATACAAACCTATTTTAAATAAACGATGCTTAGCCGGCGGTGGGAAATATAAGCCTGGCAGGAAACCCTGCTTACCCAGAGACAGGAAGTCCCGCCCCTGCAGCCACGCCCTGCAGTCAGTCAGTTTGACGGACAGCCTCATGAGGACAGGATAGGACTGGATCTCCACGTCGCCGTCGGGCTCCGTTTTGATCCGAATGTCTTCAGCTGCATCCTGAAATAACAAATTCTGACTTTAATAAACAGTCAGTGACACGAACGTCTTCTGTGGAGAATCTGTTGATTTACATGGACTGTCGTTTGGACCCAACACACACAGCTGGTGTCAGAGCTGCTTCTGTTCCTCTGAATGATTTGAATCTTCAGAACCAGTCGACTGATTTGACAGTGTTTGTAATTGTGTCGAGGTTTGAACTAAGCTAACACGGTGAAGGTGTCACTCAGGCTTCTGGATCATTGTCACCATATTTCTCAAACGATGGATTGATGGAGACCATCGGCAGATGATTGATCAGTGTCAGTCTGATACAACATGAGCTCCACCTCATCAAATACAACATCCTGCTTTACATTAATGATGAGTCACAATCCTCTGGCTTCACTGACTTCATACTTAAAGTACATTTTCATCATTAAAGTTACATAATTCTACTTCAGTAACATTATAAATGCAGGACTTTTACTTGTAACTGAGTATTTCATTAGCACCGTTACTGCAGTACAGCACCACAGTACCTCCTCCAACACATATACAGAGTATAGAGTCATTATCATCACAAACTGTTCCTCCTCTTCAGGTGGACCGCAGGCCTCCACCTCAACCAAACCCCATTCAGAATCCGCTCGTTTTAATAATTCATTTAAAAGAAGCTTTAAGGGCTCTGTGCTCTTCACCTGGAGCAGATTTCTACCATGTTGAGGCCGAACCGACCAGAACACCGTAACAATGTCTCCTGTCATCTCTGGGTCAGTTAGTGTGGACGCTCAGACAACAGGCCGGCTCTCTATTATTGTTCAGTTTATGAATGGAGTTTGGCGACAGGTTGCCTCCCCTCTGATCTGGAGGCTAGCTCAGTTAGCTTAGCTCAGCTAACAGCTCCGGTGTGAACTCTCCGGTTGGAGGAGCACGGCGGCTCTGTCGGTGTGTTTACCGGTGAGGCCGTGTCGGTGTCCATCCCGCCGGTCCGGCTGCTCAGTGAAGATCCGACGGTTCCGGTTGTAAAGTTGTCGGTTGATCCAGAGGAGCGAACAGCAGCAACTTCTCCTCCTGCTCCTGCAGCAGCAGCTCGGGTCAGCAGCTGGCGACTTCCGGGGAAAAGTTCAACCTCCAGAAAAAGAAAAACTGATCAAAGTTGAAAAACAGAAGAGCTTCAACAAACTGATCGATACAGAGAAGAAGATCTTCAGATCCACTGAGGATCCATTTTATTACATAGTCTCAGAGCTAAAGACAAAGTGTGTCTGTGGAGCTTCACTCTGGAGATCGATGGATGTGATCAGAACTGATCCTCTGAGCTCATTGATAATCTGCTCTAAGGGGCGGGGCTTACGAGCATGGTTCGTGACATCACAAACAGTTTAGCAGCCAATCCTGATCCAGTATTCAGGAGACACAGGTGAGACACCTGCAGCCTCTGGTGCTTCAACAAAGGAGAAGACACCTGAGACTCAGAGTGTGTTCTTGTTACCCAGGAGGGTCCAGGTCCTGGACCTGGTCCTGGTCCTGGTCCTGGTCCAGGTCCAGGTCCTGGTCCTGAGTTCAGCATGACTCTTCTTGTATGAGTTGACAGAGTCATGAGATCTTTATCGTTATTAAACGCTAAAAACAAAATAAAGAAGGAAATGCAATGTGATGAGTTCACTGTCAGCTGATCAATGTGATGACGTCATTAAAACCTTTAAACATGTTGAAGATTCTAACAGCTGATCCTGATCAGCTGATCACATTCATACTGACACCATCAGGTGAGCAGTGCTGGCTCTGGGTCGGCTCATCATCCACCTCCATTACACTCAAGCTCCTGAGCTGCAGTCAGACATGACCCGGCCCAAGTCAACTTGTACTTCAACTGAACAGCGTCGGACTTTGTGTGTGTGTGTGTGTGAGACTAATAGAGCCCTTCTGTTTATGTCTTTAATCCAGACTAAGTGATTATATTTAATATAGTGGAACCACGAGGATCCCAGTGTCTGAACAAACAGCTTGGTTCTGGTTTCACATGTAGACACCTGAATCTGACAATAACAGAGTCTCATTATAAAGTCAGACAAAATGATCTCACAGGTCAGGATTTGTTTTAGCCTGGTGGAACTTCCTGTGTTCGGTCTGAACCCGTCAAAGGAAACGTACACTAATGTTAGTCCAAAGTGACGGTCCTGTCCAGACGAGACAGGAGTTCACAACGTTACGAGCTGAATGAAGGTTTGAAACTGAAGACGTCCCCTCGGCTCCACGTGAAGAGGAAACAATAAAAACACAGATGAAGTAAGAAGTTCATTTATTTAACACGTGATCAGTTTAATACAGAAACAGTTCAGAACAGCACCGACAGTCTGTTTAAAACATTAAAACTACCTGAAGTTTGATGAGTGAGGCTGTATTCGAAACCGCATACTACCGTACTGCCTACTACATACTGCGTTAGTATACATTGTATACTGCGTACTGCGTTAGTATACACTGTATACTGCGTACTGCGTTAGTATACACTGTATACTGCGTACTGCGTTAGTATACACTGTATACTGCGTACTGAACGTGGGATTCAGCATGCTACTTCAGCAGAGCGACGCCGTTCACACCGCAGTATGCAGTAGCAAGGTTCCCAGAATGCATTTCGTGGCGACCGGCAGCGGTTGTTGTAAAACAGGCGCAAAGCTGTTTTATTTCCCGCTGCAGCGCTGTTAATATGTCACTTTATTAAGTTTTAACATGTTTTCATGTAGAAAGTAACCGTTCAGATCCCCAGTGTGCGGTTAGTTTACTCAGATGACGGCTGTTTAGTAATTTGCCTCGATGTTTTGGGAGAAGTGAAGCTCCAGAAGGAGCGGCTCGTCTCAGAGGCAGCAGCCCGTCTCCAGAGGTGTTCGGCCGGCCAACATGCGTCGTCGTCCCGGGGGAGACAGCAGGCCAGTTATCTTAACGCTAGAGGGAAGCTTCATGTCTGTAGTGGACAGTACACAGTACAGCGCTGTCTCTGGAGCTCTGTATGTACAGACATCACCAAATATTAATTAAAAAATGTTTTAATTAACAGAGTACTTTGTTTCATTTCACATGTACAACAGCCTGGATTTCTATTGTACCTACAGCTCTCGTCACAACAGTCAGCAGCCTGTGACTGTACTTATGTTGTGTGAACAAACATAAACGTTGTACTGCTCCGGAGTACGTGACGAGGACGCCATGATCCCGGCTCCAGCGCATTGCATTGTGGGAAACAGTAGGCAGAGTAGACTGGTCGGATGCATACTGGAAATATTTTCTGAATCAGTACGACATCCAGGAACTTTTCTCATACTGCAGATTTTGCTTTTGTTTGCATACTACATACTGCATACTACATACTGCATACTACATACTACAACTGCATACTACATACTACATACTGCATACTATATACTACATACTACATACTGCATACTATATACTACATACTGCATACTATATACTACATACTGCATACTACAACTGCATACTACATTTTGGCCAAATCAGTACGTACTGGCAGTATAGTATGCGGTTTCGAATACAGCCTTAGTTCTCGGGTCACACGTGTCACTTCCTGTCAGTGAACCATCAGAACAGAGGACACATGGAGCAGACCGAGTCCAAACTTCAGTCTGAGCTCGTCTAAGCGACAGTTTACAAAGATCCAAAGCTGTGAAACCTCAGGACACAAACAGAACTGTTGCCATGTCGGACTTTAGAATTGTATTGAAGTTTTAAAAGTTGTGACCGCCCGACTTTATTCTACAGAAGAATTCACACATCACATCAGAAGAGCCGCTGAAGTTACCTGAAGATCAGACGGAACCATCTGGACCCTGAGAGGACGACAGACAGAATCAGATTCAGTTTGACAAATAATGACATGTTTTATATTAAAGCTTTTAACTGCAGCCGTCTCCACAATAACAGGAGTTTGTTCTGTCGTTTCTGACCGACTAACAGTTGACATGTGGGTCGGGCCGGAGCCGAGACTAACTGCTTACTAGACGCTCTGTATGCTGCGTGAGTGGCTGATCAGCTGGAGCATCTACAGATTATGATTATCAAACAAACTGATCATGTGACCTTCAGTCAGCTGTGCTGGGATCAGACAAACGCTTCGGTCGGTCTTTGTCACGGCGCCCCGCTCTGAGAACACGCTGCCTGACGGGGGCGCTACAATTCGGCCTTTTGTTCACATCATCTCCCAGCAGAGACTGACCCCGCCCACTGTGACATCACACGCCAGCTGAGTGAGCTGATACGATGACATGACACTTACCGCTCTGACATCACAGCTTCCTCTTCTGCAGGTCACCCAGGGCGTTCTGTGTGAACCAATCAGAGCAGAGTAACTCAACAGGGAGGCAGCGTGAGCACATATTAGCATCAGCCAGACGTTTTCACACAGCTGCTAACGAGCTAATGCTAACACATGAGTAGCATGCTAATGCTGAATCACAGCATGACAGATCTGTACATGAAGCTTCTGGATCAGAATACGCTTCGGTCCGGTTTTGTCAGCGCCCCCTCGTGAACAGACTGCTGCGGGGGGCTTCAATCGGCCTTTTGTTTCATCACTTCCAGACAGACCTGGTTCAGAGCACATGGAAGCCCAGGACCTGGACCACAGTCAGAACTCACAGCTGATCTGGTCCCACTCTGCCCTGTGGGTTTGGTGTGTTCAGTGGATCTCACCTTCAGGTCCAGGGCTGAACAGCAGGAGGTCGTGGAGGCTGGAACAGTGAGAAAAACACAATCCGTTAGTCTGGTCTCGAGTTGTTACGGCTGGATCCATTAAAGTCCAGGTCCCCCTGATACTCACACCGGGATTACATGATCAGACCCGAGACCTTCAGAGCAGATGAGGTGAAGCAGCCATCACGGTTAAGCTTCAGCACTGAGCAGCACCAACCAGCCTCCATCACCTCCACACGACACCGAACCGTCTGAGACGCTGCACGAGGGTCACGTGACCTTTAACATCACAGCCATGTTTGTGACAAAGACGACCAGAGGAGAAGCTGAGACCCGGACCGGTCCAGAAACACGAGCAGACACAGCGCTGCTTCCGTCTGCGGACCAGCCAACCGCCATCTTCTCAAACATTCCCGCCACAGTTCGTCTCATCCGGCTGCCCTTTAGAACAAAGGCCGGCTGCTGCCTGGTCCTCAGAGAAAGCTAAAGCTAAAGCTAAAGCTAAAGCTAGTGTTAGCCTCTGCTGCTCAGTGAGCGGCTTCATACAACTCACTGATAACAAGTCTACAGACCGACAGAACCGGAGCGGCTCAGTCACCGGACCTCACCTCGTTAGGTCTCAGGGCCCCGAGCTCACGGGACAGTCCCACAGTTCGTCGGTTGGTCGGCGCCATGTTTGCTTTATACAACACCGCAACCAATCACAGGTCGCTATTCTTCTTCTTCGGGTGTTTTTTGTAAGTGTCACACAGCTCATGTGAATGGCCGCCATCTTCTGGAGTGAAGTGGATCTTTTTTTTAATAATAATAAAAATTAAAAAAAAATCAAACTTTATTAGCACATTAGCACAAAGACAAAACATAAACAACATTGTTAAGATATATAAAAGGAAAACGCCTTTACTCATTGTGTTATGAACAGTACTTTTATTTTGAAGGACGTTTGTTATCCTATGCCGGATGTGATGTGTTTAGCTTGTTCCGGTAAAGAGTTGACGCTTGTATGCAACAGTGGTCGGTCATGGAAAAATAAAGCATGGTGGAACTGAAGTGGAGTCTGAATGAAAATCCTTAACAGGTTATGGGCCCAGACAGCTTCGGACACCGCTAGCGACTACCGACGTCGAAATGGCAAAGAATGAGAGCCAACTTGAAGATAAGTGCCGGACAAAGTTATGAGGAGTGTCGCGACGCATT
The DNA here is from genome assembly GCF_965226575.1 of Pagrus pagrus. Taxonomy (NCBI): domain Eukaryota; kingdom Metazoa; phylum Chordata; class Actinopteri; order Spariformes; family Sparidae; genus Pagrus; species Pagrus pagrus. The sequence goes on along the minus strand of NC_140196.1, from coordinate 416,044 downwards.
ACGCGACCACCGGAGCTAAAAGCTAAGGGCTAACAGGCTAGCAGAAGAAAATACTGCAGCAACACGTGCAGAGATGGCGAGCAGAGGAGCGGCAGGGATGCTATCGCCGCAACTCTTCTTTGACGGAACAGAAGATAAGTATGACCTTTGGGAGACGAGACTCCTTGGTCACCTACACAGTTTAAACCTAAAAGAGACTATTTTGCACGAGCCCACGAATGCTAATGAAGAGCAGTTAGCTCAAGACAGACGGAAAAATGCTGACTGCTATGTTGAACTGATAAGACTGATAGATGATAAAAGCCTATCGTTAATCAGGCATGATGCTGCCGATAATGGCAGGGAGGCACTGAAGATTTTGAAAGAACATTATTCTGGTAAAAGCAAGCCAAGAATAATAAGTTTATACACATCGTTGACCAAGCTACGGATGGCAGACAACGAAAGTGTAACAGACTATATTATAAGAGCGGAAAATATTATCACTGCTTTGAGAAATGCAGGCGAAACCATGAGTGATGGGCTAATCGTAGCCATGGTTCTTGGCGGGCTACCGGACATGTTCAAGCCCCAAGCTGTCCATGTAACACAAAATGAAGACCAGGTTACATTCACAGACTTTAAAAGGAGGCTGAGAATCTATGAAGAAGCTGAAAAGATGAAAACAGCTGAATCAACGGACAATGTGATGAAAACACACATAAAGCACAACAAGCAAAATATGAATAAACACTTTGATAACAAAAGACATGAAGATGTAAGTGTGACTTGCTACAGGTGTGGAATAAAAGGGCACAAAGCAAGACAATGTACACGTAAAGTGTGGTGCAGTTACTGTAGAAGCAACACACATAAAGAATCCCTGTGCAAGAAAAAGGGGGAACAAGATGGCGCCAGAAAAGTTGCAGAGAAAGAGCAAGAAGATGATGACGACCATCTCTTCATGGCGAAACATACAAAGACTGAGAGCCCAGCAGACAACATAAAGAAGAAAGGCATCATGGTGGATGGAGGAGCAACCTCCCACATCGTGAACGACGTGAGCAAGTTTGTGAGCTTCGATGAGACGTTTCAGCCAGAGACCCACGCAGTCGAGCTGGCAGATGGGACCAAGTGCAATGGAATCGCTCAACGCAGAGGGACAGCTGTGATTCATCTCCTGGACAGCACCGGACGACAACACAGAGCACAGCTTCGGCAAGCACTCTACATGCCGTCGTACCCGCAAGACATCTTCTCAGTGGCAAGAGCAGCAAATGGAGGAGCAACAGTCACCTTCAAGAAAGAAAACAGTCACATGATCACAAAAGATGGCAGCAGGTTTGACATTCATGAAAGTGGTAATTTGTATTATTTATCAACGGTTGAACAGAATGTTGATAAATGTAAAGTGTCCCACGACATACAAACCTGGCATGAGATTATGGGCCATTGCAATTATGAAGATGTGCAAAAGTTACAAGGTGTCGTTAAAGGCATGGTGATAAAAGGGAGTGTGGTCAGACCAACACAGACATGTGAAGTGTGTACAAAAGGAAAATTCACACAGAGTAGAAATAGAGAGCCAGACAGAAAAGCTACAAAACCCTTGCAGCTAGTCCACACTGATCTAGCCGGTCCAATGCGAACCCCAAGCATAGAGGGACACAGATATGCACAATCTTTTACAGATGACTACTCAGGTACCATGTTTGTGTACTTTCTTAAAGCCAAAAGTGATGCAGTTCATGCCACAGAAAGATTCTTGGCAGATATAGCACCTTATGGTGAAGTCAAGTGCGTCCGTTCAGACAACGGCACTGAGTTTACAACTAAAGATTTCCAAGAACTGTTGACCAAGAATAGGATAAGGCATGAAAAATCTGCACCATATTCGCCACACCAAAATGGAACAGCAGAGAGAGGTTGGCGAACTCTCTATGAAATGGGCAGGTGTTTACTGATAGAGAGTGAATTACCAGATAAACTATGGAACTATGCTGTACAGACAGCTGCCTATGTGAGAAACAGGTGCTACAGCAGACGCACAAGAAAAACTCCATATGAGATGTTCACAGGTGTGAAACCGGATGTTTCCAAACTGCAGAAGTTCGGTTCTACCTGTTTTGCCTACAAACAAGAGAAAGGGAAGTTAGATTCCAGGTGCAAGCAAGGTGATTTTATAGGATACGATAAAAACAGCCCAGCTTATCTGGTGTACTACTCAGACACAGAAAAAGTCCAAAAACACAGGTTAGTGAAATTCACAACCAAAACAGCAAATGAAAAAGAGACACAAACACCAGAAGCAAACACTGAGTATTGTGATGGCAGTGTACAGCCAAAAAGTCATGATGATGGAGAAATGGTTGATGAAAACGAAGAAAATGCATCAACTCATGATAATGATGTTTCTGAGACTGCTCCAAAACAGACTGAAATGCCTCAGCAAGGAGACGACGCTGAGAGAACAAGGCGGAACCCAAAGAGGGAAAGAAAGAAGCCAACTTACCTACAGGACTTTGAAACGGAGGAAAAGGTAGACAAATTGCAAACATGTATTGACTTCTGTTACAGAGCAGTGTGTGACATTCCTCAGACTTACAAGGATGCCATTGCTTCAACCAACTCAAGGCAGTGGATCAGTGCTATGAATGAGGAGATGCAGTCACTGGAGGAGAATGAAACATTCAGCCTCACCCATCTTCCACCAGGCAAACGTGCAGTGGGGGGCAAGTGGGTGTACGCACTCAAGAGTGACACTGATGGATCAGAAAAGTACAAAGCAAGATACGTAGCAAAAGGCTACAGTCAAAAACAAGGAACTGATTACGAAGAGACATTCTCACCTACTGCTGATATGACCAGTGTGAGGGTGATCATGCAGAAGGCAGCGCAGGAGAATCTGGTGCTGCATCAAATGGACGTTAAGACAGCATATTTACATGCACCTATTGACTTTGAACTTTACATTGATCAACCAGAGGGTTATGAGACATGGTCAGACACAGGTGAAAAACTAGTGTGTAAACTGCACAAGTCTCTATATGGTCTCAAGCAGTCCGGAAGAAACTGGAATGCTATGTTACATTCATATTTGATCAGAAATGATTTCACACAGAACCCTGCTGATCATTGTGTGTACACAAAAGAAAAACATGATGAAAAGGTAATCCTCATTATATGGGTTGATGATCTGATAATAGTAGCTAGCAATGAAAGTGTATTGACAAATGTGAAAACCAGCTACTAAACTGAAACTGAAAAGGTTTGTAAAATACATGTTTGGTACATAAATGTACATGAAATGTTATGTTCACAAGAAAGTCATTGAGTTAAAGACGAGTGGGGGTGTTAAGATATATAAAAGGAAAACGCCTTTACTCATTGTGTTATGAACAGTACTTTTATTTTGAAGGACGTTTGTTATCCTATGCCGGATGTGATGTGTTTAGCTTGTTCCGGTAAAGAGTTGACGCTTGTATGCAACAGTGGTCGGTCATGGAAAAATAAAGCATGGTGGAACTGAAGTGGAGTCTGAATGAAAATCCTTAACAAACATGAACAACAGGGAGTATTAAGACAACATGAAAACATCCATAAAAGAAAAACAAGCAGACAAAAACACATGTAATGTAACACATTATGTAAACACTAGATCAGAGAGGGAAACAAATGAAAAAAATATAGCAGCAGCTATATTTACCTGTCAGCCCGGTCCACAATATTGTTCAACAGGCTGGATGTCCTAAAAGCTTTTTTGGTTTTAGGTACTTTACAGACAGATTCATAGAAAGTCTTCAGTTCAACATAAAACAAAGTTTAATTTGGAATATATTGAAGAAATCTGGCTTTATGAATATGATATTTACCCAACAGACACAGCAACTTTATCACATCATTCATTTCCTTATTATTAGTTTCAACAGTCAAAAATAAGACCATAGCTTCTGTAATAGTGACCAGGACCCCACGAGACCCAAATTAATAAAGACATGTGAGTCCAACAGTTAGTAGAACGGAGGCATCCATAAAACATGAGAAGAAGACTCAACCTCTTCTTTGCAGAAGGAACATAAAGAGGACACATGGGCTCTAGAGTTGTTAAGGAGTTCATTACAGGAATAGTATCTATGTAAGAGTTTAATATGAACTTCTTTAACTTTATCTGTTAAACTCAGTCTGATGTGAGGAAACATCGCTCTCCAACCATGAGAGGAATTGTGACATTGACTCTGAGCAGAAGTAACAACACTCCTGATATGAGCATTATTACAAGAAGGTTCCTCTAAAGTGCTTCCACCAGCTACAGTGCAGGAATCATTCCTGAGAACAGAGGAGATGCTTTTATTAGAGACAGCACTTTAGTAGGTAAACTTTGAATTATTCACAGAGCGAGAGATTACTAATCCTCTTTGTTGGGTGAATTCTTCATAGGTAGCTATGAGCATTGTACCAGCATCATTTAGAAGTTCATAAATAAACACAATACCTTGGTCGTACCACTCTGTTATTTCTGTTTACAACATGTTGATGATCCATTAGATACGCGTGTGTGTGTGTGTGTGTGTGTGTGTGTGTGTGTGTGTGTGTGTGTGTGTGTGTGTGTGTGGGGAGGAATCGTGTTGGTTCCATGTGTCCACGGCTCCTTTATGGAAGTTTACATGTTTAACAGGCCAAAACTTTAAAGCACATTTATCAAACAGAGAACTGGGGATAAAAACCAAGGGGCGTTATTATGTACCAAACTATGTTTTAACAGATTGATTTAAATATACTATTAATAGTTTGAAAGTGTGAGTGTTTCCTCTTTACACACTCAGTCTTTGAAATAAGAGTGAATCAACAGCTGTACATGTTTTCTGATCAACATATAAAGACAAAGCTGGAAACACTAATCTAGATGAACCTTCTGCCTTAGAAAGTAACACAGGAGCCATCACAGTCAGCTCTCTCTGTAACCACCAGTCTGGAGACATCCTTCCATCTGTAGATCCGATTATTGTGACTCCAGATATTTTACACCATCTATTAAAAGACTGTCACTATTTCACACCTATTCTTATTAATAGTGAAGCCAGAAGCAACTGAAAACATTTGAAAGCATCTATAACAGCAGAAGAAGAAACAGAGCAGCTGACTGATGGTCAGAACATCTCAACACCTTCTACATTCTCACAGTCAACAATAAACTAATGAAGACGTTCAGCAGCTTCATGAAAAGTTAAAGCAGTAATCCACTTCCTGGAGCGCAAACTATACTCTCTTGTGATTGGCTCACAGACGTGAAGGGGAGTTTCTGTTGACAACGATATCAACGGACTCTGTGTCCCCAGAATAAACCCTGAGACCTGATCTTAAAAAAACCCTGAATCAAAAATGAGGGACCTAGGGGAGACAGACTACAGAGTATGGTTTTTAAGGGTTGATTCAGGGTTTTTAAAGGGGAACTACCATTTTTTACAACCTGGACCTTATTTCTAGCATAAAATACGATCATTTACTCACCCAGATAACTTTGGTGTCATTTGGAGTCGTTCGGACGAAATTAGATCCAGTGTAGCGCCGATATATCCATATAATGCGAGTGAGGGGGCAGCGACACACAGCCTCTATATAACGCATTATCTGCCACGAAACTAGTTCATTTCACCAATATTTTGTCATGATACGCTCGTGCTATTCCCCTCTGAGTCCGGGCTCGTCTGTTATCAACATCCGGGGTCAAACTAGCAGTAGCAGCTACAGTAGCAGCTACTACTTCCAGGTCAGAGGTAGTAGGTCAACCTACAGACCCCGGATGTTGATAACAGACGAACCCGGACTCAGAGGGGAAGAGCACGAGCGTATCATGACAAAATATTGGTGAAATGAACTAGTTTCGTGGCAGATAATGCTCATAGAGGCTGCGCTTCGGTGCCCCGTCACTCGCATTATATGGATATATCGGCGCTACACTGGATCTAATTTCGTCCGAACGACTCCAAATGACACCAAAGTTATCTGGGTGAGTAAATGATCATATATTTTGCTAGAAATAAGGTCCAGGTTGTAAAAAACGGTAGTTATCCTTTAAGGGTTGATTCAGGGTTTTAAAGGGTTGATTCAGGGTAGGGGTGGGTGATATATATTGTCTGCGATAATACCGTCATTGTTGTTTTGACAATGTGCAAATTTCCATTATCGAGTATTTAAATGACTTCGCCAAAAACATTGAACCGCACGCGGAAACTCCTCACATCCACTTAATACACGGTGCAGCAACACTCTCTCCTGCATGGCAGGATTCGCCCCACCCCTCGACCTCTTGCCTTCGACCTCTGAACCCCGCGACGTCTCATAACAACAACAACGGCGGACTACATGCCTTCTTTTGTGTTCGGTTTCTCCGTCTACTGTCTGTTTGTTTACAGCGCGCAAGCTTTTTGTGTACGCTCCGTCTCTTTTTCTCTGTTTTTGGTGAATTTCAAGCGCCACCTATAGGCCTGGAATATAAACTACAGCGTTTTCAGTGGATCGGTCTGGACGCAGATATTCTTGAAACAATGCCGAGGAAGACGGAGGATATCGACTGATTATTGTTAACGCCAAAATCAAATTTTGCCCATATCGCCCACCCCTAATTCAGGGTTTTTAAGGGTTGATTCAGGGTTTTTAAGGGTTGTGGACCGAAACATTCTGACTCATCTGAAAAACACAAAACTCATTTAGTTTCATCACTTTTTTTTTACTTTAATTAGAAAAATCCAACCAGCAGATATCAATAACAGTCTGTGACATCATCAAAGTGGACAAAGTGAACTGGCCCACTAGCTAGCTAGTCCAATCAGGGCATCTGATCACCTGTGAGGTTACAGTGTGGCGTGCTGGGATGGGGCGTGGTGTCTGCGGATGTGTCTCAGCAGCAGCTGACGGTCTGGACTCGAGTACTCGCACTGTTGGCATGGAAACACCTCGCCAGTGTGATGACGGCGAGCGTGAAGGTCCAAACTCTTCTTCTGGATACTGAGACAGTAAGAAATACAGGAAGTTAAAGTCACCACGGCAACCAAACAACTCAGCAGCAGACCATAACCAATCAGAGAAGAAACGAACAAACCACAGGTGTGTGTGTGTGTGTGTGTGTCAGGTGTGTTACCTGCAGTAGTCGCAGTGTTGACACCTGTATGGTTTCTCCTGACTGTGAGTTCTGCTGTGTCTGAGCAGAGAGCTGCGGTCTATAGAAGCATACGGACACTGAGCACACCTGTACGGCTTCTCACCTGGACACACACACACAACATACAGTCAGCTGTTACCTGTGTGTGTTCTCAGGTGTGTGTTACCTGTGTGTGTTCTCAGGTGTGTGTTACCTGTGTGTGCTCTCAGGTGTGTGTTCTCAGGTGTGTGTTACCTGTGTGTGCTCTCAGGTGTGTGTTCTCAGGTGTGTGTTACCTGCGTGTGCTCTCAGGTGTGTGTTCTCAGGTGTGTGTTACCTGCGTGTGTTCTCAGGTGTGTGTTACCTGTGTGTGCTCTTAGGTGTGTGTTCTCAGGTGTGTGTTCTCAGCTGTGTGTTACCTGTGTGTGCTCTCAGGTGTGTGTTCTTAGGTGTGTGTTACCTGTGTGTGTTACCTGTGTGTGTTCTCAGCTGTGTGTTACCTGTGTGTGCTACCAGGTGTGTGTTCTCAGGTGTGTGTTACCTATGTGTGTTCTCAGGTGTGTGTTACCTATGTGTGTTCTCAGGTGTGAGTTACCTGTGTGTGTTCTCAGCTGTGTGTTACCTATGTGTGTTCTCAGGTGTGTGTTACCTGTGTGTGTTCTCAGCTGTGTGTTACCTGTGTGTGCTCTCAGGTGTGAGTTACCTGTGTGTGTTACCTGTGTGTGTTCTCAGCTGTGTGTTACCTATGTGTGTTCTCAGGTGTGTGTTACCTGTGTGTGTTCTCAGCTGTGTGTTACCTGTGTGTGTTCTCAGCTGTGTGTTCTCAGGTGTGTGTTCTCAGCTGTGTGTTACCTGTGTGTGCTCTCAGGTGTGTGTTCTTAGGTGTGTGTTACCTGTGTGTGTTACCTGTGTGTGTTCTCAGCTATGTGTTACCTATGTGTGTTCTCAGGTGTGTGTTACCTGTGTGTGTTCTCAGCTGTGTGTTACCTGTGTGTGCTCTCAGGTGTGTGTTACCTGTGTGTGTTACCTGTGTGTGTTCTCAGCTGTGTGTTACCTATGTGTGTTCTCAGGTGTGTGTTACCTGTGTGTGTTCTCAGCTGTGTGTTACCTGTGTGTGTTCTCAGCTGTGTGTTACCTATGTGTGTTCTCAGGTGTGTGTTCTCAGTAGGGGTGGGCGATATGGGCAAAAAATAATATCTCAATATTTTGGCGATAACAATAATCAGTCGATATCCTTTAAAATGTGGTTGGAATTGTCTGAGTTGGGCTTGTGTCCACCAAACGCGTTTTTAACGCTCAAAAACTCATTTTCCGAGCGGCCAGCGGTGTTAAAAGTTGAACAGATTTCAACTTGAAGCCTCAGAGCGCTGCGCTAAAAAAACGTCTCCGCTGACGTCTTTTTACCGCTGAAGGCACTTAGCGCTCTGAACGCTGAAGCCCATAGGACTTGTATTCAAAATAGGCGCTGCTAGCACTAGCTTGCGTGCTGTAAACAAACAGACAGTAGACGGAGAAACCGAACAGGAAACCAGAATCGTTTGTGTGGACCGATAATGAGGTCGAACTGCTGCTGCGACTAACACTCGACTACAAGGCGAGTAAGTTGCAAGAAACACGAACACGGGCATGTAGTCCGCCATTATTGTTGTTGTTATGAGACGTCGCGGGGTTCAGGGGTCGAAGGCAAGAGGTCGAGGGGTGGGGCGAATCCTGCCATGCAGTAGAGAGCGTTGCTGCACCGTGTGTTAAGTGGATGTGAGGAGTTTCCGCGTGCGTTTCAACCTAGTTTTGGTGAAGTCACTTAAATACTCGATAATGGAAATTTGCACATCGTCAAAACAACAATGACGATATTATCGCAAACGACATATATCGCCCACCCCTAGTTCTCAGGTGTGTGTTACCTGTGTGTGTCCTCAGGTGTTGCAGCAGCGAGGCCTTCAGTCTGCTGCTGTAGGAACAGTGTGGACAGGTGAACGGCTTCTCTCCTCCATGGACGCCCAGGTGGCGCCTCAGAGTCAGTTTGGTGGAGAACTTCCTGTAAAGACAAACATCACAGTTAAAGCAGCCAATCACATTCCTGTCATGTTCAGTTTGTCCTGAAGCCCTCTGACTAGAGTCGCAGGATACCCACGGTACCCCGCAGTGCCAAATCGTAACGGTTCCTACTATACTAGAAATTCTACACGACGGTACTACCGTGGATTACTATACTACCGGTGCCAGTTTCCGCTACATAGCGGCGCCTCTACTTTCCTCTCGGCTTCTCACTGCATGCTACTCCCTTGTAAACAAACCCACATGGCAACTACTGCAACCGAACTACACAGCTGCTGAATGATTGGCTGCTTGCCTGTTACTGGTGACGTCCGGGGATATGATAGGCTGTTTCCGCACGCTGGGTCCGCCCGTCTGTTAGCTGATTGGCTGTTCGTGTGTTTCTGCCGGCAAGAACGAACTCCATGGAGACAGCTCCGCTTCGATAGAAATTCGCTTCAAAAACACACTCACCACGGCAGAAGCACCGGGCCCGAGCAGCGAGTCTGCCGCGGCGGCGGCGTCAGTGGCACCACTAATTTTGCTCAAAAAAACAAACTCCAAAAGTCACATTTGGAACTATTTTGGCTTTAAACAAGGGACAGACGGTAAAGCAATAGACGATGGCCGTCCACTGTGCAGGCGCTGCCACCAAGCTATCCACCTTATTCCTAGCCCCCATGATGCCTTGCGTGAATTATGGGCGCGACTTCCGGTTGCGTTTGTTTACATGGTAACGGTAGACGCTAATCCGGTTTTCATGAGGGTTAGAGAGGTAAAACATGTGGGAACATCAGCTGTTAGAGCTTAAACGAGACAACATTACAATCCCGTTGCCTACTCATATAGAGGGGTGGGAGGGTGACGTGAAGAAGTGGCCTGAGATAACATACAGTTTTAGCTACTTTCTTAACTCTGTCGCTTCGGACAGGGAGGCAATGAATAATCTGAAAAGCTCTGAGGCGTATCAGTGCCTCTACAGTAATAAGTATTAATAATTCATAATAATATTATATAATATTTTATATATAATATAATATAATATATACTATAATATTATATATAATATATACTATAATATTATAATATAATATATATTATAATAATTCCGGTGAGAACCGGAAGTTGCACCCATAATAGTTTCTACAGCAACGACCCCAGGAATAAGGTGGATAGGAGCCAAAGGAGGGAACACATCCAACCTCATAAAACACCTGCAGTGTCGTCACCCAGATTTATACGTCGAATAGCAGGTTAGTTTGCCCTGTTTATTTTCTCATTGGCTAATATCAGGCTATATGCTCCGTGTACAGGCTGAGGAGTGAAGAGTTAAAGGATGTCCAAGTATGACTAGACGCACAAACACGCAGAGAAAAGGCCAGTGGTCTGTTTGTTTTTTTCAATTTTAACTTTTTAATAAATGTTATTCATTAAAATATTTGTTTCAGTCTAATTCCTACTTCACCAGTGTTATGTTTATCATGCACCAAACAACATTATAAGTAATTAATAAGTATTTATAACTTGTACAAATACACTGCAGTTCATAAAAATAATACTAATAAAAAAAGGCTGCAGTATCGCGATAATACCCGGAACCGTGATACTTTGTCTGGTGTAGTATCGTGGTTACTCATTTTGGTATCGTGACAACTCTACCTCTGACACCTGTGCAGTGAGGGATTGTGGGTAGTGAAGTTACCTGTGACACAGAGAGCAGCAGAAGCCCTCCTTCTCTTCTTCTTCTTCTGTTTTCAGTTGTCTTGTGACACCCTGCAGTGAACCAGCCTCACACCTGCTGCTCCACACACACACACACACACACACACACACACACACACACACACACACACACACACACACAGATAAACTTTCCAAAATAAAAGTCTTGTTTGGACATTCAGCCGTCTACCTGTCTGTGCGGTCTGCGTCCTTCCCTCCTGCTCGTCCAATCAGCCGGCGCCTCCACCTGTCTGCAGGAAACACATCATCATCATCATCACTGTGATTATTTTCTTGTTTCTTCATCGTTATGAAGTTCAGCTGGAGGTCATCTGACCTGAGAGGTTGCCGTGGTGACGCTGATCACAGGCGTTGTGTGTTTGTTGCTGAACGTTTCGACAGCTGAACGGCCTCGATGCTGCCTTCTTCTTCTTCTTCTTCTTCTTCTCCTGTTCCTCCCTCCTCCTCCTACTCCTCCTCCTACTCCTCCTCCTGCTGCTGCTGTTGCTGTGGCTCCTCCAGTGAGGCTCCAGCTCCTCCCAGCTGTTGGCCGTCCAGCTGCAGCAGACGCAGCCGAACCCTCCGGACGCCCGGTGGGACCGGACGTGAACATCCAGCAGCCGCCTGGTCGGCAGCGTCAGGGGACACAGGAGACACAGCAGCCTGGGGGGGGAAGTCTCGCTCTGCTTCAGGCTGCTGGACTGAGACAGGATGGGGGGATCATCGGGGGGAGGGAGGACGGGTTGCGAGGTGCTGGGATGAGGAGGAGGAGCAGGAGCAGGAGCAGGAGGAGGAGGTTTGGGGGCCGAGATGCGACACAGTCCCAGAGACATGAGGTGAGCGGACTGTGCCATCTCCTCCTGGGTGGCGGGGGTGTTAATGGGACAGGACAGATCCACTGACGGTTCCTTCAGAGGGAAGATGGAGGACTCCTCCTCCTCCTCCTCCTCCTCCTCCTCGAACAGAGTGCTCACCTGCACACACAGAAACACCTCCAGGATGACTATGAACATCTTCATCTACAGGACTTCAACATGTGAGCGTCCGTGTGGAGCAGCAGCTCTCTGTTCACATTCAGACCACAAGAGGTCTCACTCCTTCTGATTTATCAGAGCTGACGTGTGCATCAGCAGCAGGACGGAGGACATGTATCAACATCCGTCCTGACTCACCTCCAAGTCTGAGATCCGATCACTACGACTACATTCAGAGGTGGTCTAGGCCACACTGAACGACCGCCTACAAAACTAAAGTCCTCTGTGAAACAAGGAGACGAAGAAGGAGGAGGAAGTCACAACAACAGGCAGAATGATCACTCTGTCTGATCTCCAGGTGCTTCACTGTGATGTAATGACATGTTAAACTGATCCAACCAATGAACTAGTAACCACGACACCACACCATCACACCAGACTCCCTTAACAAATGTCTCAGTTTAGTGAGTTGTTGAGTTGGAGACTCTGTCTCTGACTAATTCTTCTACATGAACTTCTTTCTGTTTGTCTCAGTGATGGACACGTTTGTTTCATTTAGGACAGGAAGTGACATCAGATCATGGTGGTCACTCAGATGCAGGTAAATGTAGCTGTGAATTGATAGACTGTAATCGGATTACTCAGGATGGATGATGACAGCAGGTGTGAATTCTCACGTTGAGTCAGACTCACAGCTGTTAATGTGTCACAGCACACACACGTGATTTACATCAGTCAGACAGAGTGATCATCATTCTGCCTGTTGTTGTGACTCCTCCTCCTCCTCCTCCTCCTCCTCCTCCTCGCTTCACAGAGGACGTTAGTTGAGTAGTTGGTTCGATCTGACAAACTAACATTTAGATTCAACGTGTTTATTAAAATAACATCTGCTCATACTGATCAATAAATATTTGTCCTCAGATCCTGTTTACAGCTCGACGGTCATGTGATGTGTTTTCAGGTGTGTTTGTCTGAACAAAGACTGCTTCTGGTTTATAATGAAAATCTGTGTGTGTGTGTGTAGTGCGTCTTAATTCAGGGACTGCATCCTTCAAGGACGCGGCCTTTGTGGCCCACGAAGGCCGCGTCCTTCGGAGAGACCGTGAAGGACGCGCCCACCGTTGTTAAATGGGACGGTCCAGCCTTCGGAGTATTTCCTGGTTGCGTCACCAGATGTTCCCGCCCCTTACGTCACGATTGTGAATGAAGAGATGCATTAAAGTCTGTTTTGGTTCAAATCTACAAACGACAAAATGTGTCAAATCTAAATTGAATCATCAACATTACAAAATAAACATTAACCCACTGATAAATAACAACTATATTTACCACAGCGTCACGTGTTTTAACTGAAAGTTAACATCTGGAGGTTTTATAGTCCCTTGAACTTTAACATATCTGGCGTTGGATGTTCAAATGACTAAAAACCGAGTATAAACCCATTACTGAAATTTGAATGTCATGTCTGCGCCACTTGATGTCGCCATTTTCTCTTGCTTCCTCTTCTGTTTCGGGACTGAGCAGCGGTGTGCAAAGGATCTTGGGATATGGGAGGCAGCGAAGGATAGTAGCGGTGCGTCCTCCAAAAAGAGGGAAGGGCAGGCTGTGTTTGAAGGAGCCTTCCAACTGGGACAGCTCTGCACGGCGTTGTGACGTAATTGGCCTTCAAATGCCCTTCGAGGGCTGCAGCCCCTGAATTTGGACACAGCCACAGTGTGTGTGTCAGGTGACTAAAAATTTGGAGTTCAAGAGTGCCTACAAGACAATTTCCTTGTGAGGAGAGTATGACCAAAAAGGCAAAAGCAGAGATGGATGAAATTAAGCAATCCCTGTGCACCTTACAACAAGAGACTGGTAAAATTGCCACGCAGCAAACACAGATAATCAAGCTGGTCGAACAGGTGGAAGGCCTCCAAAAGCAAGTGGACAGTCTTAAAATCGAGAACAAAGAGAAGGACTGGGAAATTGAAATCCTTAAAGGAAGAATCGATGAAATGAAACGCATTGATGATGTGATAATCACCGGATTAAAGACAAGACACCGCTCCTATGCAAACGTCACAGCCTCGGCTGAAGGCCGAGTTGGAAACACTGGAGAACCAGGTCATTCAACTCCTCGGTAGCAGGAACTTGCCCATCCAGAGCCAACACATCGCCGCTTGCCACGCTCTCCCTCGAAAACAGACCAACATGCAGCAGCCACCAGCGATCTTAATACGGTTTGTGAATAGAAAACACAACCGAGTTACTGAAGCATGGACGCATGTTGAAGGGAACCGGTGTCTACCTGAATGAGCACCTCACACAAAAAACGCTGATATTGCTAGAGAAGCCCGCAAACTCAAGAAAGAAAATAAGATCAAGGCAACGTGGACAAGGAACTGTACAGTCTTCATAAGACTCACCGGAGCGACACCGGAGGAAGAAAAGGTGCTGGCGGTATGAGCGATCAAGGATTTGGAGCAGTACGTAAAAAAATGACAGTCCACATGTCAATCACTGCAGTAGATTTACGGCTGGAAACAAGAGGATCCTTTACACCGAATATCGATTTGGACCGCGACATCACCAGTGTCTACTCTAAATGGATTATTATCACCAAGTTGTTTCTGCGCCGCAGGTAGACCGGCAGAACTTTTTTCTTTTTATCTTTATTTTTTTTCTTCAATGACTTCCACTAACTCATTCCCTCCAAACCTCGGGAGATTCCCCCCACAGACTCTAATACATTGACATTTAATCCTTTTGAAAGCACAACGGACAATGATGGAATTTACGAGACTTTTTTTAATCCTGATGCGAACTTTGTCTCCAACTCTGCAAAACTGTCATGCAAATATTTCTCTGAAAGTCAGTTTAATAATTTATGTCATCAGGGAGACCCCATTGTTTTTTCCACTTTTCATTTGAATATCCGCAGTTTGTCTAAAAATCATGATTGTCTGAAAACGTATTTACCAACTCTGACTCACTCCTTTTCAGTTTTAGCTTTTTCTGAAACATGGTTAACTGACGATCTTCTCAGTCTTTTTCCGTTATCAAATTATAACTCATCTCACTCCTGCAGAAATAATAGAACAGGAGGAGGAGTGTCTCTGTATGTGTCGAATGCTCAGAATTTCATCAGGAGAAAAGATCTGATTGCTGACTTTGCTACGACGCATGTGGAATCTGTATTTATAGATATTGCACTTGGTAGAAAAAACGTTATAGTCGGATGCATTTATAGATCCCCGACTCAGATATAATCATGTTTAATGACGCACTATATTCTACTTTAGAAAATATAAACAAGGAAAATAAATTGTGTGCCTTATTTGGGGATTTTAACATCAATCTGCTTAAAGATGATCAGATATCCACAACTGACTTTCTAAATACACTTTACTCCAAAAGTTTTTTCCCCTTAATGGCAAAGCCAACTCGAACCACCAAATCTTCAGCCTCATTAATCGATAATATTCTTTTCAACTCTCTGGACTATGAAGTCAACTCCGGTCTATTATTGTGTGATATATCTGATCATCTCCCGGTATTCCAGATTGTATGTGCGATTGATCCTCTCTTAAAACAGCCATCAGTCACCTCTCTTGGGATTCTCGGATTGTCAGGTTAAAAGATGTTGATGCAGCTTATAATTTATTCTTAGTACTTATTAATTCTGCTTTAGAAGCATCTTTTCCCTTGATCAGCCCTAAATCTAAGACTAATTCTTCTAAAGGGAAACCATGGGTTACTTTAGATCTAAAGAAACGTTCCCGTAAAAAAAAAAAACTTTATAGGAAACCATTACTAATCCCACCCCTCTGAATATTGAAACCTATAAGAAATATAAAAATAAATTTACAGCAGTTCTAAGAAAAACAAAAAAAAAGTATTATGCAGATAAATTCATCCAGGCCTGGACAACCTGGAACCTTATTAATCATTTTCTGAATCGTAAAAAATTATCAGCTGCATCACCAACATTAACGTGTGGGAATGTGGGGACGTTTTCAAACCCCGATGAAATAGCAAATGGCTTTAACAACTTTTTTGTTAATGTTGGCTCCGTCCTGGCATCGAGTTTCTCGGATGCCGGTGAGAACCCCTGTAGTTTTATTAAGGGGCAATATCCTCCTTTTAACACCACGATCCTCCAACGATACAAGAGGTCCATAATTTCATCCTGGAATTAAAGAACTCAGCCCAGGTCACGATGGTATAAAGAGCATCTTGATTAAAGAAACCATTGATCATTTAGTTTCTCCTTTAACCCACATTCTTTCCTTATCACTGCAATCTGGTAATATCCCCATGATTTAAAAATCGCTAAAGTTATCCCCGTTTTTAAAACGGGCGATACTGACAATTTTGGAAATTATCGACCTATATCCATCCTGCCATGCATCTCTAAATTACTGGAGAAATGAGTTTACTCTAGAATATTGAGGCACCAACAAGAAAATAATATTTTACATGATCACCAGTATGGATTTCTTAAAAAACATTCTACAGAGTAGAGATGTTCCGATACCATTTTTTCCCTCCCGATACCGTTTCCGATACTTATGCTGTGGGTATCGGCCGATACGAGTACCGATACCGATACCAGTGTGTTATAAAAAACGATATATATCATACTACGCCTGCATGATTGTGATGTGATCATCACTGTGCTGAGGCCTGGCTCAGGTTAAACCCTCTGTAAAACATAATGAATACAGCAAATGAAAGCCATTTGTTTTTAAATAGAACAGTATAAAGCCGAATTCAGCACAGAGCAGACAGGAAGTCAGACACGAAATAATAACATGACATCCGGTTAATTTTCAAAATAAAACACTCCGTGTTGATACAAGCACAAAAGCCTCAAATAAGAGACAAATACGCGCTCTTCTTCTAATCCTTCAGCCGGGAACACTTCGTGTTGTTGTGTTTATAACACATACATGTAACTGCGGTCGTGTGTGATTATGTAATCATCGCGGGAATTCCTCGGTTTCTTAACTCCAGCTGATCGGCGGAGCTGCGCTGTGGCGGACTCAAAACACAGCTGGTGGGGGTTGAAGGACGAGGACGACGGAGCCAAACCGTCGGAGCCGTAACGCAGCGGACAGTATCCGGTAGAATCTCGGAGCTAACGGAGCTAGGCTAATAAATTACGTGGTATCGGATCGGTGCCTGGACTCCAGTACTCGCTGATACCGATGCCGGCATTTTCGGCAGTATCGGAGGCATTTCCGATACTGGCATCGGAATCGGAACAACTCTACTACAGAGCATGCATTACTTCAGTTAACTAATATTATTTAAACTGCTATGGACCAGAAAAAGTTTGCCCTTGGGGTCTTTCTAGACTTAAGCAAGGCATTCGATACTGTCAACCACAGTATTCTGATTGCCAAATTAAATAGATACGGTGTGGAGGATATTGCCCTGAATTGGTTCAAAAATTATTTATTTAATAGACAACAATATGTGACATTTAATGGCCACTCCTCTACCAAGTCCAGAATTTTACACGGGGTGCCTCAAGGCTCTATTTTGGGCCCTTTATTATTTTTGATTTACATAAATGATTTAGCTTTATCTTTAACATCTCCTTCCCGTAGTATTTGCTGATGACACTAATCTTATAGCAACTCATACTAATTTTAATTATTTGATTGATTCTGTGAACGATGATTTATCCTCTATATCCAAATGGTTTCAACTTAATAAATTAACACTCAATGTGAAGAAATGTAACTTTGTAATCTTTTGCAACATTAACAAGTCTTACCCCAAAGAGCAAGCTAAATTAAACATTAATGGAACAGAAATCATCCAAGTTAAAACTACCAAATTCTTGGGAATATTAGTTGACGAAAGACTTGATTGGACAAATCACGTAGACCTTGTTCGCAAAAGATTAACAAAGATGATGGGCATATTAAGAAAAGTGTGCCCATTCATTCATCCTTCTGCCCATTTAACATTATATTATAGTTTTTTATTTCCCTACTTGAACTACTGTAACATGGTCTGGGCAGCTACATCTCCTACACATCTTAAGAAATTATGTACTATTCAGAAGAGGTTCTTAAGATTCATCTCTCATTCAAACAGATATGCTCCGTCAGCACCACTATTCACAAAGTATTCTCTTCTACCAATTCACAAACTGAATAACTATCAGATTTGTTTATTCACAAGTTTATTTACAGAAACCAAGATCTCCCTGTCACTTTTCAAAATGTCTTTACCTTCACTCATAATGTACATTCTCACCGCACTAGACAGTAATAATCTTACTTTATATTTACCCTTCACCCGCACATCACACCATCAGTTTAATATGACCTACAGAGGTCCTATGTTTTGGAATGGACTACCTCCTTCACTAAGATCCATTTCTTCTTATTCACTTATTAAAAAGCAGCTAAAAATACATCTCAACTTCTCTTGAATTTCCCGCTCTCTCCATATCCCACATCCTTACTCTGTCTTTTTATGATTTCAATTAGGGCCCGAGCGATTTAAACGCTTTTCTGGTCCGAGTTTGATTCATGATAAATCCGTGGTATATGACTGAGATGATCAGTCGGTCTTCCTGTCGGCATGAAGAGCAGTAGCTAATGGTGCCTTGTTGTAGGCCTAATGTTGGATGGTTGTCATGTTAATATGCTGCTGACTCAGCAATAAAAAGGATCTGAAATTATTTTACGGCGTTTAATTCTTTGTAGAAGTGTCTGAAAGGCACAAAAGCAGCCATTTGTTCAAAAAAAATAAGTAAATATGTAGATATATTACTTAAATTAATAAAATTTTAAAACTTTATATAAAAAAAAAAAATCGGCCGATTAATCTGTTATCGGATTTTTTTCCCCCTAATAATCGGCATCGGCCCCAAAAAATCCATATCGGTCGGGCCCTAATTTCAATTAATGAATTTTTTGTACCTTTGTCTACCTCCATTTTTTCTCATTTTTGTTCATTATGCTCATATAACGTTGATTATGTATGCACTTTATCTCCTTTATTTTTTCTATGCTTATTTGTTAGCCATAGAAATTTGTCTTGTTGTAATTTGTTGTAGGGGTGGAACTTATGTACAAGCCAACCGGCTTCGTTCCCTCCGTGCACCATTGAATTTAAATGTGTGCTAAATAAATAAACTAAACTAAACTAGGTGTGTCACCTCACAGGTGTGTGCGACCTGCAGCCCCCCCTCGCTGCTGATGTCACATGTGGGCGGGCTCATGTTGTCGAGCATGTTGTAGAGCAGGAAGTCCTCGTCCTCGTCACTCTGCTTCGACTCTCCGTTCAGGTCCAGCTGGTAGGCCGACGCCCCCCTCTGGAGCCCCGCCTCCTCTCTGTCCTCAGCCCTGATTGCTCGGTTGGCCCCATCCAGGTATGCGAGGGTGGGGGGGCGGTGCCTGTGCAGCAGGTGGCTGCTGATGGAGGCCTTCAGGCCGCAGGTGAACTGACAGAGTTTACAGCGATAAAACTCCACCAGAAAGGACTCCACCAGCCCCCCCGACAGCCCCTCCACCTCCCCACAGTACAGACTGGAGCTCACAGCCCCGCCCACCACCTGCAGCGTCACAGGACTGATGTCACGGTACCGCTGACTAACTGACGACATCACCGTGACATCACAGGACTGCAAACAGGACACCACGCCCACAACATCAACCTGTAATCAGATTACCACAAAAACATTACACACACTCCACTAAATGTTTTTGTTTCTAAACATGTTCTGAAAATTATCAAAATATTACAAAATAAATCATGTTTACCCTCCACTTCTGTTCTTAGCAACACATTATCTGATGAGGAAAAACCTTTCTGAACTGAATTCACCAGGCTTCCGTAGTTTAGTTAAGTTACTTAGTCAACTCAATGTGTGTGTTTAGATTAAAGCAACGCTGTTTGTAAGAATAGATGTACAAATGAGCGATCAATAAATCAATAAAAGAACATCAATGACTGGCTAACAGTACTAACAGAGAAAGCTAACAGTGCCAGCAGAGAAAGCTAACAGTGCCAACAGAGAAAGCTAACAGTGCTAAGAGAAAGCTAACAGTGCCAACAGAGAAAGCTAACAGTACTAACAGAGAAAGCTAACAGTGCTAACAGAGAAAGCTAACAGTACTAACAGAGAAAGCTAACAGTGCCAGCAGAGAAAGCTAACAGTGCTAACAGAGAAAGCTAACAGTGCCAGCAGAGAAAGCTAACAGTGCCAACAGAGAAAGCTAACAGTGCTAACAGAGAAAGCTAACAGTGCCAGCAGAGAAAGCTAACAGTACTAACAGAGAAAGCTAACAGTGCTAAGAGAAAGCTAACAGTGCCAACAGAGAAAGCTAACAGTGCCAGCAGAGAAAGCTAACAGTACTAACAGAGAAAGCTAACAGTGCCAACAGAGAAAGCTAACAGTGCCAGCAGAGAAAGCTAACAGTACTAACAGAGAAAGCTAACAGTGCTAAGAGAAAGCTAACAGTGCCAACAGAGAAAGCTAACAGTGCCAGCAGAGAAAGCTAACAGTGCCAGCAGAGAAAGCTAACAGTACTAACAGAGAAAGCTAACAGTGCCAACAGAGAAAGCTAACAGTGCCAGCAGAGAAAGCTAACAGTGCCAGCAGAGAAAGCTAACAGTACTAACAGAGAAAGCTAACAGTGCTAACAGAGAAAGCTAACAGTACTAACAGAGAAAGCTAACAGTGCCAACAGAGAAAGCTAACAGTGCCAGCAGAGAAAGCTAACAGTACTAACAGAGAAAGCTAACAGTGCCAACAGAGAAAGCTAACAGTGCCAGCAGAGAAAGCTAACAGTGCCAGCAGAGAAAGCTAACAGTACTAACAGAGAAAGCTAACAGTGCTAACAGAGAAAGCTAACAGTGCTAACAGAGAAAGCTAACAGTGCCAGCAGAGAAAGCTAACAGTGCCAACAGAGAAAGCTAACAGTGCTAACAGAGAAAGCTAACAGTACCAACAGAGAAAGCTAACAGTGCTAACAGAGAAAGCTAACAGTACTAACAGAGAAAGCTAACAGTGCCAACAGAGAAAGCTAACGGAGCTGCTGCTGCGTCATGTCTCTGGTGACGCCGACATGTCTGAACATGTTTATTAATTATTATCATTCAAACAGGTTCAATATTAAAGAGTTCACCTGAAACTCACCTGCTGCTGCTGCTGCTGCTGCTGCTGCCGACACACGTCTGCCGTCTGT
>NC_140196.1:377500-390000 GCF_965226575.1 Pagrus pagrus | reverse complement strand
GATGAACATGGAACACAGAACAACTACGCGAGGCGTTCACGTACGCGGTGTGTTGCGCACGGTGCAGATCAACTTCCGGTCGCACATCAGAAACTGCGACCGCACGCGTGTGTGAACGCGTGACAACATTTGTCAAACAGTGACAGACAGACGTGCGCACGCTGCTTCGTACGCACGCAGCATCTTGTTACGCGTGACATAGTTTGCGCACGTCATTTCCGCCTACATGTGAGCGTGTGACAAAAATGCTCAATTATCTTCATGCGTGCGTGCGTGCGTGCGTTCGTATAAAATCGCATGAATGTTACGCGTAGTCACTACGCGTAGTGTGATTACCGGCGTGCAGCAGTCATACGCGTGAACGTGCGTGTGAACGGGGGACCATTATAAGTCAATGAGGAAACTACATTACACGTCAGGCGCTGCTCGCTGCACAGGCGTCAAAGCACGCGCGTGTGACACGTTCAGTTGATAGGTGCGCACGCATTATGACACGATTCTACCGCCATAGTGTGTGTGTGTGTGTGTGTGTGTGTGTGTGTGTGTGTGTGTGCAGGCTCTGACTTTGTGAGGTTTTCCCCAGAAAAGGTTTTTTAAATCATCGTTCTAAACTAAACTAAACTAAACTAACTAAACTAAACTAACTAAACTAAACTAACTAAACTAAACTAAACTAAACTAACTAAACTAACTAAACTAAACTAAACTAAACTAAACTAACTAAACTAAACTAACTAACACAGTCAGATGAATGTGGAGCTGAAGTGTCAGAAGCAAAACATGGAATTACTCCAGTAAAGTACAAATTACTCCAGTAAAGTACAAATTACTCCAGTAAAGTACAAATACCTCAACAAGTCCAGACTGGGAGCTAAGCTGCAGTGCTGACTGACAACAGTCATCATGTGTTGTGGACGCACTTTGACTTCCTGTGTTCACTTTGTGGCTCCAGACAACATGAACTGGTCCCACTAATGCTCCAGTTCCGCTCCAGCTCCACCACTTCCTGCCACCAGCAGGTGTCGTCTTCACACCGGGACACAAACGTGAAATTTGGGGCAGATTGGATCATCTACAATCAAGTTACAACTTCCTGTTTCATGCAAAACGTTGGAATCACTCGGCTGCTGAGGTCACACTGTCCGACTGAATATCTCCATGACGACGGGCTACCTGCTGCAAGGTGTGTCAGTTTCTGATGACATGTCTGTAAACACTCCTCCTCCCTGCAGCACAAATAGAGGAGCTGCTAACGAAGCTACGCTAATTTATTGACAAACTCATTCATGTCCTCTAAATTCGTCACAATAAAAGTCTGTTATTAACATATTTAAAAGCTTTTATTATGACACAGCAAAATCAGGAAACGTCGACCCAGTGTGGTTCTGTAAATCACCTTTCTTTAGAGAATAAAGTTGTTTGTTTGTTCTTCAGGCTGAGTGAACAAGTGTCTCACTCTCAGCTGAAGGTGCACAGTCAGCCAGCTTTGTGTTCAGACATCAGCAGTTCTCACTGGGCTGAACCAGATGTTGGTTCTGTGGACTTTTCCTCAGGGACACGTCTGCTTGTGATGATTCGGTTTGTTGCAGACAAGAACACCACTGGTACTGTTGCTGTTTTTATTCCACCATCTTGGATCTCACGACAACAACAACACACAGGTCCGGTGGGACTTTGTGACATCAGGATGGCACAATGAGTGATAAATACTGAAACCAGGCCTGATCCAGAACTGGTTCACTGATGGAACCAGTTAGAGCTAGTTTCTCTCTGAAACCAGTTCAAACAGCTGGAGGGCTGATCTCAGACCAGTTTGTCTCGTTTCCACGGCAGCAGCTCTGAGAAACAACCTGACACAAGATATCAGAGGAGTCATCAGGAGGAGCTGAATGTTTCCAGTGACAGACAGATGGTCTTCTTTTCTTTGTGGATGTTGTTTTGTGTCTTTGAACGCAGCTTCAATCATCGTCAGTGATCATCAGTCATTATCAGTGATCGTCATCGAAAAGACTAAAATGTGATTAAATTTGAATTGTTACAGTAAAACACTTGAATCAGGAATATTTGTCACTGTGTCACGTGATAACCGATGAATTGACTGTGAGAATCTGCTGCAGTCAGAGTCCAGAGAAAACACTTTTTATAGACTTAATGATTCATCAATCAATCTGCAGATCAATAATAAGAATCATCTTCACCTGCAGCTCCAAACTGAATCCTTCAAAATCAATGAATGTATTTATTAATCACAATGTGTCTTTAAAACGCTGCACGTCTGGAGATCGAAGATGGATTTGGAGAGAGTGACTGTGGACAGGTCCATGTGTGACATCACCGGCTCAAGGTGGAGTCGGGTTCAGGCGCCTCAGGGCCGCGACACCGTCCGTCAGGACTCGTCTACACATCATTGATTATTTTTATATTTGATCTCGTCTTGTGTTTCAGCTGCTTCTTTGCTTTATTTCTATCTTTGTACATGACTCTTCATTTCTTCATGACGTCTGTTCCGACGCGGCGCTGATGTATCAATAAACTTTTACTATTATGACTTTTATATTTCAGTGTTCGTACTCGTGTGGTCGGATTTGAATGTGTCTTTCCTGATCCAGATGGAAAACTTTCACTGAATATGTTTTCCTGCGCACTGACACACACGTCAATGAATTAATCCGGCCCCCTCTTGGTGAGGAGGCCTGGACCAGGATCCAGCCCTCAGTCCATGTCGGGCTCGGCTCGGCTCAGCTTGGTAAATTCAGCATAAAGTTGTTTGTTGGTTCTTCAGACTGAGCAAACACACAGAGTCGTGCTGCTGCTCGCTGTGTGTTTGAACCTGCAGTAAACTGAAGGAATGTGTTTACTGTGAGTGAAGCTGCTTCAGGTATCAACGTCCGGCGCCTCCGACGCCTCGGGGCCCCGCAGGACCTGAGGGGACCCTCCCCCCTTCACTGAAACACTTGTCAGGACCGGTTCTGTCGGTCCTGCAGCTGCTTGATAACAAAGACAAAGAGCTCAGCTAACCAGTTTAAAACTACAGTCAAAAGTCAGGAACATGAATCAGTCCTATTAATTTACCTTTAATTTGAAAAGTCAAACTTAAAAAAAAACACCTTAGTTTGAAAATCCCTTAATGAAGAAATGCATTTCCTTCTCATGACTGTGGGTTATGTGGGTGGATGACTTTTACATGTTGCAGTGCGTGTTAAATGTTGAGTATTATGAACAGAGTTTGGTGGGTGGAGTCCTGTGGTTCCTTTGCTTGAAGGGTCTCCTGAAGAAAGAACACAGCTTTCTGTGTTTTTCTTGTTTTTCATGTTTTCTTACCTTCAGGCCGTCGTCAGGTGTGGCAGCTGCTCAGCCAATCAGCATGTGCCAACTGAACGTAGAGTCAGGACGGACAGACGGATCCTGTGGGGCCGCCCATCCTGTTCGGCACAGTAATTATCTCCAGAGGGAGGCCGGCTGTGATTGGCTGGAGGCTGCAGCTGGTTGTTGTATATAAGGATGGAGGGAGAAGGTGAAGTTCT
Source organism: Pagrus pagrus (assembly GCF_965226575.1). Classification (NCBI taxonomy): domain Eukaryota; kingdom Metazoa; phylum Chordata; class Actinopteri; order Spariformes; family Sparidae; genus Pagrus; species Pagrus pagrus. The sequence goes on along the minus strand of NC_140196.1, from coordinate 386,476 downwards.
TTCACATCACTGATCCACCTGAAGCTCTGCAGGGACCAAACACACAGTAAGACGCCCTTTAATCTGTTGTCTTTGTTTTTGAATGTTCTGCCTGTTCTGCTAGTTTCATTTTGAGGATTTCAAATGTTTCTGGAAGTAATTTGGGTTTGTTCTGATGCAAAATGATCTTTGGTTTAAATTCTATTTTGGTAAATGGACCTGCATTTCTACGGCACTTTTCCAGTGTACTGAACGCTCAAAGTGCTTTACAACACTTGTCAGATTCACCCGTCCACACACACATTCATACACCGATGGCGATTTTCTATACAAAGGAAATGTTACGATCAAAGTTTCTCTGAAGATAAAACAAGCTTTGAAGGTTTTACAGTGAAAAACGTCGTTAAACAGATAATAATAAGAGAAAGCTGAACAGGGTGTGAGGAGGTGGAGCAGTGGAGGAGCCAGATGAACCAGTCTGAGGGCCCCCGCTGACCCCCCGCACACCTTCAACCAGCCGAGCTGATGAACTGATAGAGCCAAAAGTTACTACTGTTTATTACAATGTGCTCTTTAATGTAAAGACTGTGTTTCTTCTTTTCAACATATTTCATGAATGAAATGAAAATAATTCTTATTCTTTTTAAAACACTGAAGGTCTTAACACACTCAAGAGTCCACCTTAAGACAACGTCACACACTGTGGACTTCTGGTGTGTAAAAGCAGGATGTTATGAAATTAAAATAAAAGTATGATGACATGAGGAAGTTTAACATCTGTGATGGTGGATAATTCATTAGAAATATAAATGTAATATAATATGATGGATAATTTCAGACCACACATCCTCTTACACAGCCCTTACAGTACAAATACTATGTAGCCTGTGTATATTGTACAGCAGAATATATATATATATAAATATATATAAATATATATATATATATATATTTATATATAAATATATATATATATATATATATTTATATATATATATACAGTACAGACCAAAAGTTTGGACACACCTTCTCATTCAAAGAGTTTTCTTTATTTTCATGACTATGAAAATTGTAGATTCACACTGAAGGCATCAAAACTATGAATTAACACATGTGGAATTATATACTTAACAAAAAAGTGTGAAACAACTGAAAATATGTCTTATATTCTAGGTTCTTCAAAGTAGCCACCTTTTGCTCTGATTACTGCTTCGCACACTCTGCATTCTCTTGATGAGCTTCAAGAGGTAGTCACCTGAAATGGTCTTCCAACAGTCTTGAAGGAGTTCCCAGAGATGCTTAGCACTTGTTGGCCCTTTTGCCTTCACTCTGCGGTCCAGCTCACCCCAAACCATCTCGATTGGGTTCAGGTCCGGTGACTGTGGAGGCCAGGTCATCTGGCGCAGCACCCCATCACTCTCCTTCTTGGTCAAATAGCCCTTACACAGCCTGGAGGTGTGTTTGGGGTCATTGTCCTGTTGAAAAATAAATGATGGTCCAACTAAACGCAAACCGGATGGAATAGCATGCCGCTGCAAGATGCTGTGGTAGCCATGCTGGTTCAGTATGCCTTCAATTTTGAATAAATCCCCAACAGTGTCACCAGCAAAGCACCCCCACACCATCACAGCTCCTCCTCCATGCTTCACGGTGGGAACCAGGCATGTAGAGTCCATCCGTTCACCTTTTCTGCGTCGCACAAAGACACGGTGGTTGGAACCAAAGATCTCAAATTTGGACTCATCAGACCAAAGCACAGATTTCCACTGGTCTAATGTCCATTCCTTGTGTTCTTTAGCCCAAACAAGTCTCTTCTGCTTGTTGCCTGTCCTTAGCAGTGGTTTCCTAGCAGCTATTCTACCATGAAGGCCTGATTCACACAGTCTCCTCTTAACAGTTGTTCTAGAGATGTGTCTGCTGCTAGAACTCTGTGTGGCATTGACCTGGTCTCTAATCTGAGCTGCTGTTAACCTGCGATTTCTGAGGCTGGTGACTCGGATGAACTTATCCTCCGCAGCAGAGGTGACTCTTGGTCTTCCTTTCCTGGGGCGGTTCTCATGTGAGCCAGTTTCTTTGTAGCGCTTGATGGTTTTTGCGACTGCACTTGGGGACACTTTCAAAGTTTTCCCAATTTTTCGGACTGACTGACCTTCATTTCTTAAAGTAATGATGGCCACTCGTTTTTCTTTACTTAGCTGCTTTTTTCTTGCCATAATACAAATTCTAACAGTCTATTCAGTAGGACTATCAGCTGTGTATCCACCTGACTTCTGCACAACACAACTGATGGTCCCAACCCCATTTATAAGGCAAGAAATCCCACTTATTAAACCTGACAGGGCACACCTGTGAAGTGAAAACCATTTCAGGTGACTACCTCTTGAAGCTCATCAAGAGAATGCAGAGTGTGTGCAAAGCAGTAATCAGAGCAAAAGGTGGCTACTTTGAAGAAACTAGAATATAAGGCGTATTTTCAGTTGTTTCACACTTTTTTGTTAAGTACATATTTCCACATGTGTTCATTCATAGTTTTGATGCCTTCAGTGTGAATCTACAATGTCAATAGTCATGAAAAGAAAGGAAACTCATTGAATGAGAAGGTGTGTCCAAACTTTTGGTCTGTACTGTATATATATATATATATATATATACAGTATATGCCCACTGGAAGGACACTAACACTGTTAGCTCAGCAGCTACAGTGAAGATTTTAAGCTTGAAAAGGGTTAAATAACATCTAAATAAGTCTTCCTGTTTGTCTCACCTGTGTGTGTGTGTGTGTGTGTGTGTGTGTGTGTGTGTGTGTGTAGTCATGGACAGGGTTAAGCAAAAGGTTCACATTAACATCGTGGTCATCGGCCACGTGGATTCTGGGAAATCGACCACGACGGGTCACCTGATCTACAAGTGTGGAGGAATCGATAAGAGGACCATCGAGAAGTTTGAGAAGGAGGCAAATGAGGTCAGTGACACTGCAGTACTACCAGGGTTTGGTAGTAATAGATTACATGTAATTGGAATTACACCATTACATTAAAAAGATTAAGAAACTATAATAATCCATGTGATGGCTTTCTCGGAAAAATAAAGTGACACCAGCAGTCCTCTGGTGCAAACACACGTCGTGTCACTTCCTGCTGCATCAGCTGACATGGACACAGCTGCTGCCAGCACAAAGACTGTTTCTTCTTTTCAACATATTTTATGAATGAAATGAAAATAGTTCTTATTCTTTTTAAAACACTGAAGGTCTTAACACACTCAAGAGTCCACCTTAAGACAACGTCACACACTGTGGACTTCTGGTGTGTAAAAGCAGGATGTTATGAAATTAAAATAAAAGTATGATGACATGAGGAAGTTTAACATCTGTGATGGTGGATAATTCATTAGAAATATAAATGTAATATAATATGATATATAATTTCAGACCACACATCCTCTTACACAGCCCTTACAGTACAAATACTATGTAGCCTGTGTATATTGTACAGCAGAATGTATCTGAAGAAGTTTTGTCCCTTATATTTTAATAATTTGAGATATTTAATCCTAAAAAATAATAGATTGTGCAGATAATCAGTTACAACACGTTAATATATTTCTCTCCATTGAACAGTGCCGGCCCTGACCAATTTGGTGCCCTAGTCAAGATCTTGGCTGGCGCCCCCTCGCATCACAGTCAGTTTCACAATCAGTTTTCATACACTCACACAGAAACTGCATGTATGTGTTCAAGATTTTATTTCTTTTAAGTCAAAAATATCACACCAAATAAAAGCTTAAGAAAGAAACAAGTGATAAATTAAAAATACAATATAAATAAGGTGTTGCACAAACACATTACAGAATATTCTATTTACATACAAAATAAAAACAGTGCGTATTCTTTGGGAGGAAACCTTCGCAGCAGAAGCAGTGCAAGCTATCAGTCTTGTTTTAATAACAGCAGCCAGCTTCCTCTGATTTCTTCCCCACTGACTAAGACTCTGGTAAAAAAGTCATGTGGACACTTTCTCCCATCTTTGTTTTTGGGAAATGTGTAACTGTTTTTTATTTGAAATGTTCCTCTGTGAACTAACTCCTTTCTTACTGTGTCAGTTAGAAGAGATGGCCAGTCAGCAGGTCTACTGGTGCAGCCTTTAGTCCTGATGCTGTGTCACTCAGGTGTGCTGAGGTGGAGGACAGCAGCACCTGATGCTGTGTCACTCAGGTGGTGGTGAAGTATTTTAAAAGTGCATCTGAAGAGAGAAGAGAAGTATATGTGACCACTGGATGTTACATTTTAACAGATGCTTGGTGTGTGCTGTACAAGACTAATATAGACTAAAGTAAAGTGCAGTGAAACTTATATATAGCTATATATATATATATATATATATATATATATATATATATATATATGTAGCCTATGAATGATATGGGAAAGCTAAGGTATGGAGTATTAACAGTAATTCACTCTAACACTGATGTAAACTTTAACAAACATAAAGTGTGACACAATAAACCAAAGGCTGCCCTGTTACATATGAAGTGGATGGACAACTAACAGCATTTTAACTGACATACAAGCAGGAAACACAGCTGACAGGTTAAAATAACACCTGAACAGGTGACGTTAACTTTCCAAATGTCCCTGATGAGTTTAAGGTGCAGTAACATTAACTTATGTCGACTCAGCTATTTACTGATTATTAAACAATGCTACTATCGTCCGAAGTAAGCTAGCAAGCTAACACTCTGCTCCAACAAGGTAACTTCGATCATTAAACTATTAGTTTCATTCACTTCATCACACTGACGTTATGTATCTCTTTCTTTTTCACGTGTTTCTTCCTCTTCTTTCCTTCTTTTCCTTCCCTGGGCGCCGGATGGTTTCAGTCTTTTGGACATTGTGGTTCCGTACAGTATCAATAAATGTCTCTCTTGGGTCACGGACCGGTCAGATTCAGGCAGCCCCCCTCCCTCACAGAGGGCAGGCACAGTGCAACGAGCCAGGAACCCAGAAGAAAGGCCTCTCCATTATTTAATAGGCTTTGCTATGAAGTTATGTTGCTGTGGGCTCATATAATATTTCGAAATAATATTAGTAATAGCGCTGGTAAAAAATAGTGTTGTAACGCTGGGTGATTTACTGATGTTATGTGTAGTATTACAGTGTGTTAAATTGAGGGAGGTGTCCACCGTAGTGGGGAGGGGCCGATATATGTGTTCAGGGAAGGGAGGGGATGATGTGTGTTATTTTTACGACAGTGTTACGACAGGGAGGAGTTAGGAAGATGACCGGGAGAAAAAGTGTGTGAGCAACCGAGAGAAAGAGTTCCTGAGTTGAGAGGGTTAGCCACGCTGTTCTGTAGTTTTCCCGGGGACCCCTCAACCTCGGGTTAGCTGTGCTTCGGCCAGGGAATAAATCTGGGCTCAGTTGAGCTAGCAACTTTGATCTCCTCTCCTCCCGTTCTTCCGTTAGCTACCCAGCTACCCCACAACGTTACAGTTTTATTATTATTATTATTATTATTTTCTCCCCCGCTTGCGGCGCCCCCCGTGGATGACGGCACCCTTAGCATTCGCCTATACTGCCTATGCCCAGGGCCGGCCCTGCCATTGAAGCTCCAGTGTGCAGGATTTCAATATAATATTAGTGATGAGTGTGTAATCAGAGGGAGTCGGCCATGTTTCTACAGGAGCCCAGAGCAGACAAATCAAACACTGGACAGAGAGAGAGGGACTGTAGGGGAGGGAGAGACGAGGGGTATTCAGTTGGTTCACTACATGTCAGTAAATCCAGCACACTGGACCTTTAATTATCCCCTGAACTCACATTTACAAACGATTAATGACATTTAGAGCTGTATGATCCTGTAGTACACCTCACTGATACTGTAGTACACCTCACTGATCCTGTAGTACACCTCACTGATACTGTAGTACACCTCCCTGATCCTGTAGTACACCTCACTGATACTGTAGTACACCTCACTGATACTGTAGTACATTTCAGTCATACTGTAGTACACCTCACTGATCCTGTAGTACACCTCACTGATACTGTAGTACACCTCCCTGATCCTGTAGTACACCTCACTGATACTGTAGTACATTTCAGTCATACTGTATATTTCAATGCTGTTTTACCCCATGGGTTGTGAGCTGTCCAGGCATCTGATTGGCTGAACTGTTTCCATGGTTACAGATAGGGAAAGGTTCCTTCAAGTACGCCTGGGTGTTGGACAAGCTGAAGGCGGAGCGTGAGCGTGGCATCACCATCGACATTGCGCTCTGGAAGTTTGAGACTGTGAAATATTACATCACCGTCATCGACGCGCCAGGACACCGTGATTTCATCAAGAACATGATCACTGGAACCTCCCAGGTCCTGCCCACCTCTGATGTCACACTGCTTGTCATAGGACACTTATGCTTAACACTTAACCACTGATGCAGGATGTTTACATTATTGATCTCAGTAATGATGTCACTGATGATGTCATCGATTTCACTACAGGCTGACTGTGCCGTGCTGATTGTGGCAGCAGGAACTGGAGAGTTCGAGGCGGGAATCAGTAAAAACGGTCAGACGAGAGAACACGCTCTGCTTGCGAACACGCTAGGCGTCAAGCAGATGATTGTAGCTGTCAACAAGATGGACTCTGCCGGGTACAGTGAGGCACGCTTCAAAGAGGTGGTTAAAGAGATAGGCGCATATCTCAAGAAGGTCGGATACAACCCAAAGGCTGTGGCCTACATCCCGATCAGCGGCTTTCACGGAGACAACATGCTCGAAACATCAGACAAGGTAAGGAACCCTTTAACACTTCAGTATGGATCCCACTGCTTTTCTTGCCAGACCTGCCCTACCCTGTCTCTGATTGGTTACCTTTGTCGATTGCATTGATTGTGCCTTCCTATGGGCTGTGTTACGTGGAGCTCTGCTTGTGTCTCTTTTTCTTGCTGTTGTGGTTCAACAAACATCCAGCGGCAGTGTTGATACAGCAGACTGTGACCTGGGCCTGCTGCCGCTCTTCCAGACCATCTCAGGTCGGAGGCCAGAGTGGTCGATCTGTTAACTGGGGAAACAGCTCAGAATCTGCTGAATGAACCGCCGCAGGATGTTTGTTGTTCAAACCAACCACGAGAAAAACAGACAGAGAACACAGCCTCTGTGATCACAGTTTCATCTAGACTGGGTTTGCATAACAATATCAGGGTAAACCAATCAGAAGCAGAGTAGTGCAGGTTTTTTTAAGAAAAGCAGTAGGATGCAAAAAATGCCTCCTGGTCATCTGAAAACACAGCAAACTACATTCACTTAAGAGATGTAGAGACAGAAACGAGTTATCATTACTGAGAATGGAGGAAGACTTTATGTTGAAGGCTGCAGCTCAGTCCTGAGGAACACTGAACACATCGGTGTGGTAGAAGTGAACAAATAAAGGACGAATCAGAAAACATCGTAAAGAGTAAACAGTAAACAGTAAACAGGGCCAACCAGTTCAGCTGAAATGCCAGCGCCACATCAGGGCGTCCTGGGTGGGACTGACATCAAGTTACAGTGAAAGTCACAGTTTAGAGAATAGAAGGAGGACAAGACAAAAGGGAGGTTAGGGTTAGCGGCCTTCAAAGTACCCACATGCAACTGATAAGCATCAGGGGTGCACAGGACGCTATTGTGCACAAACAGTTTCCTATGAATCAGGGAGGTCAAACAGCTCGCACTTCACTGAAAGGTGTAATGAAACAGTGCAAGGTAACAGTTATATGTGAGGTCACTACTTCTGTCACGACACCCGGCAGGACTGCGTACCGCTTCACGTGTGTCCAGAAACAAAATGGAAGTCATGAAGTCCACTAAGAACCTTAAGAACTCATTAATTAACAGATAAAGAACAATTATGTGTTAATCTGCACGTTACTTGACATATGTGAAGATGATTAATGGACACATTAATGGCTGAAGATACTGAAGGGCTTCAGAGGGATTGTCAGTGTTTTGATTAAGAGACGAGGTTCAGAACTTGTTGATGGTTCTGGTGAATGGAGTTGCAGCTTGAGTGAAGTCGTGTCTCCCCACAGATGATGTGGTTTAAAGGATGGAGCATTGAGAGGTCAGAAGGGAACGCATCTGGAAAGACTCTGTTCGAAGCTCTGGACAGCATCATCCCTCCTGAGAGACCCACAAAAAAGTCTCTGAGAATCCCTCTGCAGGACGTCTACAAGATCGGAGGTGACTATATCTCCTCAGGGACTGAAGTACACCTGACACGTGCTGGTACCTTCTTCATCATGGACTGCTGAGGGACTCTTAGAGGAGTCCTGGGGAGCTGATGGACTGTGTTCTGTGGTTTCAGGTATCGGGACAGTGCCGGTGGGTCGGGTGGAGACAGGAATCATGAAGCCGGGCTTTGTGGTAACATTTGCTCCTCCGAATCTGACCGCAGAAGTGAAGTCTGTGGAGATGCACCACGAGTCTCTCGCCGAGGCTCTGCCCGGAGACAACATCGGGTTCAGCATCAAGAACTTGTCTGTCAAAGACATCAAACGAGGGAACGTTGCCGGGAACAGTAAGGACAACCCACCGTGTGAGACGGCCTTCTTCAAGGCTCAGGTCAGTCCTCGTCCACGAGGGTCCAATCCCCCATCTGACAGAGACTCAGAACCACCACAGACTCAGAACCACTACAGAGGCTCAGAACCACCACAGACTCAGAACCACCACAGAGGCTCAGAACCACCACAGACTCAGAACCACCACAGAGACTCAGAACCACCACAGACTCAGAACCACCACAGACTCAGAACCACTACAGACTCAGAACCACAACAGACTCAGAACCACCACAGACTCAGAACCACCACAGAGGCTCAGAACCACCACAGACTCAGAACCACCACAGAGGCTCAGAACCACCACAGACTCAGAACCACCACAGACTCAGAACCACTACAGACTCAGAACCACCACAGAGGCTCAGAACCACCACAGACTCAGAACCACCA
>NC_140196.1:370000-372500 GCF_965226575.1 Pagrus pagrus | reverse complement strand
TAGAACGTTATCTGCTGGTGTTTCATTGGACTGTCTTCATTTGTTTTTTCTATTTCCTGTTACTTTGTATTTTATCATCATTATTAGCTTAACTTCTGTCTGCCAGCAGCAGTACTGGGATGTAACTAAGCATATTTACTCAACTACTGTACTTAACAGTACAGAGCTGGTACTTTAAAAATTCAGATGCTTCATCTGAAGAGTACAGCTGAGACCATTAGTTCATTAATCAATCAGTCAAAAATTAATGATCACACACTCTGATCATTTCTTTTTCAGTGATTTTTGTTGTAAAATCACAGCTGGACTAAACAAACATGGTGAAGGTGTGACTTTGGGCTCTGGATCATTGTCACCACATTTCTCACTGTTTTCATCAAACAATCAAATTAAATCAGTTTTATTTGTACAGCCCAGAATCACATTGCTACAGTGGACTTTACAATCTGTACAGCCAGCGACATCCTCGAACTGTCGGGACCAGACTATTCTTTCACAGAGTGATGTCAGCGTGTGATGTCAGCGTGTGATGTCACAGTTGCTGTTTGTCCTGAACCTGTTTCTCTTTGTCTTTCTTGTAGGTCACTGAATGACCTCATCGACATAAAAAAATCTGATCACATGACCTCGATGGATGACATCATGACAGCATTCACCACTGAGGTAACAAACCACGCCCACACACACATAACAATGAACGGTTATCAGTTATTGATCTCCTTTTAGAGTGAATCATTGGATTATTGATTGATTGATTGGTGGGCAGAGACTGCTGTACATGCAGTCAGACAGAGGGAAGTATGACGGAACCAGGTGTGTGTTCAGGTGTATTCAGGTGTGTTGTCTCTTCTTATCAGGACCCGTCCTCCCTTAGCCCCTCGCCCAACTACGATGACTATGACTACCCTGACCTGATGTGTGACCGGGAGTCCGTGCGGGAGTTCAGGGGTCGTTACGAGCCGCCGCTCTTTTGGATGATCGCCCTGGTGGGCGGAGCCGGGAACCTGGCCGTGGTATGGATCTACCTGAACTTCCGGCGGCGACTTAAGACCATGACGGACGTGTACCTGCTGAACTTGGCGGTGGCAGACCTGCTGTTCCTCGTCACGCTGCCGCTTTGGGCGGCCGAGGCGTCGCATGGCTGGACCTTCGGCTCTGCCCTCTGCAAGGTGAACTCCGCCCTCTACAAGCTGAACCTGTTCAGCAGCATGCTGCTGCTTACCTGCATCAGCATGGACCGCTACGTGGTCATTGTGCAGGCCACCAAGGCGCAAAACTCGCAGGTGGAGCGCCGCCGCTGCAGCCTGCTGGTGTGCGGAGGGGTTTGGCTGCTCGCCCTGCTGCTCGCCACGCCTGAGCTCGTGTTTGCCACCACCGCTGAGGCGGGCTCGCAGCAGTACTGCAGGATGGTCTTTCCTCCTCATCTTGGCAACAACACCAAGATCCTGGTGCTTTCGCTGCAGGTGAGCATGGGCTTCTGCCTGCCCTTCATCGTCATGGCCTTCTGCTACAGCGTCATCGTCACCAAGCTGCTCAGGACCCGGAACTTCCAAAAGCACAAGGCCATGCGTGTCATCCTGGCCGTGGTGGTTGTGTTTGTCGTGTCACAGCTGCCCTACAACGGCGTGCTGGTGATGGAGGCGACACAGGCATCCAACGTCACCATGACGGACTGCGAGGAGGTGAAGCGCTTCGACAAGGTGGGCCAGGTGCTGAAGAGTCTGGCCTACATTCACGCCTGCCTCAACCCCTTCCTCTACGTGTTTGTGGGCGTGCGTTTCCGCCGTGATGTGCTGCAGCTGCTGAGCATCTGCCGCTGCCAGCCAGCCAAAAAGAGTCCGCTGAATAAGTCATTCAGGAGCCCGCTGAGCTCCACCCGAGCCTCTGTGATGTCAGATAGCGACACCTCACAAGCGCTGTCGCTGTAGAGACACCGACTGCTGCAACTAAATGTTTCTGCTGCCATTCAACAGATTTCATCACTTCTCCAGGAAGCCCTTACATGTCATTTGTTCTTTAAGGGCTTTCAAAATTAAAGTGTTTTTTGAAGGTATAGATTTTAAAATGAAACGAGAAGTGAAGGATGACATTAAAGGTCCTGAATATATCAACTTCAGAACTTTTCAAGGGCTTTCTCAAGACTTTTCCAGGACTCACACGACTTTCCCAGGACTTTCCCAGGACTTTCCCAGGGCTTTTCCAGGGCTTTTCCAGGACTCTGTATATTGAATGTGAAGCTCTTTTATTGACAAACTGATTAGATTTTTAAGCTGCTGCTGCTGTACATGAATGTGATCTTCTCTCAGTCTGCTGTTTGTTTGTTTACATCATTTATAAAAGAGGGAAGCTTATCTGCACTGCTAACAGATGCTAACAGATGCTAATTTGACCTCTGTGTGGATATTTCTCTCTCTGGTGGTGTTCATAGTTTTCTGTCTCTTTCTGTTTTCTTTTGTTACAAATATTAAAGTGTGTGTGAAACGTGCACAGTGTGTGTGTC
>NC_140196.1:292500-362500 GCF_965226575.1 Pagrus pagrus | reverse complement strand
AACATGAGAGCTGAGCTGCGCAACCTGGAGCACAACCACGAGCAGGTCCCACCAAACTCTGTTCAAAAAACACACAATTTAACCTCCAAATCACAAGAGCAATATCCAGTGAGCAGAACCAGCTCAGCATTTTAACGTGTTTTAACGTGTTGTTCGCTGCATTAAAGATTAGAGAGAGGGTCATTGATAAAGAATTAAGTTCATGTCTTCATCGCTCTTCAGTGACAGAGTGAGAGCTCCTCAAACAACAAACATTTGATTCTGAATGAATATTTTTCTTTTATGTCCACAAAACTTCATGTGTAAAATCTGTGAAATGTCCCTCTAATAACCTGAGTTCATGTGGCCTGTCTACTTCCTGTCGGCCTGTCCTGACAGGATGTGCGAGTCCTCTACAATCAGATGGCAGGACGGGAGGTGGATGAGCCCGACGCTCCCATAGAAACCAGTCTGGACCAGATCCTGGCCTACATCAGGAGCCACTGGGAGAAGGTGACGGAGAGGAACCGAGCCGAGACCGATAGCTACCTGGAGTGTAAGGTGAGGATGTCTCACCTGCGCAGGTGTCCTCACATGTTGGGACTGTGTTTGATGGAATGTGTGTGTGTTGCTGCAGGAGGCGCAGTGTGTGAGCAGCAGGCTGAGCCCTGAGGAGCAGCAGGTGGAGGCACTGAAGGCCGAGTGTAACGACACAGGCTGTAAGATCCAGAGTCTGCAGGCTGAGACCGAGTCCATCAGAGCGCTGGTGAGACACGCACACTCATCAATAACCTGATCGATCAATAACTGAACTGAGAAACACGTCACGGTGACTCTATTGTCGTCCTGCAGAAACGAGGTCTGGAGAACTCCCTGGGGGACGCCCGGCACTGGCACGACATGGAGCTGCAGAACCTGGGCTCGGTGGTGTCCAAGCTGGAGGCGGAGCTGGCCGACGTACGCGGCGAGATTGAACAGCAGCGCCGCGACTACGACACGCTGATGAGCAACAAGCAGCGTCTGGAGCAGGAGATCGGGATGTACCACGGCATCCTGGACGGAGAGGAGAGCCGCTTCCAGCCAGCCGAGACGCTGTGAGTCACCGACGACAACCCTACATCTAGAGACAATCTATAAAATACTTCATGAAGGTGGAGGAGATACAAAATCAAGATCAGAGAATAATAATTCAGGATTATGAGATTTTAAAGGAGCAATGTCAGAATTTGAGTTGAAAACAATCAAATATTTTGTGAACTGATCGACAGACTGAAGTTTGCATGCTCACCAGCTGGTCGCGGATGATCCTGGTCCAAAGCTCCGGTGGCAGCACTAACGTTCCTCCGGTGCTCTCAACTCTCAGTCTGTACTGCTAGCTGCACGGCTAATCGAGCTAAGTTGCTAACAGCAGCAGTTCTTTGAATTTCTTGGAAAAAGGGATTAATAAAGTCTGTCCATCCGTCCGTCCGTAGAAGAAAGACGGTCCGCCTCTTCTTCTTCTTCTCCTCTGCTGATATACTGCCCCCATCAGTTTGCATTATGAATTTGACACATATTGCACCTTTAAGATAATAAATGGCCCTGAGACGCTAAACCAGGATGAATAAACACACATCACGATGTCACGACGACGTTCTGACTCCACATGATGAGAATATAACGGTTCTGTGTCGCGATCATGAGAAACTGAATCAAAATAATGAGCTGAGATATCAACATGAAGAGATTTCATGTTGATATATGAGAAAGATTAAATCAGGATTATAATCAACTGAGATCAAGATTATTAAACTGATCAGCTGATCGATCAGCTGCTATCAAAGTGTCATCAAACATCCTGAACTGTGAAGTTTAACACTTTTAATCACTGTGACATTAATTCATTATTAAACTCACCTGTCCAGGTGTTCAGGTTTGCATTCAGAGCCTGAGGGAGCTGCCAATGCTGCTGCTGCTCCAGACTCAAGGACCGACACTCCAGGACCTCCAGGACCTCCAGGACAGTGACTGTGACCGCAGACTGAAGTCCAGCAGAGACGTTCTGGATGTTTGAGTTTGTTCTGATGAGTTTTCTACCTGCTGACGTGATCTGAGTCTGAATGTGTTGGAGACATCAGAAGTCTTGAACTGGTCCTCAGGTCCAGACTGGTTCTGGTTCTGGATTAGTCTGAGATTACATGTCAAGATTCAGATTTACTCCTCAGGTGAACCTGTGCCCAGGTCCAGACTGTGGAGGGTTGTGGGTTCTGATTGGACTCACATGGTTATAGCTGCTGAAGTCTGAGGTTTAGTTCATGTGGACGAAATGATTTGTGTGAAATGATCGGAGAGCTCTGATAGGCTCATCGGCTCATCGGTGAGGGGCACACACACCTGCAGCGTCATCACATCATCATTGTGGGACAAAGCTTCAACTCCACAAAATCCTCAGATCCTGAAACATCCCAAACATTTGACTGAGCTGACGGTCATGTCTGCAGCGTGGAGTCAGACCGCCATCATGTGAATAACACACTTCACAGTCCTCCTCCATCACTTCTGTTTCTTTCTAGTCTCACTTTCACAGCGGGTGGAGGCGATGCACCGTCACGCTGTCTGCTGTAACACATGAAGAAGACGCAGTAACTCCACAGACGAGAGGCAGACAGCCGGCGGTTTACGGGTCTGAAACGTACGACCTGACATGAACGCAGCATCCGAGCCTGGACATGTGAGACACAGCTAGAGATATGAGGAGGTCACACGACCAGACTTCATGAGTTAACACCTGAATGCACCATTAGCTCAGCTCACAAAGGATTGTGGGATATGCAGTTGTTAAACAGAGCAGCAGACCTTTGACCTCATCATGTTTTGAATAAGCCAGCCGTCAAAGTGAATTAATCAAACACACCTGTGACAGTTCATCATCTGTTCTTCAGCGTCTGAGTCGGCCATGACGAGCACTGAGGAAAGTTGCTGAGGAAAGGTGCTTCACTGCTTCCTCTCTCGTCTCCTTCAGCACTGAAACACTGGAGGACAGGAAGTGATGCTCAGTGCTTAGTGAACATCACATACATTTAGTTTTGAAGGTGATCATTGCAGCTGTGATTATTTTTGATTGCTTTAACTTCTGCTGATTTAATAAGAAAATAAACAAGTTTTCAAAGTGTCATACTGTTTATTGTTTCCTGTTAAAGCTGCAAAAATGTTCCTGACGTCCAGTCTCGTCCTGACGTCAAACATCTGCAGACACAGCTGTGATCTGCTCACTGAGCGATCTCTGCAGGCGACTGAGACACGAGCTCATCACAAGAGACTAAAAACATTGAATCACAAACTGTCGAGTCGCAAAATCAAAACTAAACATAAAAAATGCACAATTAAAAACTAAATTTAGCACACAAACTTTGAATCTGTTCAAATAAAACATTTCACTTTTGGAAATGAAAATATACTGCAGTCTTTGATGAGGTTGATTTCTGCTGTATGACTTTATTAGTTATCATTCCTCTGCTATAGTTGAATTAATCAGTAATTAATAACATTTGTTGTTCACCCACCAGGTAGATCATTATTATCATTATTATTAATGAAGGTGAGATGGTCGAGTAAGGAAACAGCAGCTTTTCTAATGATCCACAAACTTCAGGAAAACAAATCAATCATAGAAATAATGAAGAAAAATAAAGATAATGAAGCTGAGTGGACGGATGGAGGCCACAGCGTGCACACTCAACGTCACTGCTTTTATTCAAAGCTGCAGTGTGTCGGGTTTAAATGTGATGTTAATGAGCTGAACCTTGGTGAAATCTTTACATGGACAGAGAGGTCAGCCATGTTTCTACAGGAGCCCAGAACGGACAAACCAAACACTGGAGAGAGACAGAGGGGCTTTAAGGCAGGATGAGAAGAGGTGTGTTCAGTTGGTTGTAATCTGTGGCCTCACCATTAGATGGCACTTAATTTTACAGGTCCGCAAATGTGATGATGAGCAGGTAATTACAAAATAATGTCAATAAAATGTATTTAACATTTAAATTGAAATAAACTGATTTAATCCTGATTGTACAGTAAAGATTCCTTTAACACGTCCAGCTGAGCGTCAGCGTGTGAGAACGTGTTGTCCACCGGTCAAATGAAGCTTTTCCCACAATCCCAAGCTCTTAGACGTCCTCTCACTCCAGGCAGGCACTTACTGGAGAACATCTTTCTGCCGCACGTCATGTCTTCATCATATAAACTATCATCATCATCATCATCATATAAACTATCATCATCATCATCATATAAACTATCATCATCATCATCATCATCATCATATAAACCATCATCATCATCATATAAACCATCATCATCATCATCATATAAACTATCATCATCATCATCATCATCATATAAACCATCATCATCATCATCATCATCATCATATAAACTATCATCATCATCATCATCATCACATAAACCATCATCATCATCATCATCATATAAACTACCATCATCATCATCATCATCATATAAACTATCATCATCATCATATAAACTATCATCATCATCATCATCATATAAACTATCATCATCATCATCATCATATAAACCATCATCATCATCATCATCATCATATAAACTATCATCATCATCATCATCATATAAACTATCATCATCATCATCATATAAACTATCATCATCATCATCATCATCATCATATAAACCATCATCATCATCATCATATAAACTACCATCATCATCATCATATAAACTATCATCATCATCATCATATAAACTATCATCATCATCATCATCATCATCATATAAACCATCATCATCATCATCATCATCATATAAACTATCATCATCATCATCATCATCATCATATAAACCATCATCATCATCATCATCATCATATAAACTATCATCATCATCATCATCATATAAACTATCATCATCATCATCATATAAACTATCATCATCATCATCATCATCATCATATAAACCATCATCATCATCATCATCATCATATAAACTATCATCATCATCATCATCATATAAACTATCATCATCATCATCATATAAACTATCATCATCATCATCATCATCATCATATAAACTACCATCATCATCATCATCATCATATAAACTATCATCATCATCATCATCATATAAACTATCATCATCATCATCATATAAACTATCATCATCATCATCATCATATAAACTATCATCATCATCATCATCATCATATAAACTATCATCATCATCATCATCATCATCATATAAACCATCATCATCATCATCATCATCATATAAACCATCATCATCATCATCATATAAACTATCATCATCATCATCATCATCATATAAACCATCATCATCATCATCATATAAACTACCATCATCATCATCATCATATAAACTATCATCATCATCATCATCATCATATAAACTATCATCATCATCATCATCATCATATAAACCATCATCATCATCATCATATAAACCATCATCATCATCATCATCATATAAACCATCATCATCATCATCATATAAACTATCATCATCATCATCATCATCATATAAACTATCATCATCATATAAACCATCATCATCATCATCATCATATAAACTATCATCATCATCATCATCATCATCATATAAACCATCATCATCATCATCATATAAACCATCATCATCATCATCATATAAACTATCATCATCATATAAACTATCATCATCATCATCATCATCATATAAACCATCATCATCATCATCATCATCATCATATAAACTATCATCATCATCATATAAACCATCATCATCATCATCATATAAACTATCATCATCATCATCATCATATAAACTATCATCATCATCATCATATAAACTATCATCATCATCATCATCATATAAACTATCATCATCATCATCATCATCATCATATAAACCATCATCATCATCATCATATAAACCATCATCATCATCATCATATAAACTATCATCATCATATAAACTATCATCATCATCATCATCATCATATAAACCATCATCATCATCATCATCATCATATAAACTATCATCATCATCATATAAACCATCATCATCATCTTCATATAAACTATCATCATCATCATATAAACTATCATCATCATCATCATCATCATCATATAAACTATCATCATCATCATCATCATATAAACTATCATCATCATCATATAAACTATCATCATCATCATCATCATATAAACTATCATCATCATCATCATATAAACTATCATCATCATCATCATCATCATCATATAAACTATCATCATCATCATCATATAAACCATCATCATCATCATCATATAAACTATCATCATCATCATCATCATCATATAAACTATCATCATCATCATCATCATATAAACTATCATCATCATCATCATATAAACTATCATCATCATCATCATCATCATATAAACTATCATCATCATCATCATCATCATATAAACTATCATCATCCCATCATGACCCGAAAAAAACCTGTGGACCCGAAATGCCCGAGTTGCTTTATGATTTAATACAAGTTGTCTAGCGTTAAATAAGACTTGTTTTTATTACTTTCTGTTTCTTACCTAAACGTAGTCGTCTACTACCTGGTTCCTGCTGCGGGCACTAGCCCCCCTGGCCATAACAATCTTTTTAACTGCCCCGTGTCCTGACCTAGGCTCTAACTTTTGCTTGAACTTTCACCTTTGACGTCATCATCACACAGGCAGCTCGCAGCCTCGCATTGGACGGAAGGGGGTGAAAGGGGAGGGCGGGGGTGATTGACAGCTGTGACGGCCAATCGCCGGGTCCTCTCGGGTACTATATATACTGGCCTTTCACTGTAAGAGACCCGAGCCCCGAGACAAACTCTCCCGGATCCGACCCGGCCCGGGAGTCACTTCTTTCGAATGGACCCAAAACCCGAGCCGGGTCGGGTCGGAATCTTGGGTTTTCGGGCTGTCGGATTTTTCCGAAGACCTCTACTTCTAGTACATTCTTCAATCTGTTTGTCTGTAGTGGGTTGGGCTAATCCAAAATAGTGAAAACAAGGGGGGTGTTCTGAATACACACTGTTACCTGTGAAACAGGGGTGCTCTGAAAACCCTAACCCTCTGTTATCAACATCCGGGGTCTGTAGGATGACCTAGCCGTTTAGCCTAGCCGCAGCCGTTTGTTGTTCTTTGGCCAGCTGTTCCTCTCTCTGCCTCCGCATCCTCCTTTCAACGAGCTCCTCATCCGTGTACTCTGGCTCAAAACGGTAAGGACGTCCATCATAAACAAAGTCATCGTCCACCACCTCACAATCGGAAAAATATTCAGCCATGTTGCAAAAAACTAGCAGTAGCAGCTACAGGTAAACAAGCCGGCTGTCGTGAGTGTGCGCAGCTTTCAGAGATGACATCATCCAGGTCAGAGGTTAGTAGGTCAACCTACAGACCCCGGATGTTGATAACAGACGAGCCCGGACTCAGAGGGGAATAGCACTAGCGTATCATAACAAAATATTGGTGAAATGAACTAGTTTCGCGGCAGATAATGCTCATAGAGGCTGCGCTTCGGTGCCCCGATCACTCGCATTGTATGGATATACGCGGCGCTCCACTGGATCTAATTTCGTCCGGACGACTTCAAATGACACCAAAGTTATCTGGGTGAGTAAATGATCATATTTTATGCTAGAAATAAGGTCCAGGTTGTAAAAAATGGTAGTTATCCTTTAACGCGCCAAAAATCGACCAATCAGAATTTTGGTTGAGCCAGAACGTATCGACCAATAAATTGACCAGTCGACTAGGAGATTACAGCCCTAGTTATTATGTTGTTGTTATTATGATGTTATTATGTTGTTGTTGTTATTATGATGTTGGTGTTATTATATTGTGTTATTATGTTGTTGTTATTATGATGTTGGTGTTATTATATTGTTGTTATTATGTTGTTGTTGTTATTATGTTGTTGTTATTATGATGTTGGTGTTATTATATTATTGTTATTATGTTGGTGTTATTATGATGTTATGTTGTTGTTATTATGATGTTGGTGTTATTATATTGTTGTTATTATGTTGTTATTATGATGTTGTCATTATGATGTTGTTATTATATTGTTATTATGTTGTTATTATGTTGGTGTTATTATATTGTTATTATGTTATTATGTTGTTGTTGTTGTTGTTGTTGTTATTATGATGTTATTATGTTGTTGTTATTATGTTATTATGTTGTTGTTGTTATGATGTTATTATTATGTTGTTGTTATTATGATGTTGCTGTTATTATATTATTGTTATTATGTTGTTGTTATTATGATGTTGGTGTTATTATATTATGTTGTTATTATGATGGCGTTATTATATTATTATGTTGTTGTTACGTTGTTATTATGATGTTGTTATTATGTTGTTGTTATGATGTTGTTATTATTATGTTGTTATTATGATGTTATTATGTTAATATGATGTTATTATGATGTTGTTGTTATGTTGTTGTTGTTATTATGATGTTGTTATTATGATGTTATGTTGTTATTATTATGATGTTGTTATTATGTTGTTGTTGTTATTATGTTATTATGATGTTGTTATTATGTTGTTAATATGTTATTATGTTGTTATTATGATGTTATTATGTTGTTATTATGATGTTATGTTGATGTTATTATGATGTTATGTTGTTATTATGTTGTTGTTATTATGTTATGTTATTGTGATGTTATTATGATGTTCTTATATTGTTATTATGTTGTTATTATGTTATGTTATTGTGATGTTGTTATTATGATGTTCTTATATTGTTATTATGTTGTTGTTATTATGTTATGTTATTGTGATGTTGTTATTATGATGTTCTTATATTGTTATTATGTTGGTGTTATTATGGTTGTTATTATTGTTAATGTCTCACTTCTGTTTTAAGCACCGACTTATGTTTGATTAATAAACTCATCTGGACCTTGAGCTGTTTTATATCTGATCGTTATTCAGACATTATGACATAATTAATCATAATTAATCATCAGTCTTTATTGTTTCACACTGAACACAACAGCTGCTCCTCACAGGATGAACCCTTTACATATGAACTGTGCTGTAGCGCCTCCATCAGGACAAACTGTACATGTTTCTCTTCACTACTGTCCAGACAGAAACATCACACCTCCACTAACTGCTCAGCTGTCTTCTCAGGGGGGCGCTGCAGAGTGAGTCTGACTGTCAACAGATCTGTTTCACTGTGACTTCCACTTCCTGAGTGGAGGAGTAGAAGAAGAAGGAGAAGAAGAAGAAGCCACAACAATCCAACCATTGATCAAGTAACCACATTATCACCAAAGTCCATTAACAAATCACCTGATTTTAAGAGTTGTAGAGTTAGAGGAAACTTTCTAAACTTTGTGAAACACTGTCTCTGAATAATTCTTCATGATTTGGGCCGTCCTGTAAATTCAGCAAATGTTCTACATGAACTTCTCTCTGTCTTAAGTCTGTTTGTCCCAGTGATGGACATTTTTATTACTCAGGATGGAGGGTAACAACATGTGTGAAGAGGCTCAGAGAAAAAGACTCTGCAGAACTCCCCTGAGAATCTTCATGTTTTAAGTTTTCTTCAGTATCAAAGTAATCTATTACATCCATAGGTACAGTGCAAACAGGAGCAGCTGGCAACTCGTTCAGCACACGCTGAATGTAAACAGATGCAGGTTAAAGCAGGTGTGTCAGAGAGCAGCAGGACCTACCTGTATGACATCACACAGCACAATGATGAGCTCTTACAGGCTCATTTGTTCTCCTGATGGATTTAATTGTTTCTGTCATCTCATTGGTTCACAATCAGACCTATATGTTGGTGTTTGCACGTTAGCATCAGATTAGCAACAACATTTTGACGGTGAGCTGATAAAATGAAGTGAGAGCAGCAGCTCAGTGACACTGAACAGACCCGTCAGCCGCCTGCAGGGGGCGCTGACAGACGTCTCTCTGTGTGGACTGCAGCTCTTTAAATGTTATCTCAGTCTCAAACACAGACGTCTTTCTTCACTTCCTGTCCGTCAATCACACTCTCTGATTACAGCCGATCAATGAATCAGGCCAGTGAAGTCGCTCATCATGTCTCTAATCAGCAGCTTTGTTTGTTTGTTCGTTTTGGAAAGGAAATGACTTCCTGTTGGTCGTTTGAATCACATATAAAATCAACATTTAACATTAATCAGTCCACGATGCTAGCAGCTAGCCTGCACAGGCTAGCCCTACAGTTTTTACCCACAATCTCACAGCCCTGGCATGAGTGTGAAGGTCTGAGCCGGCCGTCGTACTGATGAAGCTCAGTGAACGCCAGCGGAGGGCACCGCCTCCCCGCCTGCAGCTGTAAGTAACGTGTCAATCCGCAGCCTCTGATTGGAGGGTTTAGGCGGGCTGCAGTGGGATACAGCCCACCCCGACCCCCCCCTCGTGGCAGGCCATGGGGGCCCTGAAGGTCCAGCGGTTGGTGTCGGGGTTGTACATCTCCACCGAGCTGAGGTTGGACTGGCCGTCGTAGCCACCAACGGCATACAAGCGTCCTGACGTAGCGACCAGCGACACTCTGCTCCGCCGTGTGTTCATGGCCACCAGGAGGCTCCACTGACCCGATGCCGAGCTGAACACCTCAGCCCCGCTCAGGAAGCCCGAGCCGTCGTACCCCCCTGCCACATACATGTGACTGCCCAGAGCCGCCGCCCCGTGACGACAGCGCTTATTCATCATGGCTGCCGCAGGGTGCCAACGGTTAGTGTGGTGGTTGTAGTACTCCACCTGCAGGACAGGAGGAGGTACAACACATTATTTACATTCACACGTGTCGTCCTGAAACACGTTTTGATCTCCGTCAGTGTACTCTGTGTATACAGAGTGTATACAGAGTGTATACACAGAGAATATATCTGTTCTAATGTATATACAGTGTATACTCTGTGTGAATATACACAGAGTATACACTCTGTATACAGTACACAGAGTATATATACTGTATACACAGTGTATACAGTATATATACTCTGTATACAGTATACAGAGTATATATACTGTATACAGATACTGCATATTCTCTGTATACATACAGTGAATATGCAGTATCTGTTCTAATGTATATACAGAGTATACTCTGTATATACTCTGTGTGAATGTGCTTGTTGTTACATTCAACCTGAGAGCTCGACAGTCAAACTGACCGTGTTGAAGATCTGTAAACCATCATGGCCGCCAGAAACAAAGATGCGTCCGTCAAACACGGTCACACCGGCGGCACTGCGACTCGCACTCATCTCTGTCACCACCGTCCACCTGCAGCAGGAAGTAATAACAATTTCACACACAGACACACACACACACACACACAAGCGCCCTTCTAAAAAGTGAGTGTAAGTTAATGCCTCTCATTTACACATTCACACACGTACAAATATATCTGGGAAACAGACAGGAACCAGAAACAAAGTCTGTAACGTCCTCTGATGATTATACATTCAACTCCTCCTTATATGTTTAGTAAACAGGTGGGCACCAAACCCACGTATGCATTTTCCCAATGTTTTTATGAGTGTTTACAGCCATAGACATATATACGTGTTCTTCAATGTGCTTCCTTGTACATACAGCTGTATAGATATAAGTATGTATATATGTTCTACAGTGACCTGCTCTATGTAAAAGCCAGCCAGCCAATTGCAGTGTCTTATTTTGATCTGTGGACTTTGTTCATTTTTTTTGTCCCAATGATGTCATTATTAGTAGTTAAAATCACTGGATATAAAAACGATTCATCAAAATCAGTTAGAAGTAAACGTCAGTGCTTTTTATTGCACAGACGTCACATTTACATGTCAGGATCTGGTTATTATAGACACAGATTCAATATTAACCGTCATGTATCATCACAGTCACAGAGTTACATACATTGGCAGCTGCAAACACTCATAAAAACATTATAAAAATACATCCGGTGGTTCGGTGCCCACCTGTATACTGAACATATGAGGAGGAGTTAACGTTTATAATCATCAGAGGACGTCACAGACGTTGTTTCTGTTTCCCAGATATATTCGTACGTGTTTAATGTGTAAATGAGAGGCATTAACTTAAAACACATTGTCGACTGACTTGTATTAGTTCACGGGGCAGATCTGCCACATCCAATATGGCGGGCGCGCTGACGTATCACAGCAACGTGCCAACCCGCTCAGTGAGGCGTCTGTGTGTGTATGTGTATGCCTGCAGCAGGTGGGACTCACCTGTCGGTCTCTGGAGAATAACACTCCACTGAGTTCAGAGATGATTTTCCATCGTAGCCGCCGCACACGTAGATGTGTCCGTCAATCACAACTGTTCCCATGGCGCTGAGGACGACAACACATGTTAATACTGCTCCACTGTCCCAGGGTCAGTGTATCGATCAGTGTATCAATCAGTGAACTGATCACAGTATTGATCAGTCTATTAACCTGCGCTGGCTGTTCATGCTTGACACACGTGTCCAGCTGTCTGTCTCTGGGTTGTAAACCTCTACGGTGCTGAGCCGCGATTGGCCGTCATATCCACCAATGGCGTATAGTAGTCCGTTAATTACGGCCACGCCCACTCTGCTGCGAGCCGTCCTCATTGGCTGACAGCGCTCCCAGAAGTTCCCGATTGGATCAAACACTTCGACTACGTTTAAGGAGTCACCTGAAAAAATTAAATATCAAGCAGCGACATGACATCATCAAACTTCTACAAATTAAAAGTCAGCACAGTTTTTAAACAATAAGAGTCCCTCTACCACCACAAATGTAAGACTTTCAAAATAAGACTAAATGAGGGTTTCACAATAAAAGTGGGTTCTGACAGACAGGTATTTGGAAGGACAGGTGAGCAGCGTACCTGAGCTGTTGAGTCCTCCCACAGCGTAGATGAGTCCTGTGATGGACGTGCAGCACCTCTGTCTTGTCTTAAAGGACGGCAGGTGAGGACGACGCTCTGGCATCAGGTGGAAATCTTTGGCTTCATCCACCAGATCCCTGACAGGAAACAAGAAATACAGCAGAGTCAGAGAGACAGAGAGACAGAGAGTCAGAGAGACAGAGAGACAGAGAGTCAGAGAGACAGAGAGTCAGAGAGTCAGAGAGACAGAGTCAGAGAGACAGAGAGTCACAGAGAGTCAGAGAGACAGAGAGACAGAGAGTCAGAGAGACAGAGTCAGAGAGACAGAGAGACAGAGAGTCAGAGAGACAGAGAGTCACAGAGAGTCAGAGAGACAGAGAGTCACAGAGAGTCAGAGAGACAGAGAGACAGAGAGTCAGAGAGACAGAGAGTCAGAGAGACAGAGAGTCACAGAGAGTCAGAGAGACAGAGAGACAGAGAGTCAGAGAGACAGAGAGTCAGAGAGTCAGAGAGACAGAGAGACAGAGAGTCAGAGAGTCAGAGAGACAGAGAGACAGAGAGTCAGAGAGACAGAGTCAGAGAGACAGAGAGACAGAGAGTCAGAGAGACAGAGAGTCACAGAGAGTCAGAGAGACAGAGAGTCACAGAGAGTCAGAGAGACAGAGAGACAGAGAGTCAGAGAGACAGAGAGTCAGAGAGACAGAGAGTCACAGAGAGTCAGAGAGACAGAGAGACAGAGAGTCAGAGAGACAGAGAGTCAGAGAGTCAGAGAGACAGAGAGACAGAGAGTCAGAGAGTCAGAGAGACAGAGAGACAGAGAGACAGAGAGTCAGAGAGACAGAGAGTCAGAGAGTCAGAGAGACAGAGAGTCAGAGAGACAGAGAGTCAGAGAGTCAGAGAGTCAGAGAGACAGAGAGTCAGAGAGTCAGAGAGACAGAGAGACAGAGAGACAGAGAGTCAGAGAGACAGAGAGTCAGAGAGTCAGAGAGACAGAGGCTATGTACACACGTAGCCGGGTATTTTTAAAACCGAATATTTCCCCCCCTCCGTTTATAAAATAAATTTTATCCACACTACCTCGTTTTCGAAAAAAACCCCTTCCACACATAACCGTACATCTGCGTTTTCAATCACAAATCACCGACAATGTTATCCGTCGCCTGTGCTCTTGGAGCAGTAGTTGGGCTTGTAAAATCAAAGAGGTAAACAGCGCCTGCACAATAACTAACACCACCACAGTTTTCAAGGCACTCGGAGCCATGCTTCTGCAGTAAACAAAGGTCGCACGTTTGATGTCAGAGCAGATTTGTTGTTGTTTTGGCGCATGTTGTGACGTTCGAAAACGCAAAACTCCGGTTATCTCTGTCTACATGCAAATGCATAAACGGAGTATTCGCAAATCTTCACTTTGCCCGGAGTTTTTTTAAATATTCGTTTATGATGCGTTTTCATGTGGATGACAGGTCCAAACGTAGAAAAATATATTCGTTTTAGCAGATACCCGGCTACGTGTGTACGGGGTCAGAGAGTCAGAGAGACAGAGAGAGAGAGTCAGAGAGACAGAGAGACAGAGAGAGAGAGTCAGAGAGACAGAGAGACAGAGAGTCAGAGAGACAGAGAGACAGAGAGTCAGAGAGACAGAGAGTCAGAGAGACAGAGAGACAGAGAGTCAGAGAGTCAGAGAGACAGAGAGTCAGAGAGACAGAGAGACAGAGAGTCAGAGAGTCAGAGAGACAGAGAGTCAGAGAGACAGAGAGACAGAGAGTCAGAGAGACAGAGAGACAGAGAGTCAGAGAGACAGAGAGACAGAGAGTCAGAGAGTCAGAGAGACAGAGAGTCAGAGAGACAGAGAGACAGAGAGTCAGAGAGACAGAGAGACAGAGTCAGAGAGACAGAGTCAGAGAGACAGAGAGGCAGAGAGTCAGAGAGGCAGAGAGTCAGAGAGACAGAGAGACAGAGAGTCAGAGAGTCAGAGAGACAGAGAGTCAGAGAGACAGAGAGTCAGAGAGTCAGAGAGACAGAGAGTCAGAGAGTCAGAGAGACAGAGAGTCAGAGAGACAGAGAGACAGAGAGTCAGAGAGTCAGAGAGACAGAGAGTCAGAGAGACAGAGAGACAGAGAGTCAGAGAGTCAGAGAGACAGAGTCAGAGAGACAGAGAGTCAGAGAGACAGAGAGACAGAGAGTCAGAGAGACAGAGAGACAGAGAGTCAGAGAGACAGAGAGTCAGAGAGTCAGAGAGACAGAGAGTCAGAGAGACAGAGAGTCAGAGAGACAGAGAGACAGAGAGTCAGAGAGACAGAGAGTCAGAGAGACAGAGAGACAGAGAGTCAGAGAGACAGAGAGACAGAGAGTCAGAGAGACAGAGAGACAGACAGCTCTTTTTGATTTTTTTTACCTGCATTTATGGCAGCAGCGTACCAGTTCGTCCTGCTGGACTCTGTCTGACAGAAACTGAGGTCGACACAGAGGAAGTCTGATCTTTGACAGCAACTCCGGCAGCAGAGACTCCCTCTGGACCCGGTCATGATGAACCCAGGCCAGCACCGCCTCAAAGACCTGCACAGTTACAACACGTTCAACAACCTGTAACACCTGCACAGTTACAACACGTTCAACAGGTTAATCTGTTAGTGGTTTCAGGTAAGGTGTCTCACCTGCTCCTCTGCTTTAATGTTGAGTTCGTCACAGCCCACCAGCTCCAGCACCTCCTCTGTCCTCAGACCCAGGAACTCCTCAGACACAGAAACCTCCACAAAGTGCTGATGGAGGAAGCTGTTGGCCGAGTCGTACAGAGTCGTGCACATCATGGTCTCTGCAAACTGACGCACACCCAGACAGTTCTTCGGATGTAACCTGAACACCAGCAGACGGACAAACAGGTCACTAATTAATACATTTCAATATTTGATTTCATTGATCCATTGATCAGAGGGTGAAGATGTATCTAAGAAAGGACAGCTGCTAAATGGAGCTTGTGTTGAGATTGTTCTGTCATCAGGTGTTCTTTTACCTGAAACACTTCTGAATACGCACCTGTACCTTTAAAACAATCTTTTTCATAAACAGAGTCTGGTTATAGCTACAACCTCAGGTCCACTTTCCATGTGTGGGTTCAGATCAGAGCGTTGGCGTCTTACTCACCTCTCCTGCAGGAACGAGCAGCAGGCGTCTTTCACGTTCTGCAGCTGCAGGAAGCTCGAGCCAATCAGAAGAGACTGAACGTTCTGCTGGTCAATGGCAACATGGCCGCTGTACGCAAAGTTTATCAGAGCCTCCAGAGCACTGCAGGGAGACAGGGACTGGTTAGACTGGAGTCCAACTGGTTAGACTGGAGTCACACTGGTGAGACCGGAGTCACACTGGTGAGACTTGAGTCACACTGGTTAGACCGGAGTCACACTGGTTAGACCGGAGTCACACTGGTGAGACTTGAGTCACACTGGTTAGACCGGAGTCACACTGGTTAGACTGGAGTCACACTGGTGAGACCGGAGTCACACTGGTGAGACCTGAGTCACACTGGTTAGACCGGAGTCACACTGGTTAGACCGGAGTCACACTGGTGAGACTTGAGTCACACTGGTGAGACTTGAGTCACACTGGTTAGACCGGAGTCACACTGGTGAGACTTGAGTCACACTGGTTAGACCGGAGTCACACTGGTGAGACCGGAGTCACACTGGTGAGACTTGAGTCACACTGGTGAGACTGGAGTCACACTGGTGAGACTGGAGTCACACTGGTGAGACTGGAGTCACACTGGTTAGACCGGAGTCACACTGGTGAGACTTGAGTCACACTGGTTAGACCGGAGTCACACTGGTTAGACTTGAGTCACACTGGTTAGACCGGAGTCACACTGGTTAGACCGGAGTCACACTGGTTAGACCGGAGTCAGACTGATTAGACCGGAGTCACACTGGTTAGACTGGAGTCAGACTGATTAGACTGGAGTCACACTGGTGAGACTGGAGTCACACTGGTGAGACCGGAGTCACACTGGTGAGACCGGAGTCACACTGGTGAGACCGGAGTCACACTGGTTAGACCGGAGTCAGACTGATTAGACCGGAGTCACACCGGTTAGACTGGAGTCACACTGGTTAGACCGGAGTCAGACTGATTAGACTGGAGTCACACTGGTTAGACCGGAGTCAGACTGATTAGACTGGAGTCACACTGGTTAGACCGGAGTCACACTGGTTAGACTGGAGTCAGACTGATTAGACCGGAGTCACACTGGTTAGACCGGAGTCACACTGGTTAGACTGGAGTCAGACTGATTAGACTGGAGTCACACTGGTTAGACTGGAGTCAGACTGATTAGACCGGAGTCACACTGGTTAGACTGGAGTCAGACTGGTTAGACCGGAGTCACACTGGTGAGACTGGAGTCAGACTGGTTAGACTGGCAGGTGGGTACCTGTCCTGGTCTTTGGTTACCTGGGGTCCATGCCCTGCATCAGGATCTCATCCTGTTTACACTCCACCATGTCGTTGGTAAACATGGCATGAAAATACGGGATGGAGGCCGCCAGAACGATCCGGTGAGCGCTGAACTTATGATCTCCAACCTGCAGAGAGGACAAGAGACCTGTTAACCTGTACATGGTCTCTACAGACCGGACTCACCTGCACAGTGGCAGCTCACCTGTACGGTGCTGGCTTTATTAGCTGCTGATTCAGCAGGTGTAACGGAGGGTCACTCAGAGGATTAGCGTGCTGCAGTAGCTCGATGTGACGTCACTGATCACAGGTGCATTAATGAGGCCTGACAGTGAAGGCTAACCCTGACCCCACACATAATGACTGGCTGATAAAACATAATTATGACGGCAGCTGCTGTGTTGTTGGAAACCACGTGTCCTTTAACTCCACATGAAACACACTTCGAGGACCGCCTGCTGTCTCCTAACAATCAGACACATCAGTCCACACTTCTGGTTGCTGACATCACTCAGCGATCACTTCCTGTGAGTCTGAGGACATTTAACTTGACACATTTACATTGATGTTTGATCCTTATGAACACTTGAGAACAAATACTTGAGCAGAATTCTGAGATCAAGATGTCGAGTTGTGTTCAGGCGCAAATTGATTAAATATTGATCATTAATGAAAATAATTTGGCTACAGATTTCACTCTGGCCTCAACATGACATCTTATTATCTCAAAGAAATGTACTGAGAGGAAGGTATATGTGACACAAAGAGGATATTTGTTATTAAACATTTCCATTTCACAACATCTCACTATTTATTAGATTTATTACTCCTCAGCTCTGAACACATTTGTTCTGTTAAAACTCGTAGACGGTCCTCTCCTCACTGAAACATGTTAAAGTTACAGTCGTGTTGTCTGAGTGTGTCCACAGCTCCTCCTCCTTCTTCTCAGTGTTTCTTGGTGGATTTCCTTCCACCACCTACTGTCTCTGAGTGTGTACAGTAGATGCTCTGCTTGTTAAGTCAATGAAAACACTTTGGCTTTGTCCGATGAGCTGTAATTTGATTATCAGCTGATAACTGATCAGACTGATATGAATCGCGTGTTGACGGTGTGATCGAAGGACGAGATCACTGCTATTTCACAGAGACTGTTTAGAAACATATGTAGAGCATCACACCAGACTCCCACTGATATTGCGTCACATTAATCGAAAAATATCAATACAATGTATTGATAAATATTGATTCTGAATATTTGAAACAGACGATCATTGACCTGGCTGATTATCAGTATCCCTGGTTTTTGTGTCTGACTGCAGATAAAACTAATTTATTTAAAAACGCAGTACTTTGACTCGTTCTTCTGTCTGTCGTCACCACTCTGTGCTCTCATCAAAGTCCCACCCACAACACCTTCTGATTGGTTACACCTCACAGGTAATAACAGCCAATCAACACTGAACCATCTCAATCTGCAAAGTAACTCCTAACTAATGTTATCAAATAAATGCAGTGGAGTGGAATATAAAGGAAGGGAAATGGAAAGTAATTAAGTAGAGTACTCGAGTAATGACATTTATTGACCTTCCTTCACAGGTGACTTCTACTGCAGATATAAATCAGATGTGTGTTACCAGTCTGTGTACCTGCAGTACTGATACACCTGCACCAGGTGAGCTCTCTCACTGAGCGCTGCAGTGACATCATAGCCCCGCCTCGTCAGGAGGATCATTACCTCACAGCGTGCGCACACACACACACACACACGCGCGCACACACACACACACACACACACACACACACACACACACACACAGTCACCTTCATCTTTTAAAGGACATAAAACAGATTGTGGCTTCAGTGTCGTCACGTGTTCACCGTGGGATCAATCACACTGAATATTGATATTCTTCAAAGTTTAGTTTAAAAGTAAACATCCTGTTTACTTCCTGAACGCTGTGACATCACACACTGTCAACAAACATGGCGGTGTGATGGAGGCTCACTGTGTTCAACCAGCAGCCAATCACCATCAAGCTTCAGTTTATCACAAGAGTTTGTGTCTCACTCACACACACACACACACACACACACACACACACCTGTCCTTTAAAACACCGGAAACACCTGCAGCCGTCACCTCGGTGATCACCATGGCAACAGGACAGCCAACCAACAACCTGCTGCCTTGCTACGCTGCTCTCAGGTGTTTCCGGTGTGCGGCAGGTCAAAGGTTAGCCGTGTTAGCTTTAATGACCCTGTCAATGCTAACAGCCTGTGACGTCACGGGCTCGTCTGAACTGGCTGTTAGCTTCTCTTAATAATCCGCTGTTAGCTTGTGTCGTAGAATCCACACTGTTAGCTCGGCTGCCTCAGCTAGCTTCCTACGGACAGGCTGTTAGCAGGCTAGCAGGCTAACTTCAGCCTCGAGCGTCGTCACCTTTACCTTGAGCGTGACATCACAGAGTTTCCCCTGACGTCGGATCTCCTCCATGACGACATAGCCTCGTGTCGGCAGGTCGTGCACTGAGAAATGAACTAAATCCTCGAGCTCTTCACAGAGAACGTCTCCCATCGTCAGCAGGAGCGGCGGAGCGGCGCGGAGTGACCCTCCGAGCCGCCGTACACACACTGGAGGCTCTGCCTTCACAATAAAAGACACGGCCTATCACATCCGCTTTGGTGTCTGGCTTTCACAATAAGGGTCTGAGGCTGCAAAACCCTTCGGCACATTTTGTCCAAGAACAAAATTATAACCACAAGATCAGAAGCAGAGTCTCCCCTTAAAGTCTGATCCGAACATGAGTTACATAATAATAATAATTTATATTTGTAGCGTTTTAAAGGATTGAACATAAAGATCAACTTAAAGTGCACGAGGTCGTTATTCTACATGAATTAGCCCGTAATCACAGAGCCAGACATGTTTTTATGTTTTTCATTTAGACACTCACGTAACTCCATAAAGTTTACTGACGTCCTGCTCAGTGTCTCTAGGTGGACATCACCTGTAATATCACCTGCACCTGCAGGTGGCGCAGGTGAAGCCTCTTCAGTCATTCTGTCAGATGACATCTCACCACAGCAGAGTGAAGAATGTACTGATCTGAGTACTTCCTGTCAGCTGTCATATTAAATATAACCAGCAGGTGGCAACAACTCACAGCTCGACACTGATCACCTGCTCTGGTCTCATCTGACTGACACGAGCCAACAAATCTTGATTGGTGCCTGAGCATGTGACGTCACTGTATTTTTCTTTTTTTCCCCCACGTCTTTGTTAAATTTGTTCACTGTGGCTTTTCTAGAGCTTCAGTAACAAACTGTTATAATTATAAGATCACAACCTCATTCTGCTGCACAACTTCTCCCAACTGCCAATGTCCTTCTCATTATTCTAGTTCTTATTGTAATTCTAGTTCTTATTAAGCTGCGAGGAGACAGGATCAACTCGGTCACCGTTTTATTAAAAGCTGTTAAACTACTTCAAATGTCTTTTTCTGTAAATTGTTTCTTAATAAGTCTTCAGTTCTGATCCAATGGGGGATGTTTTGTTGTGAAAGTTCTCATGTCTCTGTTCTGTTCTGCCTCTTCATGTAACCATGGTGACTGTGTCTCACCTGGCAGGTTTGTTGTTGTCAGAGGTTGTGAGTTTGAGTCCTGAGTTGTTGAGTTTGAATCTGTGAGCTGATGATGTAATGGTCGCTGTGGTTCTGCTCATTTCTCCTCCATCTTCGGATCTTTGTTCTTTAATGCAGTTTGGTTTTGTGTGAAGCTGACAAAGAAAAGCTGTCGACAACTCAGCAGTGAAGTTTGTGATTATGTTCAACCTGAATGATCGTTCATCAACAGACAGCAGCTGAGATACTCTGGTCTGACTGACTGGTGTGACTGGTTCTGCTACTGGCTGAGTGTTTGCGGAGGTTGTCTCTCTCTGAGGTCACCAGAGGAGGCGGCCTGCAGCGGCAGCCTGATCTGGAGCGCCTGGTCTCGGTGGATATAAAAGTCCAGCCTCTAACTGGGCTGGTTCTCTTGGTCTCCTCTCATCGCCTGCACCTTCTTGGTTTTGTTTTAATTATTGTTTTGCTCCACCGACACCACTGACATACACATACTGCTATTGATTGTTTAGTTTTTGTTAATTATAATAAATTACTCATGTTCAGTTTGCACTCTGTGTCCTTTCCCATTTCTGTCATGGCATAGAACCAACTGTCAGCCAATCAAAGAACAGCTCAGGATGAATAAATACAAACACACTCATTCTGAAAAAAGAACAGTTTTATTCACATATTTCTGAGTGTGACACCTGAACGCACCATCAGCTGTGAAGCGTCTCAGAGAATCCAAATACTGAAACGGCGTTCAGAGAACGTCACGAAAACATGGAAAACAGACTGAAGTCACTTTGAGTCTGGATGATGGTGTGGTGCGTTCAGGAACGTCAGTCGGTTCATAAACAGAAGTAGAGGATGAGCATCCAGATGTTTCTGCTGTCTGGATCTAAACAGGTAAAGGAACATCTGGACCACAGTTGGCTTCATGTTTCTGCTCAAACCTTCACTCCTGCTGAACGTATTACACAACTCATAGCTCAGACGTCAGAGTGTCCCCGAACGCAGCAACAGCAGTCTTCAAACAGTTAACCCCGTGTTGGTCCTGCTGTCTGCTCATCAGGTCCCTGGATTAAAGCTCCCATGAAGTCAAAAACAGTGTTTCAGTGTTTTAATCACGTCTCACCTGTACGTCAGTGTCAGGCCAACAGTGGAAAACAGTTGTGTTGTCGGAATTCTTACTGGTATTTTACATTTTGTAGTTTCCTGGAAAACAATAAAAAATGTTGATGACTCATCCTGTGCACATTTTTCATCCAATAAACACTTTCTCTATACTCTGACGCTGCCATGGACGTATAAAAACAAGAAGTGTTTCTCAGCCACACGGATTTCTGTACAAAAACACAACTTTAGAACTTTATTGACTGATTTAGATAAAACTGGGTCATATTTTATGGAGACAGTATTTCCTCATGTCCTGCGGCTGCTCTGCTTCCACTCTGGACTGGAGCTTTACTTGTTGCTATAGTAACCACTAACTGCTGCTAACCAGCAGCCTCTGAGAACGACGGAGGACAGTTTCAGCACTGAGGTGATTTATGAAGTTTCCTGACGGACAGCTGTGAGCTTTGATGCTAAACTGCTGCTAATCTAGCTACTGTTCGCTAGTTGGCCGTCCTATTAGTTGAGTCAGGCCCGAGGTGCCAGGAGCCACAAACATGAAGACAATCACCTCGGTACTGTATACAGTCGTCACACTGACCTCTGACCTCTCTGAGGCTGTGATGCTCCGTCCAACCACAGTGTCCATGGCGGGGTGGGGGGGGGGGGGGCATTGGCATTTGGTGCCATTGGCTGATGTAAATGTCAATCAATATCTTCAACAAATCCCTCCATAGCTGCCTGTTGTAACAGGAAACATGAAACTATGCTAATGCTAACTCGTCTTGAAGCTCCAGTGTAGAACACTGGCAATACTGAGGCCTCAGCACACACATATTTGATGTATGTGTGTGCTGAGCAGACTCTTGATGAGGCAGAGAGCCGATTAATGTGCAGAACACATTAAAATGACATGAAAACATTGTTGATTTGGAAAACGATCAGCAGGAATGTAAACTGTGTGATTTGTACTTAAAACATAAGAAACAGCGGGATGGTCCTTTAAATCCTGTACGGAGACAAAGTGAAGAAGACAAACAGATAAAAAAGTGACAGGTTAGAAAGAGGCCACTACTCTACGCTCTGAGTGTGTATATGTGTTCATCAGTGTTTATGTGTGTGTGTGTGTTCTACGCCGACAGGTCACTGTTGTTGAAGCGTTCCTGGTCATAAACCTCTGCGACCACCTTGCGTCCTCCGAACCAGCGGTTGTTGAGTGCCTGGATGGCTCGGTTCATCTCGGCCACTTCTGAAAACTCCACAAAGATCTTGACAATGACGTCAGCGTCGTCCTCCTCACCCTGACGCTCCTGGTAGATGATGACACGCTTCACCCGGCCAAACTTCCCACACTCCTCGGTGACCTCGCCCTCCAAGTCGTCATCGATGTCGTCAGGACCGACCATGTTCCTCAGGACCATCACGGTCGACTGACGGAGAGGGTAAATCGTTTCAGTGTATTTATCAAAATTATAATTACATTTTATATTTCATAACACTGTTGACACAAAATAAGGTGAGAACAAAGTCTTAATCTTATCTTATCTTATCTTTGCTCGCATCTAATGAAAGTTCAGGTCGCTGCACCTGCACGACCGGACTCTGATTAGTTTCCTTCCAATTCTCCTGAACTCACCTTTACATTTGTTTACTTCTGAACCTTTTCTCCTTCTCATGTGACGACTTTCGCAAACTGCTCATGATTGCTATAAATCTACAAACTGGAAAGAAACAGTTTTGGTTTGCAACAAGTCCTGTTCAAGACCAACAAGTCCTGAATCAAGACCAACAAGTCCTGTTCAAGACCAACAAGTCCTGAATCAAGACCAACAAGTCCTGTTCAAGACCAACAAGTCCTGTTCAAGACCAACAAGTCCTGAATCAAGACCAACAAGTCCTGTTCAAGACCAACAAGTCCTGAATCAAGACCAACAAGTCCTGTTCAAGACCAACAAGTCCTGAATCAAGACCAACAAGTCCTGAATCAAGACCAACAAGTCCTGTTCAAGACCAACAAGTCCTGAATCAAGACCAACAAGTCCTGTTCAAGACCAACAAGTCCTGAATCAAGACCAACAAGTCCTGAATCAAGACCAACAAGTCCTGTTCAAGACCAACAAGTCCTGAATCAACCGTCCTCCTGGATGTTAGAGTCTAACTCCAGCAGCTGGTTGTTAGTTCCGTACTCGTGGGGGCAGGACTTCAACTCGTACCTCCTGTTTCCGGAGCAGTTTCCTCATCACCATGTGCCTGGCGCTGCTGCCACTGATGCTCATGTGCTCCTGCTCACTGAGTGGCTCCATGGCTCCATCCTGCTGACGCTCCTCCACCTCCTCCTCTTTCCTCTTCACCTCAGAGCCAAAAGTGGTTCCCAGTGCTGGTGTTGCCAGCACCGGGTTTACCAGACCCACCTGAGGGAGGCCGGGTCGAGCCGGGGTCACACCTGAAACAGACAGGAAGCAGGAGGTACAGGACTGTCAGACGGGCGGCGGCGGTCCAGCCGCAGGAATTTGCCCCAGGCTGCTGGAGAAGAAGAACCTCCTCCTGGAAGGCAGCTTCTCCACCGGACTGGGAGCGACCCCCGGCATCTTCTACCAACCACAGATTACACTGGGTGTACTGGTTAAACAAGCCTGCACTGCCCTGCTCAGGAGACGGGTGGAGTCAAATCTGCAAACTGACTTTACTGCTGCATTCAAAAATGGAAGTGAGCTTGATATCGACTCTCGAACTGTCACTCCACTCCAGAGGTGAAGATCACCCACAATGCTTTGC
This sequence comes from Pagrus pagrus, assembly GCF_965226575.1. Taxonomy (NCBI): domain Eukaryota; kingdom Metazoa; phylum Chordata; class Actinopteri; order Spariformes; family Sparidae; genus Pagrus; species Pagrus pagrus. Next base: position 337,687 of record NC_140196.1, on the reverse strand, counting down.
AGCAGGTTACAGTGCTAAACCTGCACCACCTTCCCTCTTCTCTCCTGGTGATGAGTGCTTGTTACGTAATAGCAAAGATGGAGGGGAACTACTATTGAAATGCAGCATATGCTTCTGTTCTGACCCCGCCCACCTGCACTACATCACCAGCCCTGCAGTGGTAAACAGGGGGTAAGGATGTGACCCCGCCCGCCCACCGCTCAGGTGTGCTGTACAACATGACTGAATCTGATCTGAGACTCACTGGCCAATAAGAATGAGGGGCTATGTTTAGAGGGAGGGGCTAGAAACAGTCCTCTTCACTGGTTGGTCAGTGTGTGGCAAAGGGGAGGGGCTAAGAGGTCACTGATGGTACAAATGTTGGGGGTCGGGGGGGGGGGAGAAAAAACAGAGAGAGAAAAGACAATAAAAGAGAAAATGTATTAGTGGAGACGCTTCAGACGAAGTAACACAGACAGCAAGTGGGACGTCTGACTGAAGTCTGACACTCCTGTCAACACATCACACACTCCTGTCAACACATCACACACACTCCTGTCAACACATCACACACACTCCTGTCAACACATCACACACTCCTGTCAACACATCACACACACTCCTGTCAACACATCACACACTCCTGTCAACACATCACACACTAGATTCTGGTTTGCACAACATTAAAGAAAATATAATCCGTCAGGACTTCAGGAGTTTGTTCTGAGCACAGACGAGCAGAGAACCAAATCAGATGAAACAAATAAAAATGAAAAGATTAATGTTCGTCCTGAGTCAGGAAACAACAGGTGTCAAATAAAACATTTACAAAATAACTCAACTGGTTAAAACTACAGGTGTGAGGACTGAGGACAGGTGACAGTCTACAGGCGTGAGGACTGAGGACAGGTGACAGTCTACAGGTGTGAGGACTGAGGACAGGTGACAGTCTACAGGTGTGAGGACTGAGGACAGGTGACAGTCTACAGGCGTGATGACTGAGGACAGGTGACAGTCTACAGGTGTGAGGACTGAGGACAGGTGACAGTCTACAGGTGTATAAATGCCTGCACACTGACATGGCAGGAGATCTGTAATATGATTGGACAGCAGGGTGTCTTGTTAGTGTGGGTTGGGGTTTATGTGTGTGGGCGGGGCTGTAGGTGTTCCTACCTGTGATGACACCTGGAGCCTGAGCAGCCATGACAGCCTGAGGAAGTCCTCCCAGCTGCTGAGAGAGGAGCGTCGGTCCGGCCAGAGCTCCAAGCACCGACGTTCCCACCGCCTCCTGAACACATCACAGCACAGAATACAATTTATACTATCCAAAATATACAAGTACTGTGAAAAATATATACATTACTACACAAAATATATTAAAATAGTGAAAATACCTAAAATACTCAGATATACACTTCTGTGGAAAACAGTAATACAAAATACATGAACTACTACCTAACATTCCGTATCAAAAGCTGCCATAAATATAAAGACTACTACATAAAATACTGCACAGAATACATCACTACATCCAGTACTGTAGTATTACATGTAGAAGTACTTCAGTGCTCGGTGGTACCCCAGTAATACTGCAGTACTTCCTGTCTGTAGCCCTTTTCACACAGAGACGCCACATTATCGCCACAGCGGTGGTTGGTCACACAGAGCCGAGGAGCTCCGGAGTAAAAGACGAACAACGTCGTGATGATGACGGAACGCGTCTGTGATTTTTTTCACCGCGACAAACTTAAAGTTTTCTGCCGGGGACAGACGCTGTTTTTTGGGCAGAAATGTGACGAAGAGTCGGTCGGACCGACAGGCTGACAGACACTTCTCCACTATAACTGCGGTATTATTTTCCTCATATAAGTTGCCAAAGACACGAGCAGTTACTACGCTACTGTTGTTTGGTCCTGTAACGTTGCTTTGTGGGACATTTCTCTATATTTTGTTGAGTGAAGGATCTGTACAGTTATCACACAGTGAACACCATCAGACCGACACACCCTCGCTCCGCGCCGCTGGCTTAAGCTTAGTTTATGCTTCTGCGACCCTACGCCGTCATTGAGCATTCGAAGTTCTGCGTCGAGGGAACACGTTGGTCTGCAATTCACCGCCAGGGGGGGTTGGTTTCGGGGGGTTCTTGCTCTCTTGCACTGCAGTTGCGGTCAGAGCGGATTTGCTGTGTAGCATTCTGGTCACAGTGTGGGGCTTACAAGCTACATGCTGCACAACACCAATACTCCTCCTGCCCTGCTGGGATCTCACAAAGCATGGAGTTCACAAGCAATAGGAGACAAGCATGCAAGCAGCAGAAGTAACTGGCAGTGTTGTTATACTGTTGACCGGAAAAGCAACTGCCGGAATGACGGTCTGAGCGGACCAATCCCAGTCCTTGCCGTAGTCAGGATTTTTTGGAGGCGCACGTCAGGCTACGGCGCAGGGTCCGCGTAGGGGTCTGCGTCGACGACGTAGCTACGCATGCAAACGGCAGTGTGAATGGGGCTTGTGTCTCTCCTGTGGCTGGTGGACGGGGCTTCAAGACTCACCTGAGCAGTGATCTTAGCAGTGGCAGCGGCGGCAGCCACGGCGGCAGCGGCGGGGAGACCTCCTGGAGCCGTGGGCGTGAGGAGGGGGACGGGCGGAGTCACGGCCTTCCCCACCCGCAGGTACTGACCGCCCAGATCGAACAGGTTCATGGAGGCCACAGCGTCCTGAGAGGACTGAGCCTTCTCGTACTCTGGAGACAAACAACAGTTAGCTCCACCATCAGTGCAGTCCACACAGCCTCAGCAGCGCCCCCCGAAGGCTCAAACGTTCATCACACTGTGACGACCTTCACACAGTCTGAGTCTCGCTGCTGCACTCAGAGCTCAAACACCGAGAATTAGGGGTGTGAATCTTTGGGTGTCTCACGATTCGATTCAGAACCGATTCTCGATTCAAACGATTCTCGATTCAAAAATTGATACAGTGCATAGTGTGTTAAGGCAAATTATGGCATCAAAACAATACAGTTTGTATAAGATAATGTGATTTTTAAACAAACTGATTCTAATGATGTAATCACACAAAGGCAAACATTAAAAAAAGGCAACATTTATTCATGCTAAACAAATAAAAACTTACTTACTGTACAAGAAATAACTTGCATAAATAAAATTGCCTAAATAAAAGCTTAGGCCAGCTGCCTTTTCTCCCAGAAGTTACAAAAATAAACTGTACACAAATCACACAAATTGGTGTTGTGTGATTTTTCAAAATACAAAAAATATATATATATATATATATATATATATATATATATTTTTTTTTTTTAAATCGATTTTTGAAGTTTATGAATCGATTCAGAATCGTGGATGATTAGAATCGCGATTCTTATGTGAATCGATTTTTTCCCCCACCCCTACCGAGAACGTCAACAACAATGGAGACGACGTCTGTCTGCAATGCGGCCTGAAAGTTAAAATGACGGACGGAGCTCATCTGTTAAACTGTTGAAATACTCAAGATGCTCCAGACATTCGAGCAGTTAATGGTTTGACTTGTTTTCTACACTGAGTCACATCTTTGTCATCCTGATGATCTCTAACATCTTCACACGACTCAGATTCAGTTTACGAGACAGAAAGACAGAAAATATTATGAATATTAGACAGACTGGAACCAGAGACGCTTGGTTTGAAAACAGTTGCAAATTAATTTTCTATTAATCGACAACTGGTTTCAGTTCTAGTGTCAGTTCATGCAACAACACGCAGTGAACTCTGACCTCCATGTTGGTTCAGTTCAACGTTTTTTATCAGAATCAGAATCAGAATACTTTATTAATCCCCGGGGGAAATTGTTTTTGTTCCAGATGCTCCGTGCAACGTAGAGATAGAAATATAGCATGAATGGAAACGAGATAAAAATAAAGATATAAATAAAATAGTAGACAACAAAATAAAGTGTTCAATGACCACTCCAAGTATTTACAGATATACAGTGCAATATAAATATGGCATATGGGAAATATACATAGATAAACATATATATGGGCGGCTGTAGCTCAGTGGGTAGAGCGGGTTCGAACCCCGGCTCCCCTGGTCAGAACTGAGCAAGATACTGAACCCCGAAATTGCTCCTGACGTGCAGTTGGCACCTTGTGTGGCAGCCTCTGCCGTCAGAAAGGGCCCTGCGACGAACTGGCGACTCGTCCAGGGATGTACCCATGGCCTTCGCCCATATGAAGACTGGGATTGGCTCCAGTAACCCGCGCAACCCCCTGAAAGGGGGGGATAAAGCGGTAACATCCCCGCGACCCTCACAGAAAAGCGGTTAAGAAAATGAGATGAGATGAAACATATTTATACATATAGAAATATATATATATAGCCATTTGAGTCCGCTCATCAGAGGGAGGAGTTGTAAAGTTTAATAGCCACAGGTAGGAATGACTTCCTGTGGCGCTCAGTGATGCATTTGGGAGCAATTAGTCTCTCACTGAAGGTGCTCTTCTGTTTGACCAGAGCGTTGTGGAGAGGGTGAAAGTCATACTGCAGTATCGCCCGCAACTTCGACAGCATCCTTCTGTCTGACACTGCTGTCAAAGTGTCCAGCTCCACCCCCACAACGTCACTGGCCTTCCTGATCAGCTTGTTGAGTCTGTTGGCGTCTGCTACTCTCAGCCTGCTGCCCCAGCACACAACAGCAAACAGAACAGCACCGGCCACCACAGACTCATAAAACATCCTCAGCATAGTCCGGCAGATGTTAAAGGAGCGGAGCCTCCTCAGAAAATAGAGGCGGCTCTGTCCCTTCTTGTACAGGACTTCAGTGTTCTTAGTCCAGTCCAGTTTATTGTCGATGAACACCCCCAGATGTTTGTAGCGTTCAACGATGTCCACGTTGTGCCCCAGGATGGAAACTGGGGTCACTGGTGTCCTGGTTCTCCTCAGATCCACCACCAGCTCTCTGGTCTTTGTTGTGTTGAGCTGCAGGTGGTTCAGCTCACACCATGTGACTAGGTTATCCACCACAGCCCTGTATTCAGCCTCATCACCTTGCTGATACATCCAACAACAGCAGAGTCATCAGAAAACTTCTGAAGATGGCACGATGTCTGGTAGCTGAAGTCCGTGGTGTAAAGGGTGAAGAGGAAAGGAGAGAGGACAGTCCCTTGTGGGGCCCCGGTGTTGCTGACCACTGCATCTGACACACAGCGTTGCAAGCGCACGTACTGTGGTCGGCCAGTGAGGTAGTTCACAGTCCAGGACACAAGGGGGGGATCCACCAGCATCGCCGTCAGCTTGTCACCCAGTACAGCAGGCCTGATGGTATTGAAAGAATTATATTATATTGGAGAAGTCAAAGAACGTGACCCTCACAGTGCTCCCCGGCTTGTCCAGGTGGGTGTAGACACGGTTCAGCAGGTAGATAATGGCATCCTCAACTCCAATCCGGGGCTGGTAGGCGAACTGGAGGGGATCCAGGTGAGGCCTGACCACAGGCATGAGCTGCTCTAGGATGAGTCTCTCAAGGGTCTTCATGATATGTGACGTCAGTGCCACCGGTCGGTAGTCCGAGAAACCACTGGGCTGCGGCGTCTTTGGCACTGGAACAAGGCAGGACGTCTTCCATATCACAGGGACCCTCAGGCTCATGTTGAAGACCCGATGAAGCACTCCACAGAGCTGTTCGGCGCAGGCTCTGAGAACCCGTGGGCTGACACCGTCAGGGCCTGCAGCCTTACCGGCGGGGAGTTTGCTCAGCTGTCTCCTAACATGAAGCGGTGTAAACAGTGCAGGTCGAGGAGGGGGAGAGTTGGAGTCCATAGTGAGAGGAGGGCAGGTAGCATGGGAGCCAGAGGAGGTGTGAGGAGTGGGGGATGGGTGTGAGGGGCTCAAAGAGTTGGATGGGGTGCTATCAGGAGGAGGAGGGGGGTCAGAAGCTGTGGTGGCTGGAGACAGTCAACAGGAGAGCCAGCAGGGGCCAGGGCTGCAGTGTCAAACCTGTTGAAGAACAGATTTAACTCATTGGCCCTAGCCACACTACCATCAGCGCCACTGCTAGTTGGTCTGAAACCGGTGATGGTCCTCATACCACTCCAGACCTCCCTCATGTTATTCTGCTGGAGTTTCCACTGCAGTGCCTCGTAGCATTCCTCTGACAATGTCCTCACTGTGTTTGTGGTCACAGGCAGCCTCTTCACTAGAGGCACATAGCAGGGGGTGAGAAGCACCAGGTTGTGATCTGATCTTCCCAGCGGGGGGAGAGACGTGGAGGTGTATGCATCCTTTACATTAGCATACAGCAGGTCCAGGGTCTTCTCCTCTCTGGTTTTACAGGTCACATACTGGGTGAATTTCGGGAGTGTTTTTTTAATGGAGACATGGTTGAAGTCACCCGAGATTATAATGAGAGCACTCGGGTGAGCAGTCTGTAGTCCGGCTATGTCGAGTGGATGACGTCACATGCCGACGTCGGGTTAGCGGACGGGGGAATATACACAGCCACGACAATAGCATGTGAGAATTCACAGGGTAAATAATAAGGACGGAGACCCACATTTCAATATCCGGGCTGCAGATGCGGTCTTTGATGGTAATGTGACCAGGATTGCACCACCTGTTGTTCACATAAACAGCAAGCCCCCCTCCTATAGTGCAGTCCCTGTCAGCCCGGACAGTGTGGAAACCCTCGGTGGAAACATTGTGGTCAGGAACATCCGTGTGTAGCCATGACTCTGAAAAAATCATCAGACTACACTCTCGGTATTCCTGATGACTCCGGGTTAGCGCCGTAAGCTCGTCCATCTTATTCCCCAGTGATCTCAGGTTGCCCATGACGAGAGATGGGAGACACGGCTTGTATGTCTTCCTCTCCATAAGTCTCCGATGTTTCGCTCCTTTCCTCCGCTGTAGCGATCCTTTCCCTCTGCATCCCCGGTGTGTTTTTCTCCAGAGTTCAACAGGGATATCCTCCGTTATCGTAGCCAAGCAGGCCGGCTTCAGCTCTATCAGCTGATCCCTGGAGTAAACAGTGCGGTGTTGCTGAGCAACGGTCGAGTGGCAGAGTAAAAGTAGCGATTCCACCACAAGCGAAACAACAAAAACTCTCCACACAAGCATGTTTCGAGAGGACGTAGCTTAATAAATAGCTAAAGTAAAAACAGAACGAGTAAGATAAAGAAAAAAGGAAAAAAAGTTGAAAACAAAGTTAAAGTTAGCAGGAGTGACTGGAACAGGCTGCATACACCGCGGCGCATGCGCACTAGGTTTATCTTTAAATCTCCGGCAAATTAATTCTTGGCTTTGCTTGTTGGTCCACATTCTTCGTGCACGTTGTTTGATTGATCTGAATTGATCGTGTGTGTTTGATTGGGGGAGCACACGCGAAACATTCTGGATCATTTTTTCGACTTTAAACTTTAATATTAGCCAGCTGCGCTCACCGATGAAGCCGTAGCTTTTGTGCCGGCCAGTCGTCGGCTCTCGGGCCAACATGCAAGACTTGATCTTCCCGAAGGCCTCGAAGACGCTCTTGATGTCGTCGTCGGAGAGGTCAGGGTGGACAGATGCCACGTAGATCCTGTTAAAGGCACGTGCTTCCTCCGCCAGCTGGTCGATGATTGGCTGAGCTTGGCCGATGTTACTGGGCCTCCCAACCTGCAAGACAAGCAGGAGGGAACAAACCAAATGTGTTGACACACACAGACCTGTGAACAGGTCTCCTGGTGATGATCTGGACTTGTCTTCAGTTCTAACCAGTAAAGGCCGGGAGCTGTGATGATGTCATGATGCAGCTCATGAACAGCTCCGTCCTGCGTGTGCAGCTGTGTGAAGAGGCCACATCACACAGGATGTGTGTGCTGCTGAGCGGCGCTTCACCTGGACTCACCTTGATGTTTCTGCCTCCAAGAACAACAGAGTTCATCTGCTCCAGAGCCAGCTGGGCGGCTTCAGGCATCTCGTACTCGACGAAGGCAAAACCCTGCAGACACACACACACACGCACATGCACGCACACACACAGACCCATGGGTTAATGACAACAAGACGTTATTTACACCCTTTAATAAGCTGAGATCTTCACTGTAGCTGCTAACTAAAAGCTAAAAGCGTGAGCGTGCACGAGCTCAACTGCACACATGGGTTGTGTCTCAATTCAGGGGCTGCTTCCTTCGAAGGGCACATTTGAAGGCCAATTACGTCACAACTAGGGCTGCCACGATTAGTCGACTAGTCACGATTACGTCGACTATTTAAATCGTCGACAACTAATTTAATAGTCGACGCGTCGTTTTTTTTTTTTTAACTTTGTTTTCTCTCTCTGCTGCTGCACCTTCCACTGCCGCGTCTGCCTTTCTGTCCTTGACACACATGCGCAGTAGTGGTAATCTGGGTCAGCCGTGGTGTCACCTGAAGTTATACCAGACGGGCTCTCTGGTATCATGGCTACCCGGCGGCAACGGAGCTCAAAAGTGTGGGAGCATTTTAAGAAAACTAAAGAGAAAAGTGTGCGATGCAATATCTGCAACACAGAACTCGCCTTTCACGGCAGCACAAGTGTGATGCACGAGCTCCTGAAAAGGAAGCACGTTGTGGCTGACAACGACGATGAAGAGGGACCGGCGTCTCGTTAAGCTAACTGGCTAGTTAGCTGCTAACATTAGCGTAAACAGAGAGCTAACTTACTACTTACTCATATTGATAGCTGTAAACGTTAACATTAGCGATGACGATTTGATTCATTAGCCTTAAGAACAAGAGCCTTGTGCAGTTTGGGATTATATAGAGTCAGAGTGTAGTAAAGTTGAATACAGTTCGTTGTGAGCACTGAGCACAAAATGCACTTTTGTTATATTCAGGGATGCAAACAGCGCGCCGAAAAGCGCAACTCGCTTTTTTCGTGGCCAATTAGGTGACTTGTGTGAACCGTTCAGATCCGAAGACTTTTTGTTTGGGGGGGGGGGGTTCGTCTCAGCTCGGGTCAGTAAAATTAACAGGCTGACAGTGACAATCACGTGAAACTGAGGCGAACTCATTCATGGTTGCCTCTGATTATACTGATAATAGTCTACCTATTAGTTTCCAATGTAGACGCGCAACATGCGTGCTCACAACCCAAAGCGGCGCGTAGCCGCGTGCATTCGGTGCGACGGCGACGCCGTTTTTCCCCCGTGCATGTCCGTGGAGCTGTGCGCCGCGGACGTGCACGGTTCCCTACGTTGCTGTGTCAGGCAGGTGTTTCCCACGGAGCTCTGCCCCCTTTCAAAGGTGAAGGAAGCCCTCAGTGGAGAGACGTGTTTTATAGAAGAGAAACACACATTTCAGGACCTCTGACTTGTATCATCAGAACAGACACAGAAACAAACACAGAAAGCTGAAAATCACCGGACATGTCTGTTGGGATTATACAAATCAACAGTGTAAAGTAGAGCTGTCAAGATGTATGCAGTAGTTAATTATTGCATATCCTACTGTACCTATCACTCCTATTGTTTCTGATGTACAGGTGCATGAGAATGTCATGGGAGAGTTTATTAAGGCCTATGTCACTAGTAGTTAGCATATACCTTAAACACTTCAAGCTGAAAGCTAATGATTGTTATATAAGAGCAGCTGCATGCTGGTACGATAAACTGTATGTTATACATTCAATTTACGTATGATCCGATTAGTCGACTAATCGAAAAAATAGTCGGTGATTAGTCGACTATCAAAATAATCGTTTGTGGCAGCCCTAGTCACAACGCCGCGCGAAGGCCGTCCCAATCCGAAGGCTACTTCAAACGCCGCCTTCCCTTCCCTCTTTTTGGAGGACGCGCCACTACTATCCTTCACGGCCTCCCATATCCCAAGATCCTTTGCGTGCCCGAAACAGAAGAAAGAAAGAAGGAAAATGGTGACATCAAGTGGTGTAGATCATCACTTTCGCGGGCCTGGGCGGCAGAAATCGTGACGTAAGGGTAAGGGCGGGAACATCTGGTGACGCAACCAGGAAATGCTCCGACGGCTAGACCGTCCCATTGCATGCAGCCCCTGAATTGAGACACAGCCAGAGACTGTAAATCTTCTCTCCTGCAGACTGTGATCACAGCAGACGAGCTGTATGGAGACACCTGATGTTTAAATCATCTCCAGCTGCTTCAGGTGTTCAGCAGAACGCTGCAACTCTGTTTTACTGTGAAGCTCCAGAAATGTTCTGTGGACTACGAGACTTCACCTGACTTTATATCATCAGGAGGAGACGATGACTGAGCCTGACTTTATATCATCAGGAGGAGATGATGGCTGAGCCTGACTTTATATCATCAGGAGGAGACGATGACTGAGCCTGACTTTATATCATCAGGAGGAGACGATGGCTGAGCCTGACTTTATATCATCAGGAGGAGATGATGGCTGAGCCTGACTTTATATCATCAGGAGGAGACGATGACTGAGCCTGACTTTATATCATCAGGAGGAGACGATGGCTGAGCCTGACTTTATATCATCAGGAGGAGATGATGACTGAGCCTGACTTTATATCATCAGGAGGAGACGATGACTGAGCCTGACTTTATATCATCAGGAGGAGACGATGACTGAGCCTGACTTTATATCATCAGGAGGAGATGATGGCTGAGCCTGACTTTATATCATCAGGAGGAGACGATGACTGAGCCTGACTTTATATCATCAGGAGGAGACGATGGCTGAGCCTGACTTTATATCATCAGGAGGAGACGATGGCTGAGCCTGACTTTATATCATCAGAAGGAGATGATGACTGAGTGACTGTTAGGGTGAACTGTTCCTTTAACACCAGAGTCTGCGTAAAGTGAAAGCACCACGCATGGACGGACATATAGAAGACAGTATGTGTGTGTGTGTGTGTGACCTTGTGTTTCATGGTGACAGAGTCCCAGGACATGTCGATGCTTTTGATTGGTCCAAACGGAGCGAAGGCCTGTCTGATGGTGTCCTCTCCCAGCTCATAGTAGATGGAGCCCACGTAAACTCGACACATGATGGCCAGAGCTCTCTGACGCTGAGCAGCTACCTGAGCACACGCACGCAGGAAAAGAAAACCACAACAACACACCTGAGGACGACCAGGTCCAGGTCCAGGACCATTCTGGACCTGGACTGAATCAAGACATGTTGACCTCCTCAGAATTAAAAATCAGAAGATTTCAAATAAAGACGTTTTCTGACTTACTGACTGGAGAGGAGAGAGAGCGTCCCCCAGACCCATCGAGAGAGACGCCATCTGAGAGACACACAGAGTCACATGAAGTCATGAGTCCTCCTCGTCACACAACACGTCCTCTGAAGTCATCAACAGACAGGTGTGTGTGTGTGTGTGTGTGTGTGGTACCTGCAGGCTGCTGAGCTGCTGCTGCTGAACCAGCGTCTGTTTGACCAGAACACTCTTGATGCTCTGCTCCATGGCGTACTTCTTCGCCTGCAGACAGGAATCAGCCAATCACAGCTCTGATACAAACACAGATACACACTTTAGACTGTTCACCTGTGTGTGTGTGTGTGTGAGACCTTCTGCAGCGCCTCCTGCTGGTTCGGGGTGAGCGGTGGCAGGCCCAGCTTGGTGGTGGTGCTCTGTCCGTTCTCCATGATGAGAGGCGGCCCTCCCTGTGGACAGAGTCAGCAGGTCACACTCTGTGACGGGGGACGGGTCTCGGTCCAGAACAGACCGTTAAACTCTGCTGTGGATCCAGATCAAGACCACAGTACAGAGTCTGCTCTGGTTAAGGTCACGAATGACCTTTTAATTGCATCAGATGAGGGATGTCTATCTGTACTTGTTCTGCTTGATCTTAGCGCGGCTTTCGATACCGTTGATCATCAAATTCTAATAGAGAGACTAAACACACTAATTGGTATCAAAGGTACTGCATTAAGCTGGTTTAGATCCTACCTATCTAACAGAACTCAGTTTGTACATGTTAACGATGAATCCTCTTTGTACACCAAAGTGAGCTATGGCGTTCCACAAGGATCAGTACTTGGTCCAATTCTATTCATTTTATATCTGCTTCCTCTTGGTAGCGTTATTGAAAAATATGACATTCATTTTCATTGTTATGCGGACGATGTTCAGTTATACTTATCCTTTAAACCTAACGAAACCAACAAAATTTCTAAACTTCAAGCATGTCTGCAGGATATTAAAATATGGATGACTCGTAACTTTCTGCTGCTCAACTCAGATAAGACTGAAGTTATTGTACTGGGTCCTAAACATCTTAGAAAACATCTAGTCAATGATACTGTTATTTTAAATGACATCTCTTTAACTTCAGCCCTCACGCTCAGAAATCTTGGTGTTATTTTTGATCAGAATTTATCATTTGACTCTCACATTAAAGAAATCTCAAGAACTGCCTTTTTTCATCTGCGTAACATTTCCAAAATCAGATCCCTTCTATCTCTAAAGGACGCTGAAAAATTAATTCATGCATTTGTGACTTCACGACTTGACTACTGTAACTCTTTACTGTCGGGTTGTCCGAGTAAGTCACTAAGGACACTCCAATTAGTTCAAAACACTGCTGCCCGTGTCCTGACTGGGATGAGAAAAAGAGACCATATCTCGCCTGTCTTGGCTTCTCTACACTTGCTCCCAGTAACTGCTAGAATAGATTTTAAAGTTCTCCTCCCAACATAAAGCACTACATGGTCAGGCACCCTCATATCTTGAGGACCTTATAGTTCCCTACCACCCAAATAAGACTCTGCGATCCCAAAATGCAGGCTTGCTGGTTGTGCCTAGAGTATTAAAAAGTAGTATGGGAGGCAGGGCTCTTTGCTATCGGGCCCCACTTCTCTGGAATCAACTCCCAATTCAAATTCGTGGGGCAGATACTCTCTCTATTTTCAAAAATCGACTTAAAACATTCCTTTTTAATAGGGCATATAATTCGGGATCTGAGTGTGGTATCTTTTATCTTTTTTTTTTGTTTCCTCAAATTGATTTGTTTTTAACTTGGCCTAATTTTATTCGTATGATTGTTTTTGTTTTATCACTGCTATTGTTTTGTTGTCACTGTGTATTTTTACTGCCTGACTGTTGATTAATACTGTTTTTAATTGTTTGATGATTTGTTTAAAGCACCTTGAGATACATTTTATGTATGAAAGGCGCTATATAAATAAAATTATTATTATTATTATTATTATTATTATTATCCAGGAAGTGTTTCTCTCCTTCTTAATCACAGTGAGGTGAGAACAACACACAGATCTGATGAAGAACATCGGCTGTCTGAGTGAGAACGACATGACGTGGATCCAAATAATAATGTGGATCTGGTGGAGGGTCTTCAGCAGTCACACGGACCCAGACCAGATACTGGACTGAACTAAAGGGGACTGTGGCAGAGGTATACACTCTACTTCTAGTGGAGAATTGTTGATGTGACGGAGCTCTCTTATTGGCTCACAAATGATGACCTCAGTCATTTCTCCATATTAAGTTCTGCTGACCCTTCAAAGTGTCTGCAGCCACACGCACATTCAAGCACTTTTCAAGGTACATATTCAAGGTTTTCCAGCCCCTGAGGTCAGTGCTGTTTCTACAGAGCGTATACTGTAAACAAGCAGGACTACAGGTGTCACCTGTCTACAGGTAGACTGGCTGTTCACCCAGAGGCCAAACATTTTAAACCATTTCCAGGATCCTTTCAAACCTCCCCTGATCAATCAGTTTCTGATCAATACATCAAACAGACTGAACCTCCTGCTCCTCTGTCCAGGTGTTCCATTCACCTGCACAGAGCCCCAGCTAGCTTAGCTTCAGCTAACAGGACCGTCCAGAGCCTGACTAATGTTAGCTTAGCTTAGCTCCTGTAACCGATCATGTTTGTACGTGATCAGCTTCATTGATTTGAGTCCGAGTGTGTTTGTGGGGTTTTAATGGCTTCAGTGTAACTACAGTCAGAGGAAACAGCTTCACGTCAGCGCGGCCCCTCCTGTTAGCATTAGCTTAGCATGTGTCTGTGATCGCAGATAAACAGGAAGCAGAGTTACCGCGGAAACTGTCACCGCCATACAGCAGCTCGGCTCCGGCTCCCGCCTCCGCTGCTGCTGCTTCTCCTCCGCTTCTTCTTCTTCTCCTCTTCCGCTCGGTCACAACTGTCTGATGCTGCTGAGGTGTCTCTGCTGCCACAACAAACAGCAACACTTCCGCTCAACGTCACATCCTCTAACAACCCTTTAAAAATAAAAGACTTGTAGGCGCCATCATAAGAATAAAACATGAACAGATGAAGTATAATCATCTAAACAGATTAAAATACGAATCACTTTCTCCTAAATGATAATAAACTTGGTTTAAATAAAGCTTTCATTGAAGAAACAGCTTTTTTTAATGACTGATAAATGACATTTATTGATGTTCAGTTTTCTGACTTTATTAAAACATCTGAGTAATGAAACATTTACACATCACTATTATTATTTCACATCATATTTGTTGTCTACAGTGACAGCAGACACTCAGCTGCACACGTAACACAGGAAGCTAGCAATAACTGATCAATACCTAATTGAAACCTGATCAGCACAGACTGCAGCTCCACATGCTAAGATTAGCTTTGATGTTAGCATTTCTCTCCTGGAGCTGTGTGTCCTCTCTGTTAGCTTTAAGCTAACACTTAAGTTCACGCTCAAGCTACAGCATGGTTACCATGGTGACGGTCATGTCGACGATGTCGATGGAGCGTTGTCATCTCATTCAGCTCAGATCAATAACTGTCCATAAATATGTGATGATGATTTGTCCACCAGCAGAGAGTTCTACTGAGAGCTGAGGGTTCTGAGGGAGAACTGATGTGACGCTCAGTCATTGTTCTGTCCTTTGAGTCCGAGTCCGACAGTTCAGCCAACATGAGGAACCAGCTGTTCCTCACAGAACCTTTTACAGGAGTTCTGCATGTTCTTCAATGGTCACAGAGGTCGCAGGCGAAGCAATCGTTTGGCAAATATGTTCACTGTAGAACCCTGCAGAGAAGCAGGGTCAGGGTTAGGCTGATCATAGAGAACCTGACGGAGAACTTTCTTGAAGTCAGTGTCTGGTGTGAATGACCTAGAACCCTGGTTTGGAGTGAAGGATCTCATTTACATCAAACAGTTATCAATGGGGTTCATCAGGGTTATATTAGTCAGTGTTGGTTCTAGTTTACAAGAGAAGACGTGTTGTTACAGACTGAACATGCAGAAGCAAGTGTGTGTTCTGTGAATGATGAGTTCTCAGCACAGAAATGTTCAGGAACTCAATGACTGGGTTCTACGAGTCGGAGCTGGTTCTATAGAACACTTAGGAGTTTCAGATTTGAGCCCTCAAGGTGGGGAACATTCTGTGGAGTGGAGATCCCTAGTACTAGAACTGTTCTCTAGAGTTCTATGTAGAGAAATACTCTATAAGTCAGGACTGGTTGTAGTTATCACTATGTCTTGGAACACATAGAGAATGGTTCTAGATGTGTTGTAGGAGTTAATTACAGAGTTCCCACCACAGAAATGTGACCGAGGTTAGTGAAAGAGTTCTGCAGAATTAATTTAGGGTTCTACAGTCAGCATTGTTTAAGGTGTTCTAGAACTGCACACAGGAGTGAGCATTACTGCCGGTTCTACAACAGCTGTTACAATTCTAGAACATTCCTGTGCAGAGTTCCCTCCATGTAACTCAGTGCAAAGGTTCCATAAGGTCAGGACTTCTAGAACTCTTGGAGAATGTTTGGTGGAGCATTTCTAGACTCTGAAGATGAAGAGAGGTGATAGTAGAACTCTAGATAAGGAAGGTTCTGTAGGGTCACAACCCTACAGAACCTTCGTTATCTAGAGTTCTACTATCGCCTGGGTTTCGAGTAGTTGTAGAACCCATACATCCAACCTTGATGCTTGTTCTGGAAGTCATTGAGAAGGTTCTAGACCTGGTGAGTGACTGTGATGCAGAACTCTAGACAGATGATATTTTAGATGAAAGAAACAGGTCGGTGTTTGGGTGTTCTGTCCATCAGAAGGTTCTAGAAGGGCATTCCTCCAGAGATCTGACGTGCCACCTGCTCGTCCGGGCTCTCCTCCTTGTCCTTCCTCTCTTGGTTCCAGTCCTTCAGACCCTCTGGCAGTGTTGTGTCCTCGTCCACGCCTCCGGTTCCCTCCACAAACTCCTCGTATGTCGACTTCTCTGCAAACGGACGTTTGCCCAGCAGCTCCACCATGTCGCTCTTATCCAGAACCTCCTTCTCCAGCAGCCGCAGCGCCACCTGCAGGAAGGAACAAGGTCAGAACTCAGTGTGAAGCTTGTCTGTGTTGTGAATGACCCAGAACGACAAGGTTCTACGAATCAGAGCTGGTTCCACTTTGAGAACGGGTTCTAGTTTGGAACATTTTTCTCATTTTCAGCTCAGAAATGTTCTAGAACTCGATGAGACCCAATGTTCTCCCACTAGAACATTTCAGTATTTTGATAATAAGCCACTATGTCAGCTGTGTTCTCTCAAATGCCCGGACAGATTTCTCCTGAGAGAGACAATAAAGACTCATCTCATCCAACATTGTGAGCTTCGTGGCGTTCTCACCACAGAAATGTTCTGAAACTCAATGTCAGGGTTCTATGAGTCTGAGCTGGTTCTAGTTAATAAAGTTGGCGGGGCAGGTTTGTTAAAGATGTAGATTAGAACAGCAGTTGGAGAACATTCTATAAGTGCTCAGTGAATGACCTAGAACCCTGCTGGTGGTGTTCTCCAAGTTGTTTCTAGAACCCACAGAAGTGAGTATGATGTGGAGCACTGTGTTACAGAATTCCTGAGTAAGTGACCTTAAGAGAACACAGCGTTCGATAGGTTCCTTGGAGTTCTATCATTAAGAAGTAGTTCTGCTTTATGGGGAAGTCTAAAACTGGTTCTATATCCTGAACCGCCTTGTCTGGAGAGGTTCTCAGTGCTGATCTAGAAGATGGCCGGTACCTTCTCCACCTCTGCCTTCTTGTCGCTCAGCAGGCGGTGGGTTCTCTGGTACGCCTCACTGATCAGAACTCGGACCTCGGTGTCAATGAGACGAGCCGTAGCTTCGCTGTACGGTTTCTCCAGAACCATCTCGCCCTGCCGTGGGAGGTCGAAGGACACCTGACCCACCTTCGGATTCATCCCAAACTGAACGATCTGCAGCAGAACACAGGAACCAGGAGCTCAGACAGGAACAGGAAACACCCCGCTGCAACAAAACCCTTCATGTTTCAGTTCAACGCCGACTCATCATTTTCAAATCAGCCGTCAGTGTTTGAACAGATTTTAAATATTTTTCCTTCATTCTATTAAAAATCTCTCATGACTACAGTAAACTTTAGAACGTCGACCCGGCAGCAGAGCAGAAGGAGGACAAACAGAAGACTGAGATGTTCTGACATTTATCTGTTACACTGATGTTGACATCTGTGAGCTAACAAACAGTTTTACATTCAAACTCATGAAAAGAGAAACATTTTAACTGCTGGTGTCAGACTGTACATCTCTGCTCACCTGTGTGACCTGTGTGACCTCTGACCTGTGACCCCTGACCTGTGTGACCTGTGTGACCTCTGACCTGTGTGACTCCTGACCTCTGTGACTTGTGTGACCCCTGACCTGTGTGACCTGTGTGACCCCTGACCTGTGTGACCTGTGTGACCTCTGACCTGTGTGACCCCTGACCTGTGTGACCTGTGTGACCCCTGACCTGTGTGACCTCTGACCTGTGCGTAGGCGCTCTGGGTGACCTTTCGGAGGTCATCCTGAGCTCCTGTGGTGATGCGTCCAAAGAAGATCTCCTCGGAGACTCGGCCTCCCAGAGTCATACACATGCGGTCCAGCAGCTGCTCTTTGGTGTACAGGTACTGCTCTTTGGGCAGGTACTGAGCGTAACCCAGACCCTTCCCTCTGGGGATGATGGACACCTGCACAGGTCACAAAGACAGCACCACGCTCTGTTACAGCTGACTGGATATCTCTGTATTATCGATCAAGAAACCAAAAAACTAACAACTGAGTCAGAAAAGATCTGATTCTCTGATAAAAACTCAACTACGACCCCCAGGGTGCATTTCACCTCCAAACAGTCAATCAAAGAGTTGTTATTCCACCTCTGCTCCACATAGCAGCTGAGGCTCATGGGTATTGTAGTGTTTAGAAAGGGATAAGTGAGACCCAGTGAAGCTGTGTGACAGACAGCATTGTGGGAGGAGGTGTTCTCATATCAACATGGAGCAGAGGATTTCCTGCTGATCCGTCATGGTTGCCTCTAACAGACTTGGAGCAGAACGTCACCTTCAGCAGAGGGTCGGCGTGCTCCAGGAACCATCCGGCGATGGCGTGACCCGCCTCGTGATACGCCACTGTCTTCTTCTCCTCCGGCTGCAGGACCTGAGTCTTCTTCTCCAGACCTCCAACACAAACAGGAAGCGCTCAGTCTCAGTAACACTCAAACATGGTTCCCTCAGTCCGGTGGAAACTCACCTCCGATGACTCTCTCGATGGCCTGTTCAAAGTGTTTCTGGTTGATGGCGTCTGAAAGGTGGCGAGCGGCGATCAGAGCTGCCTCGTTACAAACGTTAGCAATGTCGGCGCCTGGCAGACATAAAACAGGGAGAAGAAGCTCTGAGAGTGAGCAGGGTTCCAACTGTGTGATGGAAAGAACGTCCGACAGCAAGTTTACCTGAGAATCCAGGTGTGAGGGCGGCCATCTTCCTCGCCAGAGAGTCTTTGTCCAGGTCAGCATCCAACTTCAGAGGACGCAGGTGGACTTTAAAGATGGACGCTCGGCCTTTGATATCAGGAGGACCTGAGACGGCAGACAGAGTCTGTTCACACTGATCGTCACGTTTGATTATACTGCTGTCACACATGTTCACTGTGAGCTGCTCTGCATCTCTGATGTGTTACTATAAAATATAGACAGATATCATATATGTCACGTTTCATCTGCTCTATCCTCCAGCTGACTCTAAAACCTTCAGGTCTCATCATTTTATCTTTGACACAAACCAGTTTATCACCAAACAGATGAACATTCATACTTGATTCCTCATTAGGTGAGATTCAAATGTCTTCACATTGTGACCTTCACACACAGATCATTAACAAGCCCTTCACTGTTCTCACATAACCAATGATAAAGAAACATCTGCAGGATCAAACCACAGATTCTCACCGATGTAAATCTGTCTGTCAAAGCGTCCAGGTCTCATCAGAGCCGGATCCAGGATGTCCGGTCTGTTGGTTCCTGCTAGAACCACAACGTTGGTCGCCGTGTTGAACCCTAAAGAACAGAGAGGAGTGAGACCTCCCACTTCCTGTCACTTCACTGTTTGACTGATAATCAATAAAGATTGAAACCTTCTGGTGCTGCTGAACAGCTCCTTTAATGATGCATCAGTTGATGGTGGTGTTATTGAGGTATTTAATGGGTAATTAAGGGTTAATTAAACATATTGAGGTATCTGTAACAGATAATCTGAAAGATTTAACGGCTTCTCAAATAAAACAAAAGTCATTTTTTCTTTGATTTCTACTTTACATGATGGAATGTTCAGATGCTGTTCTGCATCTTAAAAACCTCTGAAGTCCCCCCAAAGGAAAGTGTTCATGTGACGTTATCATCAACACTTAAAAACCCTGTACTACAGACACAAGACAATATCCGACGTACATTACATATTATACAAAGCATTATTAAAAAACGAATAGACGCAATAATATTAGGATTGGACGCAGAAAAAGCATTCGACTCTGTCAGGTGGGATTTCTTATATATGGTGCTGGAGCAATATGGTTTTCATGAAACGTTTGTTAAGACTATACAATCTCTGTATAATAAACCTACAGCCAGGATTAAAATTAACGGGAATCTTTCAAACTCTTTCGTTTTAGAGCGTGAGTGTCGCCAAGGCTGTTCAATTAGACCACTCCTATTTGCTCTCTATCTGGAACCCCTGAGTCAATGGATGAAACAAAATGAAAACATAAAAGGTATCAACATTAAGGGAGATGAACAGAAATTTGCATTATTCGCGGATGATGTATTAATATACTTAACACATCCCACTAGGTCTCTTCCAGCACTCATGTCAACACTTGAGGAATTTGGTCTGTTTTCGGGCTACAAATTGAACGTGAGGAAAACTCAGATTCTCACATTTAATTATGTCCCAGATAGGAAAATAAGAGAGTTTTAGGTTTAATTGGGACTCAAAATTCATGAAGTACTTGGGAGTGAACCTGCCGCAAGATTTGTCTCAATTGAAATCTCTAAATTATGATGCATTAATATCAAGAATCAAATCTGATATGGAAAGGTGGAATTTAATCCCCTTCACAAGTTTGGTCTCAAGAGTGGAAACAATTAAAATGAATGTACTTCCAAGGTTACTATATGTATTCCAAACCCTACCAGTAGAAGTAACAGACAAAGATTTTACAGAATGGGACAAATTCATCTCAAGATACATTTGGCGGGGGACAAGACCCCGAATAAGATTTAAAACTCTTCAACTGCCTAGAGATAAAGGGGGACTAGCCCCACCATGTCTTAAGAGCTACTATCAGGCTGTTTTATTTATGCAATCCGGCCGACAGCGCAAGATGGAAGGACATTGAATGTCCCACATCAAGCGCACATGTTCCAATACAAGCAATAATAAACGATAAAACATTGAGGGAACATCTTCAGGAGGAGTTAAATCCTTGGCTGGGGTTATCCTTAAATATATGGTTTGAGATTATATCAAAGAACAATCTGGTTGAGCAGAGCAAAGTACTGCGATGGATCGCACATGACTCAGACTTCACACCAAACACAATAGATAGTAGTTTCAGTAGATGGGGAGTGGGACCACAAATATTTTGGGAGCTTTTTAAAAAGAAGACCATCAAAAGCTTTCAGGATCTAAAAAATCAATACGGATTAGACGGCCAAGATTTATACAGATATTTACAGATGCAACATTATATGGAGCAAAGTATAAAAAAGTTTAATTTGGATGAGCTAGAATCTGGAATTATTAAATTATTCATCTCGGCTTATGATTCAGACCAGGGCAAGAAATTAATCACAAAATTATATAAAGAAATCGAAAGATTAAAGGGCGATAATACAACATATATAAAAGAAAAGTGGGGAAAAGAGGCAGGGAGGATGTTGTCAGAGGAGGAATGGGTGATGGTAAATGAAGGACAGTGGAAAACAACATGCTCCCTCTCATGGAGAGAGTATGGCTGGAAGAACATTGTAAGATACTTTATTACACCAGCGCAACAGAAATATCGAGATACACGATGTTGGAGACTTTGTGGGGAGAATAAAGCCAATCATTTTCATGTCTTTTGGGGATGCCCCTGTATTCGACCTTATTGGCAGGAGTTACGGAAGAGTATGGAAAAAATTCTGAAAGTGCAAATTCCACTTACATTTGAAGTATTATATTTGGGAAAAGAGAACCAGGAGATGACAAGGTCAGGAGAAAAATACATATTTCGAATAATGCTGGTGGCAGCCAAAAAAGCCATCACCAGAAAACGGCTAAAAACTGATGCACCAAAAATGGAGGATTGACTGGAGAAGCTGACTTTCTCAACTAGACTAAAAACAGAGACTTTTAAAAATTACTGGGAAAACTGGGTTAATGTTGTGTCTCCATTGAGAGCAGACTTTGTGCAGTAAGGACACTGTGTACGGTAGATTTCTGATCCCCTCGGTTCAGGCTACAAACTTGTTCATTGGTTCATAGGTTTATTATGTTGACCCTCCAACAGGAGAAAAGGGACAATGTAAGTGAGGTGTGAAAATAAGGACAGGAGTGAAAAAGTGTTTCTTTTCTTTTGTTTTCTTCACGTTTACACTACAGTAACTTTCTTTGAGGATGTATGTCTATCCATGTCTCTGCTACCTGGTGGAGAAGTATAAGAATGTTTTATACTATTGGAAAATTGTGTATGTAAAATGTTGAATATTGATATGTGGAATCAATAAAAAACGTTAATTAAAAAAAACCAAAACCCTGTACTGTGGGCCAACCACATATGTGGAAGCGTGGTGTTTTTACAGGGTTTTTACAATTGAAGGCTCTCTGGTCCTGGTCTCAGGACACTGCTGACCATGCTTTCTGATGGAGTTAAGGGTTAATTAAGGGGATTTCAGTGTTAATGTCTGAACGTTTGTTTCTGTGTTGAACATGTTTCTCTTCAGGTGAAGCTCTCAATGTGGATTGAACCCTCTCAGACAGGACCCGATGGCTTTTTACCCATAATTCCCATCACTCACCGTCCATCTCCACCAGCAGCTGGTTCAGCGTGTTCTCCTGCTCGCTCTGTCCTCCAAAGTTTCCTCGTCCTCGTTTACGTCCCACAGCGTCGATCTCATCGATGAACAGTATACAGGGAGCGTTCTTCCTCGCCATAACGAACAGATCTCTGACCTGTACAGGAAGTGACATCAGGAACATGCCATGGTCTGAGACACTCTTTGTTTGGCCTCAGACAGTTTCACTTGTTGTGTGTGTGTGTGTGTGTGTGTGTGTGTGTGTGTGTGTGTGTGCGTGTGTGTGTGTGTGTGTGTGTGCGTGTGTGCGTGTGTGTGTGTGTGTGTGTCTGTCTCACTCTGGCGGGACCGACGCCTACGAACATCTCCAGGAACTCAGAGCCATTGACGGTGATGAACGGTACGTTGGCCTCACCGGCCGTCGCTTTGGCCAGAAGAGTCTTTCCTGTTCCTGGAGGTCCCGTCAAGATGGCCCCCTACACACACAATAAACACAAAACACACAGACTGATACACACTGAAGACCTGTCAAGATTTTCATGGCACTCCCTCACCTGGCGGTGGACCCCGCTCCCCTCCCTCACCTGGCGGTGGACCCCGCACCCCTCCCTCACCTGGCGGTGGACCCCGCACCCCTCCCTCACCTTGGGGATTTTGGCGCCCAGGTCCTGGTACTGTTTAGGGTTCTTCAGGAAGTTGACGAACTCCATGATCTCCAGCTTGGCCTCCTCGCAGCCCGCCACGTCTTTGAACTTTACATCGATCTCATCTTTCAGGATCTTCGCCGTCGTCTCGCTGACGCTGAATAATCCTCCCATCCCCCGGCCGGGCCGCCCCGCCCCTGCCGGGCCCCGCCGCACCATGAACAGCAAGAAGCCAATGATGAGCACCGTGGGGAGCATGCTCAGCAGGAAGGTGCTGGAGAGGACAGACGAACGTTACATTTATAATATATCAGATATTCATATCTATGTGAACCAGTTTATCATGTTGCTGCTCACCCGTCACTCTCGGTGGAATAAACCACCGGCAGTCTGTTCTCTCCCTCGATGCCGAGCTCGTACTGAGCCGTCTCCAGGTTCCTCTCAAACGTGTCCACACTGCCGATGTTGAACCACACGTACTGCAACACGTAACACACCAACAAACACACTCGGTCTCCTGCTGCCCTTTTAAAGAACTGCCTTCACTACATTAAACCGTCACCATAGAAAATGTTACAATGTCAGAGGTGGACTCTCAATGAAACAGATCGCCATACAGAGGCGTCAACAATTTCTGATCTCAACGTCCGAGCTGAGAAACACTGGAGCGAATACTGCTGACTGACTGCTGAGTGAAGAGCAGCTGAACTCTGTGTGTTGATTGTATTAACTGTAAATACTATCTCTGATTAGTTAGGAGCAATTTGGGGTTCAGTATCTTGCTCAAGGGTACCTCGACCTGCAGCCGGGGCTTTAGGATCAGATACATTATGCATGTGTTTTGATTTTAATTGATTTATTTGTTGGAAGAATATAATTATTAATTTATTAACCACTTCATAAAGACACAGAGGATCCTGGGAGACAGATGTATTCATATTATTGCTCTTACCAGATTATAGATTTGAGCATCAAATAAATAAAGTAAAAATAAAAGACTTTCAAGGAAGTATGAACTTTACTACACGTTTAAATGACAAGAGCTGTAAATTAAAACACATAAAAACTTTGATATTTAATTAAAAGATTGATTTTAAATTAGACAGTAAAATGAAGTGTCACTCACCCCGTCCAACGGCGTCTTCCCAGGCGAGAAAACCACTTTAACGTACCGCTTGTTGACGACCTCTAACCGCTCCACCTGTAGGATAAAACACAAACTGTCAAACTACAGGAGTCTTGTTACATATGCTAGTATGTACAGCACATGTAATCAAATACTAACTAAATATATGTTTACACATAAGATACAGTCAAGATGACAAATGTAAACGGAGGAGGTCAAACAATCTGATTAGAGGACACATTATGAGACAGTAGAGTCACATTATGAGACAGTAGAGTCACACATGAGACAGTAGAGTCACACATGAGACAGTAGAGTCACATTATGAGACAGTAGAGTCACACATGAGACAGTAGAGTCACACATGAGACAGTAGAGTCACACATGAGACAGTAGAGTCACATTATGAGACAGTAGAGTCACACATGAGACAGTAGAGTCACATTATGAGACAGTAGAGTCACATATGAGACAGTAGAGTCACACATGAGACAGTAGAGTCACACATGAGACAGTAGAGTCACATTATGAGACAGCAGAGTCACACATGAGACAGTAGAGTCACACATGAGACAGTAGAGTCACATTATGAGACAGCAGAGTCACACATGAGACAGTAGAGTCACACATGAGACAGTAGAGTCACACATGAGACAGTAGAGTCACATATGAGACAGTAGAGTCACATTATGAGACAGTAGAGTCACATATGAGACAGTAGAGTCACATATGAGACAGTAGAGTCACACATGAGACAGTAGAGTCACATTATCAGACAGTAGAGTCACATTATCAGACAGTAGAGTCACACATGAGACAGTAGAGTCACATTATGAGACAGTAGAGTCACACATGAGACAGTAGAGTCACACATGAAACAGTAGAGTCACATTATCAGACAGCAGAGTCACACATGAGACAGTAGAGTCACATTATGAGACAGTAGAGTCACACATGAGACAGTAGAGTCACATTATGAGACAGTAGAGTCACATTATGAGACAGTAGAGTCACACATGAGACAGTAGAGTCACACATGAGACAGTAGAGTCACATTATGAGACAGTAGAGTCACACATGAGACAGTAGAGTCACACATGAAACAGTAGAGTCACATTATGAGACAGTAGAGTCGCACATGAGACAGTAGAGTCACATTATGAGACAGTAGAGTCACATTATGAGACAGTAGAGTCACATTATGAGACAGTAGAGTCACACATGAGACAGTAGAGTCACATTATGAGACAGTAGAGTCACATTATGAGACAGTAGAGTCACATTATGAGACAGTAGAGTCACACATGAGACAGTAGAGTCACATTATGAGACAGTAGAGTCACATTATGAGACAGTAGAGTCACACATGAGACAGTAGAGTCACACATGAGACAGTAGAGTCACACATGAAACAGTAGAGTCACATTATGAGACAGCAGAGTCACACATGAGACAGTAGAGTCACATTATGAGACAGCAGAGTCACACATGAGACAGTAGAGTCACATTATGAGACAGTAGAGTCACACATGAGACAGTAGAGTCACACATGAAACAGTAGAGTCACATTATGAGACAGTAGAGTCACACATGAGACAGTAGAGTCACACATGAGACAGTAGAGTCACACATGAAACAGTAGAGTCACATTATGAGACAGTAGAGTCACACATGAAACAGTAGAGTCACACATGAGACAGTAGAGTCACACATGAAACAGTAGAGTCACATTATGAGACAGCAGAGTCACACATGAGACAGTAGAGTCACATTATGAGACAGCAGAGTCACACATGAGACAGTAGAGTCACATTATGAGACAGTAGAGTCACACATGAAACAGTAGAGTCACATTATCAGACAGCAGAGTCACACATGAGACAGTAGAGTCACATTATGAAACAGTAGAGTCACACATGAAACAGTAGAGTCACATTATGAGACAGTAGAGTCACACATGAGACAGCAGAGTCACATTATGAGACAGCAGAGTCACACATGAGACAGCAGAGTCACATTATGAGACAGTAGAGTCACACATGAGACAGTAGAGTCACATTATGAGACAGTAGAGTCACATATGAGACAGTAGAGTCACACATGAGACAGTAGAGTCACACATGAGACAGTAGAGTCACATTATGAGACAGCAGAGTCACACATGAGACAGTAGAGTCACACATGAGACAGTAGAGTCACATTATGAGACAGCAGAGTCACACATGAGACAGTAGAGTCACACATGAGACAGTAGAGTCACACATGAGACAGTAGAGTCACATATGAGACAGTAGAGTCACATTATGAGACAGTAGAGTCACATATGAGACAGTAGAGTCACATATGAGACAGTAGAGTCACACATGAGACAGTAGAGTCACATTATCAGACAGTAGAGTCACATTATCAGACAGTAGAGTCACACATGAGACAGTAGAGTCACATTATGAGACAGTAGAGTCACACATGAGACAGTAGAGTCACACATGAAACAGTAGAGTCACATTATCAGACAGCAGAGTCACACATGAGACAGTAGAGTCACATTATGAGACAGTAGAGTCACACATGAGACAGTAGAGTCACATTATGAGACAGTAGAGTCACATTATGAGACAGTAGAGTCACACATGAGACAGTAGAGTCACACATGAGACAGTAGAGTCACATTATGAGACAGTAGAGTCACACATGAGACAGTAGAGTCACACATGAAACAGTAGAGTCACATTATGAGACAGTAGAGTCGCACATGAGACAGTAGAGTCACATTATGAGACAGTAGAGTCACATTATGAGACAGTAGAGTCACATTATGAGACAGTAGAGTCACACATGAGACAGTAGAGTCACATTATGAGACAGTAGAGTCACATTATGAGACAGTAGAGTCACATTATGAGACAGTAGAGTCACACATGAGACAGTAGAGTCACATTATGAGACAGTAGAGTCACATTATGAGACAGTAGAGTCACACATGAGACAGTAGAGTCACACATGAGACAGTAGAGTCACACATGAAACAGTAGAGTCACATTATGAGACAGCAGAGTCACACATGAGACAGTAGAGTCACATTATGAGACAGCAGAGTCACACATGAGACAGTAGAGTCACATTATGAGACAGTAGAGTCACACATGAGACAGTAGAGTCACACATGAAACAGTAGAGTCACATTATGAGACAGTAGAGTCACACATGAGACAGTAGAGTCACACATGAGACAGTAGAGTCACACATGAAACAGTAGAGTCACATTATGAGACAGTAGAGTCACACATGAAACAGTAGAGTCACACATGAGACAGTAGAGTCACACATGAAACAGTAGAGTCACATTATGAGACAGCAGAGTCACACATGAGACAGTAGAGTCACATTATGAGACAGCAGAGTCACACATGAGACAGTAGAGTCACATTATGAGACAGTAGAGTCACACATGAAACAGTAGAGTCACATTATCAGACAGCAGAGTCACACATGAGACAGTAGAGTCACATTATGAAACAGTAGAGTCACACATGAAACAGTAGAGTCACATTATGAGACAGTAGAGTCACACATGAGACAGCAGAGTCACATTATGAGACAGCAGAGTCACACATGAGACAGCAGAGTCACATTATGAGACAGCAGAGTCACATTATGAGACAGTAGAGTCACACATGAGACAGCAGAGTCACACATGAGACAGTAGAGTCACACATGAAACAGTAGAGTCACATTATGAGACAGTAGAGTCACACATGAAACAGTAGAGTCACACATGAGACAGTAGAGTCACACATGAAACAGTAGAGTCACATTATGAGACAGCAGAGTCACATTATGAGACAGTAGAGTCACACATGAGACAGTAGAGTCACATTATGAGACAGTAGAGTCACATTATGAGACAGTAGAGTCACATTATGAGACAGTAGAGTCACACATGAGACAGTAGAGTCACACATGAAACAGTAGAGTCACATTATGAGACAGCAGAGTCACACATGAGACAGTAGAGTCACATTATGAGACAGCAGAGTCACACATGAGACAGTAGAGTCACATTATGAGACAGTAGAGTCACACATGAAACAGTAGAGTCACATTATCAGACAGCAGAGTCACACATGAGACAGTAGAGTCACATTATGAAACAGTAGAGTCACACATGAAACAGTAGAGTCACATTATGAGACAGTAGAGTCACACATGAGACAGCAGAGTCACATTATGAGACAGCAGAGTCACACATGAGACAGCAGAGTCACATTATGAGACAGCAGAGTCACATTATGAGACAGTAGAGTCACACATGAGACAGCAGAGTCACACATGAGACAGTAGAGTCACACATGAAACAGTAGAGTCACATTATGAGACAGTAGAGTCACACATGAAACAGTAGAGTCACACATGAGACAGTAGAGTCACACATGAAACAGTAGAGTCACATTATGAGACAGCAGAGTCACACATGAGACAGTAGAGTCACATTATGAGACAGCAGAGTCACACATGAGACAGTAGAGTCACATTATGAGACAGTAGAGTCACACATGAAACAGTAGAGTCACATTATCAGACAGCAGAGTCACACATGAGACAGTAGAGTCACATTATGAAACAGTAGAGTCACACATGAAACAGTAGAGTCACATTATGAGACAGTAGAGTCACACATGAGACAGCAGAGTCACATTATGAGACAGCAGAGTCACACATGAGACAGCAGAGTCACATTATGAGACAGCAGAGTCACATTATGAGACAGTAGAGTCACACATGAGACAGCAGAGTCACACATGAGACAGTAGAGTCACACATGAGACAGTAGAGTCACATTATGAGACAGCAGAGTCACACATGAGACAGTAGAGTCACACATGAGACAGTAGAGTCACACATGAGACAGTAGAGTCACATTATGAGACAGTAGAGTCACATTATGAGACAGTAGAGTCACACATGAAACAGTAGAGTCACATTATGAGACAGCAGAGTCACACATGAGACAGTAGAGTCACATTATGAGACAGTAGAGTCACACATGAGACAGCAGAGTCACACATGAGACAGTAGAGTCACACATGAGACAGTAGAGTCACATTATGAGACAGCAGAGTCACACATGAGACAGTAGAGTCACACATGAGACAGTAGAGTCACACATGAGACAGTAGAGTCACATTATGAGACAGTAGAGTCACACATGAGACAGTAGAGTCACACATGAAACAGTAGAGTCACATTATGAGACAGCAGAGTCACACATGAGACAGTAGAGTCACATTATGAGACAGTAGAGTCACACATGAGACAGTAGAGTCACACATGAAACAGTAGAGTCACACATGAGACAGCAGAGTCACACATGAGACAGTAGAGTCACACATGAAACAGTAGAGTCACATTATGAGACAGCAGAGTCACACATGAGACAGTAGAGTCACATTATGAGACAGCAGAGTCACACATGAGACAGTAGAGTCACATTATGAGACAGTAGAGTCACACATGAGACAGTAGAGTCACACATGAAACAGTAGAGTCACATTATGAGACAGTAGAGTCACATTATGAGACAGTAGAGTCACACATGAGACAGTAGAGTCACATTATGAGACAGTAGAGTCACATTATGAGACAGTAGAGTCACATTATGAGACAGTAGAGTCACACATGAGACAGTAGAGTCACACATGAGACAGTAGAGTCACACATGAAACAGTAGAGTCACATTATGAGACAGTAGAGTCACACATGAAACAGTAGAGTCACACATGAGACAGTAGAGTCACACATGAAACAGTAGAGTCACATTATGAGACAGCAGAGTCACACATGAGACAGTAGAGTCACATTATGAGACAGCAGAGTCACACATGAGACAGTAGAGTCACATTATGAGACAGTAGAGTCACACATGAAACAGTAGAGTCACATTATCAGACAGCAGAGTCACACATGAGACAGTAGAGTCACATTATGAAACAGTAGAGTCACACATGAAACAGTAGAGTCACATTATGAGACAGTAGAGTCACACATGAGACAGCAGAGTCACATTATGAGACAGCAGAGTCACACATGAGACAGCAGAGTCACATTATGAGACAGCAGAGTCACATTATGAGACAGTAGAGTCACACATGAGACAGCAGAGTCACACATGAGACAGTAGAGTCACACATGAAACAGTAGAGTCACATTATGAGACAGTAGAGTCACACATGAAACAGTAGAGTCACACATGAGACAGTAGAGTCACACATGAAACAGTAGAGTCACATTATGAGACAGCAGAGTCACACATGAGACAGTAGAGTCACATTATGAGACAGCAGAGTCACACATGAGACAGTAGAGTCACATTATGAGACAGTAGAGTCACACATGAAACAGTAGAGTCACATTATCAGACAGCAGAGTCACACATGAGACAGTAGAGTCACATTATGAAACAGTAGAGTCACACATGAAACAGTAGAGTCACATTATGAGACAGTAGAGTCACACATGAGACAGCAGAGTCACATTATGAGACAGCAGAGTCACACATGAGACAGCAGAGTCACATTATGAGACAGCAGAGTCACATTATGAGACAGTAGAGTCACACATGAGACAGCAGAGTCACACATGAGACAGTAGAGTCACACATGAGACAGTAGAGTCACATTATGAGACAGCAGAGTCACACATGAGACAGTAGAGTCACACATGAGACAGTAGAGTCACACATGAGACAGTAGAGTCACATTATGAGACAGTAGAGTCACACATGAAACAGTAGAGTCACATTATGAGACAGCAGAGTCACACATGAGACAGTAGAGTCACATTATGAGACAGTAGAGTCACACATGAGACAGCAGAGTCACACATGAGACAGTAGAGTCACACATGAGACAGTAGAGTCACATTATGAGACAGCAGAGTCACACATGAGACAGTAGAGTCACACATGAGACAGTAGAGTCACACATGAGACAGTAGAGTCACATTATGAGACAGTAGAGTCACACATGAGACAGTAGAGTCACACATGAAACAGTAGAGTCACATTATGAGACAGCAGAGTCACACATGAGACAGTAGAGTCACATTATGAGACAGTAGAGTCACACATGAGACAGTAGAGTCACACATGAAACAGTAGAGTCACACATGAGACAGCAGAGTCACACATGAGACAGTAGAGTCACATTATGAGACAGTAGAGTCACACATGAGACAGTAGAGTCACATTATGAGACAGTAGAGTCACACATGAGACAGCAGAGTCACACATGAGACAGTAGAGTCACACATGAGACAGTAGAGTCACACATGAGACAGTAGAGTCACACATGAGACAGTAGAGTCACATTATGAGACAGCAGAGTCACACATGAGACAGTAGAGTCACATTATGAGACAGTAGAGTCACACATGAGACAGCAGAGTCACACATGAGACAGTAGAGTCACATTATGAGACAGTAGAGTCACATTATGAGACAGTAGAGTCACATTATGAGACAGTAGAGTCACACATGAGACAGTAGAGTCACATTATGAGACAGTAGAGTCACATTATGAGACAGTAGAGTCACACATGAGACAGTAGAGTCACATTATGAGACAGTAGAGTCACACATGAGACAGCAGAGTCACACATGAGACAGTAGAGTCACACATGAGACAGTAGAGTCACATTATGAGACAGTGGAGTCAGGATCTGGTTGATGACATCACAATAAAAAGTACCGTCCTCACCACTCCTTTGGACAGGTAGTTGTTAACAAAGTCCTTCCAGGTGACCTCTCGTCCTACGTCCCTGAAGAAGAAGAGATAGGTGCAGGTTGTCCAGAAGGTCGCTGCGCTCAGAACCATCAACCGAAACTCTTTATCATCCCAAGGAACATCACCCTGAAACAAACACAACCTGAGGTCAGATCCACACCTGTCAGACCAGGTGAGCACAGGTGAGAGCTGAACTGATCTGCTTCCACACCCACACTGACCTTCTGCAGACGGCTGTACCAGTGTGACTCCTCCCTACGGCCTCCTCGTTTTCCTCCCCCTCCCCCTCCTCCCCCTCCTCCTCCTCCTCCTGCTCCTCCTCCTCCTGCTCCTCCTCCAGAGGCTTTCTGAGTGTTGGCAGGTTTGGCTTCTGAGAACAGCAGACAATAATTCGTCAAGCAGGTAAATAATAGAAGACCTCAACAGATTCAGTCAGTAGATGTTAGAAGACAGTAGATGTCAGAAGACAGTAGATGTTAGAAGACAGTAGATGTCAGAAGACAGTAGATGTCAGAAGACAGTAGTTTCTACCATTATTCACTGCCTCAGCTTCACTGTTTTTTGGAGTCTTCTGATTTTCTGGAAAATATTTCTCAAAACCTGAAAATAGAAAACAAAACAAACACGTTTGAACTTGTTAACCATCACACACACACACACACACACACACACACACACACACACACACACACACACACACACACACACACACACACACACACACACACACACACACACACACACACACACACACACACACACACACACACACACACACACACACCTTTAGGCGGTCTGGAGCCGAGTCTCCTGTACGCTCCCAGCAGGTCACTCAGCAGGCTCCGCCCACCGTCTACCTGTTCCACCGTGCTGGAACACATCACCTGACCGGCAGGACACAAGTCTTCAGTGATCAGCCAATCAGCAAACTTGATTCAATAAAAAACGTTATTCATAGAAGGAGAGATCCCTCCTCTGGACGGACAGACAGGAAGTAGATCAATAAAGTAAAATTACAATTTAATAAAACATCAGCATGCGTCCAGTGAAATCAGAGCTGCAGCTAACGAGTTATTGAATCAGACACTGAGATTAAACTAGAGGACTGACCGACACGACTGCAGCTACAACAGTTATGGACCTGTGGGCTTTATGATGACATCAGAAGAACCTGCTGATTACATGTCGGCTTTTACTACGACTGAAATACTTCTTCAGAATGAAGACAAGTATTGTTCTCTAGCAGCAGGACATGACCTGCATCAGAGGACACAAAATAAATGAATAAATAAAACAGAGATTGGTTGGTGGCTGAAGAGGTTCTCCTCATGACCTCACGCCTCCCTTAGACCCGATCTGGGTTCTAATCTGATCACAGTGTTCAGCTCTCAGTCTGTCACTTCACAGCTACATTAACCTGCGTCTGAGTGACCACCTGTGATGTGATGTCACTTCCTGCTCTGTATGAAACAAACCCGTCCATCACTGAGACAAACAGACTCCATGTTTCTACTCAAAGACAGAAAGAAGTTCATGTAGAACATTTGCTGAATTTACAAGAAGGAACAAATCAGTCAGAATCAGTCAGAGACAGAGTTTCACACAGTTTATAAAGTGTCTCCAACTCAACAACTCACTAAACTGACACATTTGTTAAGGGAGTCTGGGGACAAAGAAGTCGCCTATACTGGTTACTGTTTAGTGTGTTTGTAAAATGTGACATGTGTCAGAACACACACACACACACACACACACACACACACACACACACACACACACACACACACACACACACACACACACACACACACACACACACACACACACACACACACACACACACACACACACACACCTCGTCTATCGGTTAAATTAAGAGATCAACAGCGTTTCCGTACAAACGAACTTTAGAGACAGGGGTGGGACGTGAGGCCTGGTCAGGTCTTTAACTGAAGATTGAGGAGTTGTAGGTTGTCAAACAGTTTCTTAATTTAACTTCACAAATATTCTTCATACCGTCCAGGTGAGTTCCTCTGTGACAGTCAAGGGTTACTAAACGTTACATGAGTCAATGACAACAAGAGCAGCAGCAGCGTCACACAGGTGGTCAAACACAAGGACGACAGGCCTGCCGTTCAGACCTGACCCCGCTGGACTTCAGTGAAGTTAGTTTTGAGTTGGATATTCGACAGACATTCGCAAGCCACTCCAACATTTCAAGTGCACCCGTATTGCAGACTTTACAGTAAACGCACGGAGAAGACGGCTACAGCGTACCAACTTCCTGTTTTCAAAATAAAAATGTGGGATATTTAAAGCAGAGATACTGTGTTTAAAGCTATTGAGAAGCTAATATGCTAATATTTGCATATAAAAATGTATGAAAATTATGAACAGATGTAAAATGTAAAAACAAGAGGTTTATCTCAAGCAGCCAGTGTAGTTACATGATCCCACACTGATTTTGAGTCAATTGATCACATGACCTGGAAGCTATTGAGCAAAAATGTATTATATGCCCCCCATTATTGTTGTAAGTACCTGCATTTGATGTTTAGATGGCAAAAGCCCTGATAAAGGCTTTCCCAGCCATCCCTGACATGAACTTCAGCACATCTAGGCAAGGCAAGTTTATTTGTATAGCACAATTCAGACAAGGCAACTCAAAGTGCTTTACAGGCGCATAAAAATTACATTAAAAGCATTTTAAAACAGGTTAAGAAATAGGAAAGTAGGCTAAAATAGCCTACGCCAGCTCAGAGACAAGAACAGAGAATAAAAGTCACAGAGAAAATAAAAGTCACAGTGCAGTTCAAAGCCTTAAAATTGCTTCAGTGAAAGGCTGTGGCAAACAGAAAGGTTTCAGCCTTGATTTAAAAGAGGTGAGAGTCGGAGCAGACCTGCAGTTTTCTGGGAGTTTGTTCCAGATGTGTGGCGCATAATAACTGAACGCTGCTTCTCCATGTCCAGTTTTGACTCTACGGTCTGGATGGTTCGTAACGTGGCAGCAGATCAGAAATGTATTTTGGCCCGAAACCATTCAGTGCTTTATAAACCAACAGCAGGATTTTGAAATCTATTCTTTGACTGACAGGAAGCCAGTGTAAAGATCTGAGAACTGGAGTGATGTGATCTACTTTTTTGGTTCTTGTTAGGACTCGAGCAGCAGCGTTCTGGATCAGCTGCAGCTGTCTGATGGATTTTTTACAGAGTCCTGTAAAGACACCGTTACAGTAGTCGAGTCTGCTGAAGATAAATGCATGGACAAGTTTTTCTAAATCCTGCTGAGACATAAGTCCTTTTATCCTGGATATATTCTTAAGATGATAGTAGGCCGACTTTGTAATTGACTTAATGTGGTTGCTGAAGTTCAGGTCTGAGTCCATGATCACACCGAGGTTTCTGGCTTGGTTTGCAGTTTTCAACATTACAGATTGAAGCTGAGCAGAGACTGTGAGTCGTTCTTCTTTGGCTCCAAAAACAATTATTTCAGTCTTAACTTTGTTTAACTGAAGAAAACTCTGACACATCCAATCATTGATTTGTTCAATGCATCTACTTAGCGTTTGTATGGGATTATAGTCTCCTGGTCAGATGGTTATGTAAATTTGTGTGTCATCTGCATAACTATGGTAACATATTTTGTTGTTTTCCATTATCTGAGCTAGAGGAAGCAAAAAATGGAGAAGGAGAGGAGAGATCTGGCTCTTCACATCCTGGAGGCCTCAGGTAAAGGCTAATTAAGCATACAAATATAGATAGATAGGAGGTATATATAATTAACTAAATGGGTTTTTTTTTTGTCTTTGATGATCAAAATTGCTGTGCTATGTGTGCCACCTTCAAGCCACCAGGACCAGGAACTGCCATTGTACAATGGGTGAGTAATTGAAAAACAGTTAAAGACATGTTGAATTGTTATATAGCCATGAAAAAAATATATAATGATGTTTAGGTGTCAAATAATAATAAATAATAAAATATATAATTTGTTTTCAATTAAACAGATCCAATGTGATGACTGCGACCGGTGGCTCATGTCTGTCCATGGACAGAGGACGCCAAGGACTACTAGTGTTGCATCATGTAACTACACTGGCTGCATGGGATAACCTCGTTTTTACATTTTACATCTGTTCATAATTTTTATTAATTTTTATATGTAAATATTAGCATTTTTGCTCAATAGCTTTAAACACAGTATCTCTGCTTTAAATATCCCACATTTTTATTTTGAAAATAGGAAGTCGGTACACGCTGCAGCCGTCTTCCCCGTGTGTTTACTGTAATACGGGTGCACTTGAAATGTTGGAGTGGCTTCTTGCGAATGTCTGTCGAATATCCAACTTAAAACTAACTTCACTGAAGTCCAGCGGGGTCAGTGCTCAAAGCCTGTTTTGGCCGCTGTCCCTGTTAGCACCATTAGCATGTTAGCATGTTGAGCACCTACCAGCCTGGCCGGAGCGTTGGAGGGCAGCAGCAGCCGGAACATGTTCCTGCAGCCGGCTGACAGCCGCAGGTAGCGGTGAGCCATACTCACAGTGGCGCCACACCGGCACGACCGGCAGAAAACAGCAGGAACGGCCTCTATGCACAACTCAAGTTCAATATCTCTGTTCCGTAATCACACCGCTCCGCCATCTTTCCTCCAGTGCGCTCTTCTTCTGTGGTTTTCAGCACGTTTGGACGTTACTGGGCTCAGTCGCGCCCTCAGCAGGATGGAGGCTGAATTACTTCGATCACAGTTTATATTGTAGCTGCTGAACAGTTTTCTCCATGTGCCAATCAATCAAACTTTATTTATACTGATCCTCTCAATCAATCAAACTTTATTTAAACTGATCCTCTCAATCAATCAAACTTTATTTAAACTGATCCTCTCAATCAATCAAACTTTATTTATACTGATCCTCTCAATCAATCAAACTTTATGTATACTGATCCTCTCAATCAATCAAACTTTATTTAAACTGATCCTCTCAATCAATCAAACTTTATTTATACTGATCCTCTCAATCAATCAAACTTTATTTAAACTGATCCTCTCAATCAATCAAACTTTATTTATACTGATCCTCTCAATCAATCAAACTGTATTTATACTGATCCTCTCAATCAATCAAACTTTATTTAAACTGATCCTCTCAATCAATCAAACTTTATTTATACTGATCCTCTCAATCAATCAAACTTTATGTATACTGATCCTCTCAATCAATTCAGAGTGCTTTCCAAGTGATTGAAAAAACCAACATGGGATATTCAGAAAACAAAAACGGTTCAGAAACTAACGCACACCAATTGTATTGAAATGAATAGTTTACATAACTAAAGATTATTTAAAAAAGCAATAAAAATAACAACAAAGTTAAAATTAAATTTACATGTAAAATTTGATTTTAAAAAGTGCTAATAAAATAAAATATAACAACAACAACAACAACAACAACAGTAAAATGTAAATAGAAATCTATATAAGTTATAGGTGAAAAAGAATAAAGGGTTGTGATGAAAACAAAAATACATTTTAAAGTATAAACATTATAACCATAAAATTATTTACTTCTACTCTATCACATCTCAGAGGGAAATGTTGCACTTTTTACTCCTATACATTTATCTGACATCAGTGAAACAGTCGCATTTACTTTTCGGACTTTAAAGGGCTTTTCACAGCCGGCCCAGGGCTGATCCAGGTACCCCAGGGTCAGCTCTGAGTCTGGGACAACTGGCCCAGGGCTGATCCAGGTACCCCAGGGTCAGCTCTGAGTCTGGGCTGAGGACCTGCAGTGTGACTGCCCTGATTATTCTCACACAGGCTACTTTCACCTACAACACTGATTATCTGCAGTGTGTCTACACTGTGCTATCAGTACTTTTACTTACAGCTACAGGAGCTGTCATTCTTGTTGATCCTGGTGTCTCCTGTGGACAAAAGCAACACAAGCATCACATGATCCAAAACAACTTGATCTGTAGGAGTACAAGGAGCAAGAGGTGCAGGAGGTGCAGGAGGAGGACGAGGATCAGGAACACAGCAGTCAAAGTGTGATTTAGTTCCTGATCAATAATAAAGATAATATTGATCTGCAGTCCTGATCAGAGCATGTCAATGTGATGGTCACAGATGTGTGGCGCAGCAGACAGGGGGCGCTGTTGGTCTCTCCTCCAGATGCATGCCGGGTAGATGAGGATGGCGTCTGCGGGCTGTGTGGAGGAATGAGACGGCTGACCGCTGACTGTTTCCCCGGTGAACCTGCACTGTCTGCGGCCTCAGGTTTCTCAGCGGAGCGGAGCTGCAGGTGTTTCTGAGCTATGAGGTAAACACAGCGTCACTGTCAGCCACAGATAGCCCGCCTAACCCGGGATACAACCGGGCTAAATACCCGGCTAATAACCGGGTTAAGGACAGACGGATGCTAACATGCTAACAGATGAGCTGGCTGACAGCTAGTTTAGCTTATTTTACAGTTTAACGCAGATTAGCTTGTAGTCTCGGCTAGCATGTTGTAATGTAATCTACCTGTGTAGTGTGTAAACTCAGTTAGCTTCATGTCATTAAACCGTTTGATTGAATTAGCCGACATGGCTGCTAATAGCCCGGCTAACTGTCGCCTGTCAGCTGCTCTGACAGCCAAAAAAAACCACGTCAGATACGTCAAATGAGTCATGACATCATCACATGGTGTAGATTTATGTAGTGACGTGTCTGTGACGGCGCTGACACCACAGCAGGAGGGTGAACCGGCCAACTAGCCGGCTGGATGCTGACGTTAGCATGTGGGCCTGAGCTGAGTGCAGCTGACAGGTGAACAGGTGAGCAGCTGGTCACTTCTGATTCTGACGTCATTCAAACTGAATACAGGTGACCTCACAGTGAGGCCTGGCTTTCAGTCACATCTGACAGCAGAGTGTGCACCAGTTAAACCAGTAAACCCAGCAGCAGTGTGTAAGGTGTCCCAGTGGACCCAACTAGTTACTAGTGTGTGACACTAGCCCTTTAACACAGAGACTCTGTATTATCAGCACAGCGAAGGCTCGCCATTTCTCCACCTTTGTTTGTTCACACTGAACCAAGCAGCGCTGCGGATCCAAAGGAGGCGTGACGGTACACGTCATGATGATGGCGTCTGTGTGTTTTCAACGTGTTTCCCCGGTGTCCTCCTGTTAATCTAAACATGTACCCGCTGACTGTTTATAATCATATGATGCTGTTATAATGTGTTGTGATGAGATCCTGACCCACCAAACATCCTGAAAGTGACAAAGTTACGTTTTTCTCTAAATTACATAATTACATAATCACCATCAGTCAACGGGACGCTGTCTGACTATTTCACTCTCCCCAGACTGTAGGTCAGACTGCGAGTGAGAGTCAGACAGCGTCCCGTTTACTGATGGTGATTATGTAATTATGTAACTTTGTCACTTTCAGGATGTTTGGAAAGTGACAAGCGCCGGCTTTCTGTGTGAATTACACTCTGGTTCTCTTTTACGCCGGAGCTGCTCGGCTCTGTGTGAACAACCAACGGCGGAGAATTGGTGGACCGCCGCTGCGGCGATAATGCGGCATCTCTGTGTGAAAAGGGCTGGTAACTTGTGACTTTTGCTCGCACACTGTACGTCGAAATAATTTTCCCGGTTCGCACATGCATTTTTTTAGGGGCGAATGTGAGTGAAATGCTCGCACTGTAGAGCCCTGGGATGACAGACAGGATGTCAGACAGGACAACAGACAGGAGGACATGTATAACTGCAGTATTATTTTCCTCATAAGTTGCCAAAGACATGACCAGTTACAACGTTACAGTTTGGTTCTGTAATGTTGCTTTGTGGGACATTTAATTTAACACTTTAATTTGATGAGTGAATGATCTGATTATCTGAACACCATCAGACTGACACACCCCTGATCCACGCCTCCGGCTTTTCCATTCACACAGACCGACCTACAGACTGACCTACAGACCAACCTACAGTACAGTCTGACCTACAGACCGACCTACAGTACAGTCTGACCTGCAGACTGACCTACAGACCAACCTACATTACAGTCTGACCTACAGACCGACCTACATTACAGTCTGACCTGCAGACCGACCTACAGTACAGTCTGACCTACAGACCGACCTACAGTACAGTCTGACCTACAGACTGACCTACAGACCGACCTACAGTACAGTCTGGCCTACAGTACAGACCGACCTACAGTACAGACCGACCTACAGACTGACCTACAGTACAGACCGACTCACAGTATAGACCGACCTACAGTGCAGTCTGACCTACAGTACAGACCGACCTACAGACCGACCTACAGTACAGACCGACCTACAGACTGACCTACAGTACAGACCGACTCACAGTACAGACCTACCTACAGTACAGTCTGACCTACAGTAAAGTCTGACCTACAGTACAGACCGACCTACAGTACAGTCTGACCTACA
This sequence comes from Pagrus pagrus, assembly GCF_965226575.1. Taxonomy (NCBI): domain Eukaryota; kingdom Metazoa; phylum Chordata; class Actinopteri; order Spariformes; family Sparidae; genus Pagrus; species Pagrus pagrus. The sequence continues at coordinate 297,427 of NC_140196.1, read as the reverse complement.
GTACAGTCTGACCTACAGTACAGACCGACCTACAGTAAAGTCTGACCTACAGTACAGACCGACCTACAGTACAGTCTGACCTACAGTCTGACCTACAGTACAGACCAACTCACAGTACAGACCGACCTACAGTACAGTCTGACCTACAGTCTGACCTACAGTACAGACCGACCTACAGTAAAGTCTGACCTACAGTAAAGTCTGACTTATAGTACAGACCGACTCACAGTAAAGTCCGACCTACAGTAAAGTCTGACTTACAGTACAGACCGACTCACAGTACAGACCGACCTACAGTAAAGTCCGACCTACAGTAAAGTCTGACTTACAGTACAGACCGACTCACAGTACAGACCGACCTACAGTAAAGTCTGACCTACAGTACAGACCGACCTACAGTACAGTCTGACCTACAGTACAGACCGACCTACAGTACAGTCTGACCTACAGTCTGACCTACAGTACAGACCAACTCACAGTACAGACCGACCTACAGTACAGTCTGACCTACAGTCTGACCTACAGTACAGACCGACCTACAGTAAAGTCTGACCTACAGTAAAGTCTGACTTACAGTACAGACCGACTCACAGTAAAGTCCGACCTACAGTAAAGTCTGACTTACAGTACAGACCGACTCACAGTACAGACCGACCTACAGTAAAGTCCGACCTACAGTAAAGTCTGACTTACAGTACAGACCGACTCACAGTACAGACCGACCTACAGTAAAGTCCGACCTACAGTAAAGTCTGACTTACAGTACAGACCGACCTACAGTAAAGTCCGACCTACAGTAAAGTCTGACTTACAGTACAGACCGACTCACAGTACAGACCGACCTACAGTAAAGTCTGACTCACAGTACAGACCGACCTACAGTAAAGTCCGACCTACAGTAAAGTCTGACTTACAGTACAGACCGACTCACAGTACAGACCAACCTACAGTAAAGTCTGACCTACAGTACAGACCGACTCACAGTACAGACCGACCTACAGTAAAGTCCGACCTACAGTAAAGTCTGACTTACAGTACAGACCGACTCACAGTACAGACCGACCTACAGTAAAGTCTGACTTACAGTACAGACCGACTCACAGTACAGACCGACCTACAGTAAAGTCCGACCTACAGTAAAGTCTGACTTACAGTACAGACCGACTCACAGTACAGACCGACCTACAGTAAAGTCTGACCTACAGTAAAGTCTGACCTACAGTACAGACCGACTCACAGTACAGACCGACCTACAGTAAAGTCTGACCTACAGTCTGACCTACAGTACAGACCGACTCACAGTACAGACCGACCTACAGTGAAGTCTGACCTACAGTAAAGTCTGACTTACAGTAAAGTCCGACCTACAGTAAAGTCCGACCTACAGTTAAGTCTGACCTACAGTAAAGTCTGACCTACAGTAAAGTCCGACCTACAGTAAAGTCTGACCTACAGTAAAGTCTGACTTACAGTACAGACCGATGCATGTAGTATGTTTCGTACTCCTCCTGCATCATGACAGCTGTGAACTTTGACCCTGTGGCTCCTGAATTATCACAGCTTCAGTCCAAGGACTTCAAGCTTCAAGGAGCAAAGGATTGTGGGTCAGAATCTGTTTGTTCTTCAATCACTCTCCTCTCCTCTCCTACTGCAGGAGCGTCATGTTGTCTCCTCCAGGCGTCCTGGCTGTTGGACTATGCTGTGTTTGTCCACTGGGTGGCGCCTCCTGAGCCGCCCTCCCTTCCGCCCCCACCCCGTTGCTCGCTCTGTTGCCATGTACGCCACCCGCCTCTACAGTACTGCAGGAGGATCAGGTGGAGGAGGGGGAGGTGGAGGAGGTGGGGTCAAACAGGGGCGGAGGGCGGGGCTCGCCATGCTCGAGGCACCCCACCCTCACCTCCCCCACCACCCTCACCCAGCCCCGCCTCCCCCAGCCTACCCCCTGTACCAGGGCCGCCCTGACGCCCACCGAGGAGCACACTACCACCACCACTACCATCCCCACTCTCACTCCCACCCGCAGCCCGCCCACCTGACCCCACCCCCGCTGCCCCCACACTACCAGCACCACTCCCACTTCCATGTGTACGGAGGCGGGACAGCAGCCGGAGGGCCATCTGCCACAGGCAGCAAGAAGAAGACGTGGAACTTCATCCACGAGAAGATGAGCTATGACACGTTCTTCACTATGAAGCGTCTGATCGAGCGCTCACGGCGTCCTGACGAGGTGCTGCGCTGGGTCACCCAGAACCCCGCCAAGATCTCCCATAACCACTACCCTGTCGCCCTGCAGAAGATTGGGCAGCTGCTACAGGCCACGGGCCCACCACGAGGAGGAGGGGGCGACTCAGACACAGACGTCGTGGGAGGAGGAGGAGGAGGAGCAGCAGCAGCAGCAGAAGGCGGGGATGCTCGTCAGATTCTGGAGCATCAGGACTTTCAGACGCTGTGTAACGCCATTGTCAACGACTGCGCCAAGTTCGACAACTTCAGCATTGTCAACTGTCTGTACGCTGTAGCTGCGCTTGGTGAGTCATCATGATGTCAGCAGACATGTATGAAACGTTTTGTAGTGGTCTCAGGTGTTCTGGTGTGATGATGTGTCTGCTCTCTGCAGGTCTTGCCAGTGACTCTCAGGTGGTACAGGTGCTAGAGGCGGAGTCTCAATCCAGACTGAACCAGTTTAACCAGAAGGATGTGTCCATGGTGTTCAGCTCCAGCATGAAACTCCACCCGGGCAGTCAGCACCCTTTGACCGAGGCCTGCCTGGCCGGCCTGGAGAAGAACCTGGAGAGAGAGCGCCACCCTCAGACGCTTTTCCTGCTGCTGTCATACTACAGACTCAAGTGGCGCTCACTGCAGCCGCAAGAAGCTGCTGCTGCTGCAGGGGGCACTAACGCTGCCACAACCAACAGTAACAACACACCTTCAAACCCTGAACAGCTGCTCGCCAACAGGTGTGTAAAAACAGGAGATCAGTCTGTTTGCAGTATTTAAGTGTGTGTGTGAGCAGCTCAGTCTTGTCCTCGATCACACACAGAGCAGAGCCCTACCTCAGTCAAACACACACAGAGCAGAGCCCTGCCCTCAGTCAAACACACACACAGAGCAGAGCCCTGCCCTCGCTGGTTTATCAGAGTGAAACTCGCTAAACAGGTTTCGTTTCTACATATTTAGGACCTTTGTGTCTTCATCGTCTCTTAGGAAGATCCTCCGTCTGGTCAAACACACCCTGGCGAGTGTCAGTGGTGTTCGTGACCAGGAGATGGCGCTGCTGGATGAGATGTTGGCGGCGTGCGCTCGAGAGGCAAGCAACAAGAGTTTGGAGCTAATCTTCAGTTCTCACCTGTTCTACCAGAACAGACAGGAGAGGTTCATCAGCAGCCTGGCAGGTACAGTCTGATCACATGACACACAGGAAGAATCACAGGTATACTCATCGTGTGACCAGCTGATCATGTGACCTGCTCTCTGACAGAGGAGCTGCCGAAGAAGGTGGACAGCATCACTCCGTACACGATGGCTCTGATCGCAAAATACATAGCTCGCCATCGCCTCAGAGAGACGCGGCTGCTCGACACCATCGCAGACTTCCTGGTTAAGAAGGCCGAGTACCTGGACAGTAAGGTGTGGGTCGACAGGTGCTCTCGCGGTTTTCTGTTTATGTGTACAGGACTCTGCAGGTGTGTGTGTGTGTGTGTGTCCTCAGGTGATCCAGAAGCTGGTCTTCCCATTCAGCAGGATGAGCTACCGTCCCTCCAACGAGCAGCAGTTCTTCTCTCGGTTGGAGGAGGTGGTGGAGCTGAAGGCACTCAGCTCGCCGCTCGCCACCGTCAACATCCTCATGTCTCTGTTCCAGCTGGGACATTTCCCCGGGCTGGTGCTGCACCGCGTCTTCTCCTCCGCCTTCATCAGCAACGTCACCAGTACGTGAACATAGCTCCACCAGTACAGACAGCAGGTTTTATCAGAGGCTGCAGGAAATCAGAATCAGAATCAGCCTTTATTGTCACTGTACAAGTACAGCAAAATTTCAGCAATCGCCCCGTCAGTACATATACAACAATACATACGATAAAACAGACATAACAGGATGATTGGGCAGCAAAGAGGGGGGAGGAAAGGGGGGGGAAAAAACAAGAGGAAGGAGGAGGAAACAAAAAAAAACCTCAGCGGGAAAAAAAAAGAAACCCTCAGCAACATAAGCACATAAGAGCACATATTACACCATGAAAAACACAAAAAACAACTTGCACCGGGGTAGGGGGGAAAGGGAGGAGGAGGTGTTCCAGCTCAGACAGACAGACAGCCAGCCTCAGCCGCAGCCATCATCGGCGCAGCCCGCGGACCCCGCCTGTCGCACTGGGGGGTGAAAGCGGCGAAGGCGTGGGATTGGGGGGGTTGGGGGTGTTGCATGTGTGTAAGTGTCCATGGATGCGTGTGTGTACATAAGCCTGGAGAGTCGCCCCATCTAGTCTCACAATCAGTGCCTCAGTTCGCAGGGTGTCATCGCGATAACAGGGTGCCATGGAGACGTCCTTGATCGGGTCCCAGACAGAGTCAACAATCAGCAGGTGTCCGTGAAGAAGGGAGGGAGGAATAGGGGAAAGAGCGTCTCACTGCAGCGATCTCTGGGGGAGTTGTTCCAACACCGGCCTTGGCCACCTCCGATTTCTTCGATTTGTTTAATTTAACAGTGTTGGTTGCGGAGGCCCGGAATGCAGATTAGATATGATTGTTTGGGTTTGGGCGAGTAGTCGCATTTCAATAGATACGACTTACTCTGTTTGTCCATTCTGGTCCTCAAATCGATCCAATTCGCCTTTGCAAAGCCGAAAACTTCTCCAAGATGTTTCCCATGTTGCGGTTGATGACCGCAGTCAGCGTGTTCACAGCTCTTTCCAAGGTGTTATCCATATTGCGATTC
>NC_140196.1:257500-287500 GCF_965226575.1 Pagrus pagrus | reverse complement strand
CAATGAGGTGGAGGGGGCGGAGCTAGTCCGAGTCCGAGTCACTGGATTCTTCAGAGGAGCTCTGATCTTCATCGTCCTCATCATCCTCTTCGTCATCGTCATTCTGAGGAAATCACAAAACAGGAAGTGGCTTCATGAAGTGAAAGTCACACACATTTTGTTGCTCAGTGGTTGCCATGGTGATTCTGGCTTGTGTAAGATGATGTTATCAGGTCGAACCTGAACATTAAAGTTATAATTAAAGCTAAATTCAACAGGATTTTAATGGAAAAATGAACGATGTCATCACGTTTACACACAAAGTTTATAGCTGAAAAGACGTCAATGCTTCAATTCAGCTCCGATTTCTTCTATTTGTTTAATTTAACATGTAGAAAAAAGTTTAGATTAGTTTAATCAATTATATCAATAAAGTTGATTGTTTATTAACTGATAATACACTGAACAAAAATATAAACGCAACACTTTTGTTTTTGCTCCCATTTTTCATGAGCTGAACTCACAAGATCAAAAACATTTTCTATATACACAAAAGACCATTTCCCTCAAATATCGTTCACAAATCTGTCTGAATGTGTTAGTGAGCACTTCTCCATCCCACCTCACAGGTGTGGCACATCAAGATGCTGATTAGACAGCATGAATATTACACAGGTGTGCCTCAGGCTGGCCACAATAAAAGGCCACTCGATCCACAACGTTGACATCAGCAAACCGCTCACCCACACGACGCCACACACGCCGTCTGCCATCTGCCCTGAACAGTGAAAACCGGGATTCATCCGTGAAGAGAACACCTCTCCAACGTGCCAGACGCCATCGAATGTGAGCATTTGCCACTCATGTCGGTTACGATGACGAACTGCAGTCAGGTGGAGACCCCGATGAGGACGACGAGCATGCAGATGAGCTTCCCTGAGACGGTTTCTGACAGTTTGTGCAGAAATTCTTTGGTTATGCAAACCGATTGTTGCAGCAGCTGTCCGGGTGGCTGGTCTCGGACGATCTTGGAGGTGAACCTGCTGGATGTGGAGGTCCTGGGCTGGTGCGGTTACACGTGGTCTGCAGTTGCGAGGCCGGTTGGATGTACTGCCAAATTGTCTGAAACGCCTTTGGAGACGGCTTATGGTAGAGAAATGAACATTCAATTCACGGGCAACAGCTCTGGTGGACATTCCTGCAGTCAGCAAGCCAATTGCACGCTCCCTCAAAACTTGCGACATCTGTGGCATTTTGCTGTGTGATAAAACTGCACATTTCAGAGTGGCCTTTTACTGTGGCCAGCCTGAGGCACACCTGTGCAGTATTCATGCTGTCTAATCAGCATCTTGATATGCCACACCTGTGAGGTGGGATGGATTATCTCGGCAAAGGAGAAGTGCTCACTAACACAGATTAAGGGTCAGTCCCAATACACCCCCTCGCCCTACTTTTTAGCCCTATCCCTAAATTTTGCGCATTCCCGTGAGGGTAGTGGTGTCCCAATTACTCTCTGCATATAGGGGTAGTGGGCATAACGAGGGGTAGGGGGTATGAATCTAGCCCTTCAGAGCGAGGGATTTCAGATGCTGACTCGCCCAGGGAGGGCCAGAGGAAATTTCCCAGAATGCTTTACGTCCTGTTAACGTTACTCGTTAGCGCTCGTATTTCCTGCAAATTTGTCGGATATTTCACATTAGTATGATAATAAGCAGCAAGTAAGGTTATCTATGTTACTGCGTACCGACCGTTACGACCGCGACCGTTATGAACGTTAGCTAGCTAACGTTAGCTAGCAGAAGCCCCCCCGGCTGCTCCCAAAGTCCCAGTCGTTAACGTTAGCACAGCGCTATGGTAGCAAGCAAAGGGCGTTTATGCCTTCCAGCAATCTCACTCCGATCGCAACCGTTAACTCCATTGCTGCCGGGTTTGGTGTTATGGTGGGACGTATGTGCAAACGTGACTACGTAGTTGCTTGACTATGCAAACTATGCAGTGACGTAGCAAGTGGTGTCCCAATTCCTAGGGAAGATTACAAAGCTCTACCCCTTGTTGCTTCATTTCCAGGGTGTAGTGGTAGTGAGTAGGGTGAACATTGGGATTCACCAGACAGATTTGTGAACAATATTTGAGAGAAATGGTTATTTTTTGTATATAGAAAATGTTTTAAATGGGAGCAAAAACAAGTGTTGCGTTTATATTTTTGTTCAGTGTATGAATGAAACCTTGGAGACAATAATGAAACTACTTGAACAAATAAAGTGATTTAAAATGATGAATGAAACATTTGATCACTGAGTGGGTTAAAGCAGGTTTGTTTCTCACCTCGTCGTCCTCGTCGTCGCTGTCTGTGGATCCTGACGTCTCGTCGTCCTCATCAGAGTCGGACGAGTCGCTCTTCTCCTCCTCCTCGTCTGAGTCAGACATGTCCTGCTGAAAGACGGACGGACAGACGCTGCGTCACAACAGAGCCTGACAGACCTCACTGAGGGCTTAGATACACAAGTTCTGCTATAAGGCTTGACAAAGTGTGTTGTTGGTTTTGTTGCTTCACCACAGCTCTCATCTGCAGCTCCAATTCAATAAAGGGACATCACGTCAAATATCATCATCAACAACCTTTAACACACAAATTAATGTTGAGCTGTGATCCGTCTATATTTATATTTATATTATTAACATTTTCTGTTCACATGTTTCACTTCTGATGTTTAGTCTTTAACTTGGCTGATAATATTTTACTCCTTTGTTTATATTTGAACAGTAAAAACTTATGGCTGTGTTGTTGTTGGTGTGTGTGTGTTGTTGTGTGTTGTGTGTTTTTGTGTGTTGTCGTTGTTGTGTTGTGTGTTGTCGTTGTGTATTGTTGTTGTGTGTTGTCGTTTTGTGTTGTCGTTGTTTTGTGTTGTGTTGGTGTGTTGTCGTGTGTTGTCGTTGTTTTGTGTTGTTGTTGTGTGTTATTGTTGTGTGTTATTGTTGTGTGTTGTCGTGTGTTGTTGTCGTCGTTGTGTGTTGTCGTTGTCTGTTGTTGTTGTCTGTTGTCGTTATTGTTGTTGTGTGTTGCTGTGTGTTGTTGTTGTCATTGTTGTTGTGTATTGTTGTTGTGTGTTGTCGTTGTTGTGTGTTGTTGTCGTTGTTGTGTGTTGTCATCGTTGTTGTGTGTTGTTGTGTATTGTTGTGTGTTGTCGTTGTGTGTTGTCATTGTTGTTGTGTGTTGTCGTTGTTGTGTGTTGTGTGTTGTCGTGTGTTGCTGTTGTCGTCGTCGTTTTGTATTGTGTGTTGTCGTTGTGTTGTCGTTGTGTGTTGTCGTCGTTGTTGTTGTGTATTGTTGTTGTGTGTTGTCGTTGTTGTTGTTGTGTGTTGTCGTTGTTGTGTGTTGTTGTCGTTGTGTGTTGCTGTGTGTTGTCGTTGTTGTTGTGTGTTGTCATCGTTGTGTATTGTTGTTTTGTGTTGTCGTTGTGTATTGTTGTTGTGTGTTGTTGTGTATTGTTGTTGTGTGTTGTCGTGTGTTGTTGTTGTGTGTTGTTGTGTATTGTTGTTGTTGTGTGTTGTCGTTGTTGTGTGTTGTTGTTGTGTGTTGTCGTTGTTGTGTGTTGTGTGTTGTCGTGTGTTGCTGTGTGTTGTTGTTGTTGTGTGTCGTCGTTGTTGTGTGTTGTCGTTGTGTGCTGTCGTCGTTGTTGTTGTGTGTTGTCGTTTTGTGTTGTCGTTGTTTTGTGTTGTGTTGGTGTGTTGTCGTGTGTTGTCGTTGTTTTGTGTTGTTGTTGTGTGTTATTGTTGTGTGTTATTGTTGTGTGTTGTCGTGTGTTGTTGTCGTTGTTGTGTGTTGTCGTTGTCTGTTGTTGTTGTCTGTTGTCGTTATTGTTGTTGTGTGTTGCTGTGTGTTGTTGTTGTCATTGTTGTTGTGTATTGTTGTTGTGTGTTGTCGTTGTTGTGTGTTGTTGTCGTTGTTGTGTGTTGTCATCGTTGTTGTGTATTGTTGTGTGTTGTTGTGTGTTGTCGTTGTTGTGTGTTGTCATTGTTGTTGTGTGTTGTCGTTGTTGTGTGTTGTGTGTTGTCGTGTGTTGCTGTTGTCGTCGTCGTTTTGTATTGTGTGTTGTCGTTGTGTTGTCGTGTGTTGTCGTCGTTGTTGTTGTGTATTGTTGTTGTGTGTTGTCGTTGTTGTTGTTGTGTGTTGTCGTTGTTGTGTGTTGTTGTCGTTGTGTGTTGCTGTGTGTTGTCGTTGTTGTTGTGTGTTGTCATCGTTGTTGTGTATTGTTGTTTTGTGTTGTCGTTGTGTATTGTTGTTGTGTGTTGTTGTTGTGTGTTGTTGTGTATTGTTGTTGTGTGTTGTCGTTGTTGTGTGTTGTCGTGTGTTGTTGTGTGTTGTTGGTGTTGTGTATTGTTGTTGTGTGTTGTCGTTGTTGTGTGTTGTCGTTGTTGTTGTGTGTTGTTGTTGTGTGTTGTCGTTGTTGTGTGTTGTCGTTGTTGTTGTGTGTTGTTGTTGTGTGTTGTCGTTGTTGTGTGTTGTCGTTGTTGTTGTGTGTTGTCGTGTGTTGTTGTTGTGTGTTGTTGTTGTTGTGTGTTGTTGTGTATTGTTGTTGTGTGTTGTCGTTGTTGTGTGTTGTCGTTGTTGTTGTGTGTTGTTGTGTGTTGTCGTTGTTGTGTGTTGTGTGTTGTCGTGTGTTGCTGTGTGTTGTTGTTGTGTGTCGTCGTTGTTGTGTGTTGTCGTTGTGTGCTGTCGTCGTTGTCGTTGTTGTTGTGTGTTGTCATCGTTGTTGTTGTTGTGTTACCTTGGCTCGGTACGCCATGGCCCTCTTGGCCACGCCGACCGTCTGTGCGGCGGCTCTTGAGCTCGCAGCCTTCCCTTTGGCCGTCACGCGGACTTTAGTTCCAGGACTGCTGCGGACTTTAGTGGTGCTGCGACGTTTCTGATGGAGAACAAAACAAACAAACAAACACAAAAACAGGTGAACACACGAAACTTCGCTGCTGAATCACACTGCTAACGCTCATTTTGTGTTTGTTTATATTCAAATATTTTTGATGACTCGTGAATGACAGCTTCGCTATGCTAATGCTATGCAGTATTAGCTAATTTGACCCTACTACAGCTTTGAGTCCTGTTAGCCGGTGTTGTTTCACCTTGCTAATGTTAGCTCGATGTCCTTCCTGTTAGCTTAGCTTGTGAATGTTATGTTAGCTTGTTTGTGGCGGATTAGCGACAGTTCAGCTGTTAAATTTAATTCATAAATCGGATCACTGCGTTACAAAAAGACACATCAGGACTAAATGTTTGAGAAAATAAAATAAATGATGTGAAGACTGCAGAGACTCACCGAGGACGAGAACTCTTTATAGACGGCTCGATCCTGAGGAGACAGAGACTGCAGAGAAGAAACAATCAGTTCATTTTCTGTCCCGACCGAAGCAGCAAATCAAAGTGGATCAAAAGTCACATTAAACTCTTAATGTTCCTCATTAACAACAAGTTTACAGCCGGTGTGTTCACTGACGTCAATTAACAAGAAAAAGGATCTAAAATGTTTCTTTAATAAATTCATTTAGATTTTTTCCTGAATTCTCATCAACACAGAAACACGACTTGATCAGACAGATTTAAGATATGAAATCATGAATTTTTAAATCACTGACTGATGAGAAAATGAAATAAATGAGTTTGACTGATGTGACTGATGAAGGCTGTTTGTTACCTTGACCCAGGCCTCCAGCTCGGCCTTGTACTCCACCTGCTGCTCCTCCACCAGCTTCTTGTACTTGTCTTTCTGACTCTGGCTCAGTTTGTGCCACCTCTTGCCGATCTCCACCATGCGCTCCTTCAGGCTGAAGTGGTTCAGCTCTCCGTTGGTCAGCAGCTCCTGGGAGAACATCTGATAGCCGCTCCTGTTGGACCGTCACGTTACAGACTTTAACCTTTGACCTCTGTCCTTCTTTTAATCTTATTTTAATTTTACACTTGAGTCTTGTCACGTGTGGATTTAGACTATTTTGCAGGTTTTCTTTGGTTTTTAAGTCTCTTAAGTCTTTTTTTGGCTCCTGTTTCTAAACTGTGAAGATAAAGTCGGCTGCAGTCTTTTGATCATTAACCAAACAGCAAATGAATCGATGAACCCTCAAAGACCAGGACCGCTCAGGCATCAGGTGTCGTACATCGTCTGACTCAGCAGAACCTGAAGAGTCCGAACAGTTCTACCAGAACAGAGACAGAAACCATCGGAACCCTAACCCACTGAGCATCGACAACTGAAGTAGCTCGGCTGCAACCAGAGGAAGAAACTAGGATCACTGCTGCAGAACGTGATGATGTAATCACGTTCACAACAGAGGCCCTGAAGGTCCAAACGGGACGTGTGTGACACCACTGACCAGTTATTAAATCATCTGTTATCAAACATTTGAGAACATCAGATATTTTAGCCATCAGCTGTCTGAGTCTGTGAGGGTTGATCAGCAAGTTGATATGCAGATCAATAACGACCAATAACGATCAATAACGAACAATAACAACCAATAACGATCCAATATGATCCAAGATGGCGCAACAAACAGCTGCCTCGGTGCTTCGCTCCGCAGTACTTTGTTTGTTTGTCGTAATAAGTTGTCTTTCCCTCGAGAGGAACTCTTAAAGTCTGAACATGGATCCTGGAGTATTTCCAGAACTTGTGGCTGGAGGAGCAGCAGCTCTCTGTGGGATGTTCAGGAGACGCAGACGGGGCAAACAAGCCGGCGCGCTCGTTAAGCTCAGACAGCGAGGCAAACGTCCGCTCCCTGAACAACAAGATGGATGAACTGCTGCAGATCTGCCGCCCTGTGTTTCACGGAAACCTGGCTCAGCGAACACATCCCGGACACCAGATCACATCTGCCGACTTTCAAATTCTCTGAGCGGACCGCGTAACGGAGCTCTCGGGGAAGAGGAGGAGCAGTGGAATCTGCTTTTATATCAACGCAGGTTGGTGTACAGATGTGTTCAACAAATCATGCAGCCCCCACCTGGAGACACATTTCACAAACTGTAGGCCGTTTTATTCTCCTCGTTTATTCTGGTTGGTGTTTCCATCCCAGCTCAGGCCTGTGTTACTGAGGCCTTACAACACCTGGCTGAGCAGATAGCGGACATGGAGAGGAAACATCCAGATATCTGCTCGTTGTTCTCGGGGACTTTAACAGAGCAAACCTCAGCCGTGAACTGCCAAGATATAGACAGCATGTTAAACACAGGGACAACAACACTCTGGACCACTGCTACACTGTTTTAAATGACGCATATCGCTCTGCCCCCCGCGCAGCTTTGGGGCTCTCTGATCACTGCATGGTTCATCTTCTCCCAAATTACAGGCAGAAATTCCAGTCTGCTGAGCCTGTAGTGAAGACTGAAGAGATGGATGGTCACAGCTGCAGCTACAGGCCTGCTTTGACTGCACAGATCGGACTGTTTTTGAGGCTGCTGCTACAGATCTGGACGAACTCACTGACACTGTGACATCCTACACCAGCTTCTGTGAGGACGTGTGTGCCGACCAAAACCTTCTGCACATACAGCAACAATAAACCTTGGTTCACTACAAAACTCAGGACGCTTCGCCAGGCCAAGGAGGAGGCCTACAGAAGAGGACCAATAACAATCAATAGCGACCAATAACGAGAAGGAGCTGTACTGACATCAGCAGCAGCTGACTGTACAGGTCTGATCAACACATCGAGGGATATTGGTAACCTGGTCAATACTTCAGTATCACCATCACCATGGCAACAGTCACGTGACCCGCTCAAAGATGACGGTGCTGCTCAGTCCGACACTCACACTGGAGGTTTCTTTGGTTCTCCGTCAAACTTGGGCTTCCTGTGACTCTGAGCTGCAGGCGGAGTCCTCATCTCCAACAGCTCCCTCTGCAGGACACACAGAGACACTGAGGACATGTCCACTGTCATACCACAGTCACACTCAGAGACACTGAGGACATGTCCACTGTCATACCACAGTCACACTCAGAGACACTGAGGACATGTCCACTGTCATACCACAGTCACACTCAGAGACACTGAGGACATGTCCACTGTCATACCACAGTCACACTCAGAGACACTGAGGACATGTCCACTGTCATACTACAGTCACACACACAGACACTGAGGACATGTCCACTGTCATACCACAGTCACACTCAGAGACACTGAGGACATGTCCACTGTCATACCACAGTCACACACACAGAGACACTGAGGACATGTCCACAGAGACACGTGGTTACAGAACATTAATATGTAATGAGGTTAAAGAGGAGTGGCTGCAGCCTCAGCAGGTAGTGGGCGGAGTCAGTTTGAGGGGGCGTGGCTCACTGACCACAGGCTGGTACTGAACCTCGTAACGCTTCTGGTCCTCCGCTGCCTTCTTGATCCAGGGAATCTTCTCCTTCTTCTCCATCGACTTCCAGGCTGCCTCCATCCCGGCCTGAGCCTTCCTGCGGTCGCTCTGAGGGACGAGTCACATGACCAGCAGGGTCAGAGGACACAAAACACTGGAGCAGAGTTCAAGGGTCTTTATATGAGCTCCACAGCCCGTCAGAGACGAGACACTTTGGCTGTTTTCGAAACCACATACTACCGTACTGCCTACTACATACTGCGTTAGTATACACTGTATACTGCACTGAATGTGGGATTCAGCATGCTACTTCAGCAGAGCGACGCCGTTCACACCGCAGTATGCAGTATGCAAGTTTCCCAGAATGCATTTCGTGGCGACCGGCAGCGGTAGTTGTAAAACAGGCGCAAAGCTGTTTTATTTCCCGCTGCAGCGCTGTTAATATGTCACTTTATTAAGTTTTAACATGTTTTCATGTAGAAAGTAACCGTTCAGACCCCCAGTGTGCGGTTAGTTTACTCAGATGACGGCTGTTTAGTAATTTGCCTCGATGTTTTGGGAGAAGTGAAGCTCCAGAAGGAGCGGCTCGTCTCAGAGGCAGCAGCCCGTCTCCAGAGGTGTTCGGCCGGCCAACATGCGTCGTCGTCCCGGGGGAGACAGCAGGCCAGTTATCTTAACGCTAGAGGGAAGCTTCATGTCTGTAGTGGACAGTACACAGTACAGCGCTGTCTCTGGAGCTCTGTATGTACAGACATCACCAAATATTAATTAAAAAAAAGTTTTAATTAACAGAGTACTTTGTTTCATTTCACATGTACAACAGCCTGGATTTCTATTGTACCTACAGCTCTCGTCACAACAGTCAGCAGCCTGTGACTGTACTTATGTTGTGTGAACGAATATAAACGCTGTACTGCTCCGGAGTACGTGACGAGGACGCCATGATCCCGGCTCCAGCGCATTGCATTGTGGGAAACAGTAGGCAGAGTAGACTGGTCGGATGCATACTGGAAATATTTTCTGAATCAGTACGACATCCAGGAACTTTTCTCATACTGCAGATTTTGCTTTTGTTTGCATACTACATACTACATACTGCATACTGCATACTACATACTACATACTACATACTGCATACTATATACTACATACTGGCCAAATCAGTACGTACTGTTAGTATAGTATGCGGTTTCGAATACAGCCTCTCTCTTCATTCCTTCATGGCCTCCCTGATTGCCATGGCAACAGCTATAAACAGCAAATAAAGAAATAAGCTCACTCTGTATTTGGCCAGGTAGTCTCCGATCACGCTGTGCTGCCACATCTCCTCCGCTGTTTTTGGCGTCTCTGGAAGCTTCGCCGTCTTCTTCCCGTCCCGTCTCTCTTTTGGCAGATTGGCAGGTACCCACTGCTCTGGCTCCGCCTCCCGACACTGTTCGTGGGACAGAACCAAACAAACATCAGAACACCTGCTCACAGGTGAGTCTGTGGGGGTTAAAGCCAGTGAAGCTGAGGACACACACGCACCTTGACATTAGGAGACCTGGCTCTGTGAGGGCTGGCGGTCACGCCCCCTCCTGATTTGGCCCCGCCCAGTTTCTCCTCCGTCATGACGCGGTCTCGTTCCTCCTCTGGGAGACTCTGAAACACAAGTCAGCCTCATGAAGACACCAGCAGAGACCAGACTGAGAGTGTGTGTGTGTGTGTGTGTGTGTGTGTGTGTGTGTGTGTGTGGTTCTTTGTGTTCAGCTAACGTTAGCAGGACAGCTAACGAGCTGTGGAGGAGGAAGCAGCTCCAGCCGGACACGTAGGCGATTTGAGGGGGATGAGGGGGATGAGGGGGGATGAGGGGATGAGGGGGGATGAGGGGATGAGGGGGATGAGGGGGGATGAGGGGATGAGGGGGATGAGGGGATGAGGGGGATGAGGGAGGATGAGGGGATGAGGGGGATGAGGGGGGATGAGGGGATGAGGGGGATGAGGGAGGATGAGGGGATGAGGGGGGATGAGGGGGATGAGGGGGGATGAGGGGATGAGGGGGGATGAGGGGATGAGGGGGATGAGGGGATGAGGGGGGATGAGGGGATGAGGGGGATGAGGGGATGAGGGGATGAGGGGGATGAGGGGATGAGGGGGGATGAGGGGATGAGGGGGATGCCGCCCCCGTGTTAACCTGCCATCACTCTCCATCCCCTAGTTGCAGAAAGTGTGTTACAAATCACAAGCGGCCGCAGTCGACGGCGCACGCGGCCGCTTTGCGTTCCGGCTGCCTGGTCGATTTTTGACAGAAGCCGCAACAAGCTGCACAGAGCGGATCGCGCCGGCAGGAAGTCAGAGACGGCATAGAGCATCCGGTCAATTTTCAAAATAAAACACCGTGTGCAGACTCCCGATTGTATAAAAACGAAGAATGACCAGATCAACAAAATCTGAGCAAGTCAACAAAATCGTGCAGGCAAAAGGCTCGGTTCTGAAACGTTCTGCTGGGTTCTCTTTATACATTCATGGTATGATGCCGTGTGGAGGGCGGAACAAAACCTGTAGCAGACGTGATGTCATAGAGCAGCTCCCGGTGGACGTCAGCTGTTTTATCCCCCATTGAAGCGCACTCTGCTGGACAAACTGTGTCATTACACCAATTTTAAATTAGCCCAAGCGTGTTTTTCTGCATTACAGTTTTTAAATATAAGGTTTTCATATCGGACAATATATACAGCGATACCGATATATCTGTGATAGGCGAATATCAGCTGATAAATCGATCAGGCTCTACTATGTTGCACAATGTTCATTTTGTGTCCTTCAAGGAATTTAGATGGTAAAAAATTCCAAGCGATCATGTGACTTAAAATGACCCTGATGCAGTGTGTTGTGAGAAACATGAGAAAACCCTGCCTGAATAAACTCAGTCCACTGCAAACAATGTAAAGGTGTATTTGCTCATTACTTTAATACAGTTATAAAAAGACAATTGTAGCAGGGAGAGAAGGAAGATAACTGGATGAAATGGAGTTGTAGAATTAGAAATGTCACAGTTATCGTTAAGGCGTCAACAATGTCCTTTGGGAGGTGTACGTAGGTGTGGGGCAGGGTGGTGCTCCCATTGGGCCATCCCCCCCGTTAAAAATTAACAATCACCTACTGCACGTGACTGATGTCCAGCCGGACACGTGACTGATTGAATGGAGTCTGGTGTCTTATAGAAGAGAACATAAACAGCTGTTTTTGGGGATCAGCTGATGTATACGTACCTCCAGGAACCTCTGCAGGTCGATGTCGTACTGCTTCTTCCTCTGATGAGACACACAAGAGACAGAGTGGTGAGCTGAGAGCAGCTTTGAGAAGAGGTGATTCCTGCTGCGATGTCAGCGTGTCGGTACCAACCTGCTCGCAGCGTTTCTGAAACATGTCCTTCTCCTTCTGCGTCATCATCTTCCACTGTTTACTGCAGAGAACCATCCGCTCAGTGCTGGGGACGTCCTTCATGTTCACCATCAGCTCCGCACAGTACAGAGAGTAGCCGTTACTAGACAAAACACACCTGTTAGCCACCTGTTAGCCACACACACAAATGTTCTTGTTCATCATCTTGCTTGTATGTTGTGCAGCACCTCACTAGTATCTAGGACATCAGCTGATTAGTATCCACTTTATAAGTATGTTAGCATTTAGCTCATTAGCTCTGTCAGGTCCTCGTTAGCCGAGTGCTCATTAGGACTCACGGTGGAGGTTTTGTCGGCCGTCCGTCAAACTTGTCCTTCAGCTGTCTCTCTGCTTTGGTGAGGACGGACCGGACATGATCATCAGAGTTCACGTCTGGATGAGCTTCATGATACGCTCTCATACTGCCCTGCACACACACGCACGCACACACACACACACAATATGAACACTCAGTCCTGAATGTGGACTGTCAGAGTCTGGTTCAGTCTGGTTCAGTCTGGTTCAGTCTGGTTCAGGTACCTCATAGTCCTTCTGGAGCTCCAGAGCCTTGCTGATCCACTTGAGTCTCCTCTTGTCTGACAGTTGGGACCACTGTCTCCTCAGAGCCTCCTTCAGCTCCTTCTGACTCACCTGAGACACAAAACAGCAAAATGACTGAGCCTGTACAGACAGTATACAGTGTGTGTGTGTGTGTGTGTGTGTGTGTGTGTGTGTGTGTGTGCACCTCGGGGTGAAGCTTCATGTAGGCCTTCTTCTCGTGGTTGTACCACAGCTGTTGAGGAGTCTTCGGTTTCTCCGGCAGGTCTGACTTCTTCCTCTCTTCGATCAGCTCGGGATGATCCTCCCTGCAGGTCAGCTGATGTTAGCCACGCTAACACCATGTGCTAAAGGCTAACGCTACATGTTAAAGACTAACACGGTAAATTTCAGCATATGGTCTAGTGTTACAGTTGACAGTCAGTTAGCTAGCATTAGCTTTAGCTTCAGTGTATCAGTGAGCTGTTGTCAGGTGGACGTACTTGAATCGAGCCATGTTCTTCTCAAACTCTTCTTTCTCTCGTTGAAACTCTGTGATGTACTTTTGCTGCATCAATAAAAAAATGTTATATTCAAAACATTTTATTATATATTATATATCATATATTATTCAAAACAAACAGGTTCATTTAAAAAACAACACGAGTCGTCAGCAGCAACACTGAGTCACATCCTGATGCAAACATTCTGTTTTCAGCCAATCAGCTGCAGAGTTTGAGCGAACCTTCTTCTTGTCGGGCAGCTCCTTGTACTTCTTGGACAGGATCTTGGTCAGGTCCAGGTTGCTCATCTCCGGGTGGATTTTGGCGTATTTGGCTCGTTTCTCCATGAAGAAGCGGAAGTATGGGGTCAGAGGCTTCTTCGGGAAATCTGGATGAGTCTGAACAAGAGAGGTCCAGTCAGCATCTACACCTACAGAGAGCTGAAGCCCCGCCCCTTCCTGTCAGCATCTACACCTACAGAGAGCTGAAGCCCCGCCCCTTCCAGTCAGCATCTACACCTACAGAGAGCTGAAGCCCCGCCCCTTCCTGTCAGCATCTACACCTACAGAGAGCTGAAGCCCCGCCCCTTCCTGTCAGCATCTACATCTACAGAGAGCTGAAGCCCCGCCCCTTCCTGTCAGCATCTACATCTACAGAGAGCTGAAGCCCCGCCCCTTCCTGTTCCCCTCATGGACCTTATTGATCAGAGCTTTGTCTGGTAGATGAAGAGAGACAGATGATGTTTGTCAGTTTGTCATCAGACTGTGACGTCATTATAAAGACGTCGCAGTCGACGGCGTCGTCAGTGACGTCGTCTCCTGACTGAAACATTGTAGAGCTGCCCCTGTATATGAGCAGCTCACAGAACTGAACCAGAACCAGAACTGCAGTTGTCAATATGAGCAGATTTATTGTGACGTTCACCTTGTTTACAAGTTTTTCTGAGCCCAGTTGGCTCCATGTTGGTGTTGGTTCTGGTGTTGATGTGACAATGTAGTTCACTGAGTGCTTCAACACAAAACTACATGAGGTTTGACTTTAATACAACAAACTGACAAACATCATCTGTGTGATTCATGACCCAGTTCAACAGGATCAACACATCATCTGTCTCTCTTCATCACTACAGACAAAGCTTTGATCAATAAGGTCCATGAGGGGAACGGGAAGGGGTGGGGCTTCAGCTCTCTATAAACACTTCACGATAGAACCAGCCGGCCCAGACCGGCAGCAGCTGGTTCAGCTCGGTGGTTCTCACCTTCAGTTTCTTGCCTTTGTACGGATTCTTTACGAACTCTGTGGCGTCTACGATGAGCTCCGTCATCGTTCTGTACTTACGGACCTGAAACACAAACATGTGATTGATGATCAATAACAGAGACGATGTTCAGATGGGTCGTTGTGTCGTATGATGACTTCACTTAAAGATAATCATTTAGATGAAAATCTTTATTACAAGTTTATTAAGTCTGAACTCTCTCAGCCTACATCAATGTGTGTAGTCACAGCCTTCGTTTGTCTTTTAATTTGAAAATCAGAACCAAACAGAACCAAACAGAACCAGGTCATGAAGGCGTTTCCTGACGTCAGTCGTGTGACTCAAACTCTTCAGCTCCACTTTACAACTTCAAACTTCAGGCCTTTCTGTAAGTGGGAATTATGTGATGTCTTTCATGATATTTGGTAACAGTAACTAAAACCATCACCGTGGTAACAGTTCGTACCTCAGATGAGACCTTCTGCCACTTCTGGCGGCACATGTCTCCGCTGAAGCTGCCGAAACAGATTTTGTCCCAGTCGAAGTGCGACTCCGTGGTTTTATACTTCATGGCGTCTCCGTCCGGCAGCAGACTGCGAATCCTCTCCAACAGAGTCAGACAGTCCTCCTTACTCCACTCATCTGAGAGGGTCAGACAGGTGGAGGTCAGAGGGTCAGACAGGTAGAGATCAGAGGGTCAGACAGGTGGAGGTCAGAGGGTCAGACAGGTGGAGGTCAGAGGGTCAGACAGGTAGAGATCAGGGGGTCAGACAGGTAGAGATCAGGGGGTCAGACAGGTAGAGATCAGGGGGTCTGCAGCTCTGCTATGAAACAGGAAGTGAGCAAACACATTGACCTGACCGTGCTTTTATTTTGAAACTAAACCAGGCATCATGAACATCAGAACAGGAAACATGGACGCTGTGGCTGTATTCAAAACCGCATACTATACTACCAGTACGTACTGATTTGGCCAATATGTAGTATGTAGTATGCAGTATGCAGTATGTAGTATGCAGTATGTAGTATGCAGTATGTAGTATGCAGTATGCAGTATGTAGTATGCAGTATGTAGTATGTAGTATGCATGTAGTATGTAGTATGCAGTATGTAGTATGCAGTATGCAAACAAAAGCAAAATCTGCAGTATGAGAAAAGTTCCTGGATGTCGTACTGATTCAGAAAATATTTCCAGTATGCATCCGACCAGTCTACTCTGCCTACTGTTTCCCACAATGCAATGCGCTGGAGCCGGGATCATGGCGTCCTCGTCACGTACTCCGGAGCAGTACAGCGTTTATGTTTGTTCACACAACATAAGTACAGTCACAGGCTGCTGACTGTTGTGACGAGAGCTGTAGGTACAATAGAAATCCAGGCTGTTGTACATGTGAAATGAAACAAAGTACTCTGTTAATTAAAACATTTTTTAATTAATATTTGGTGACTTCTGTACATACAGAGCTCCAGAGACAGCGCTGTACTGTGTACTGTCCACTACAGACATGAAGCTTCCCTCTAGCGTTAAGATAACTGGCCTGCTGTCTCCCCCGGGACGACGACGCATGTTGGCCGGCCGAACACCTCTGGAGACGGGCTGCTGCCTCTGAGACGAGCCGCTCCTTCTGGAGCTTCACTTCTCCCAAAACATCGAGGCAAATTACTAATCAGCCGTCATCTGAGTAAACTAACCGCACACTGGGGGTCTGAACGGTTACTTTCTACATGAAAACATGTTAAAACTTAATAAAGTGACATATTAACAGCGCTGCAGCGGGAAATAAAACAGCTTTGCGCCTGTTTTACAACAACCGCTGCCGGTCGCCACGAAATGCATTCTGGGAACCTTGCTACTGCATACTGCGGTGTGAACGGCGTCGCTCTGCTGAAGTAGCATGCTGAATCCCACATTCAGTACGCAGTATACAGTGTATACTAACGCAGTATGTAGTAGGCAGTACGGTAGTATGTGGTTTCGTCACATCCTGCTGTGCTCTGATTGGTTGGTTCATAGTTGTAGGTCACAGCAGCAACATTTGGTCTGAATGTCAACAGCTGATTGGACATCGAACCAACCAACCATCATCTGAGAGGAAGCACACAGAGGGAGGAGACCTACACCTGTCAGGTGAGTGTGTGCGGTGCTGATGAGGTCACAGCAGGTGGGTGTTACCTGGCTCACTCTTGACCCTGCTGGCACTCTGAGCTCTGGAGACGCTGCTGCTGCCGTTCATCCTGCAGCTGCTGACGGAGAAGACTCCGCCCCTCCTCCTCTGCGCACACACACACACACACACACACACACACACACACACACACACCGAGTTGTGTCACGTGGTCTTCACAGGTTAGAGTAAGCTCAGTTGCCATGGAGACGATCAGTTCAGTTTGATGAGGATGATGATGAGCAGTGGTGGAAAGTAACTAAGTACATGTATTAGAGTACTGTGCTTTGAGGTATTTTCTGTCACTTTAAACTCCAGTGGTACTTTTACTCTATTACATTTGTGGGACAGCTTTAGTTACTTTGTGTCATTACAGATTACACTTCTTCTACACAGTGGTATTTCTAGTTTTACTGAAGTATCTGAGTACTTCTGATTTAGGATTACAGTTTTATTTGAGTACTTTACTGCAGTATTCACAGTGTTTAACAGTTACAGGTCAGTCAGAGGACAGGCTGGAGCCTAAGACAACCTGCACCAAACTGCATTGAGAAATCAGTCATTTTAATCCGAAGTGCGTGTATGTAAACACAAAGCCGATGTAAGACGGTCTGCTGAGTGTGTGTGGTTGTCTCTTCAGTTCGGCTGCATCCACCACACCAGGTCTCACTTGTTTGGGTTTTACAGAGGACATGAGAGGAGCTGCTGTGGACTTGGAGCACGCAGGGCGGCGGACAGCAGCCTGGACTCACTGTAAATCAGGAGTTTCATCAAATGAAGAGTCGCTCGGTGATTTTTGCTGGAATCACCAACACATTTGCCCTGTGAGCCCGATGACTGTCTGCCGCGGTGTCTGACAGTTGTCTGATTTCTAAATGGAGTTCTGAACGGAGCTGAACAGCGCGAATGTTTTCAGGGACGCAATTAACTGCGAGCAGCGGGCCGTCAGGCTCCAGCTGCCCCGGTAATGGCGTCCGTCCTCCGGCAGGAGTCACCACGTAGCTTCCGCTGGCACGCACAGAGCTGCTCGCGCACGTTCACCTTTTTTGGTTAAATGTGAAATCTGCGATTAAAAGTGTGAAAATAAAAAGAAGAAATAAAGCGAGAAGCGTCACAGCCGCGAGCACAGGTTCCGGTCCACACGTGCCGAGGATCATCGCTTCATTTAGCAAAACTGCTGAAATGGAGAAATTGTTCGACATCTGCGTGTTTGATTGTAGAAATAATGATGTTAAAACACGACACGACCGTCTGCGGCCACTCGCTTCACTGATAATCGGCCCAATGTGATGATTTCGGTGCTGAGCGGGCTGGATGACTGGCTGCTGCCCCAGAAGCCTTCACTGCGAAGCCGCCATGAATGTTCTGGTGACTCGGGGACAAACGACCAGAAAACCCCAGAAATCCGTTTAAAATCACAACCAACTACTCACCTTCAGGTGCAGACAGAAGCCCGGGTCACTACTGAACACCGCTGTGCTCTTTTGGATTATTTCGGGACTTTCAAAGTGTGTTTTTTTCAGCCGTAAACCCCGGGGAGTCAGGTCGAAACGAATCCGACAAAAGGAGCGTCTAGTCCGGTATGAAACTCCGCCCAGCGCCGCAGGGGGAGGAACTCCGGGGGAAAACATGAGGACAAAGGCGGAGGATGAAACCAGAGACAGCGGCTACAGCAGCAGCCAAGCCCGCCTGAACCTCCCTCACATGTGTAGTCACACTATTTATTTTAAAACACATTCAGTCCGAACAGAACCTCAGCTCCGACAGCTCCTTCTGGAGATCTGCCCTCCTGCCTTCAGCCTGGTCCGGGTCCAGATGCTGAACCGGCGGAGAGACAGGACGAGGGCCCGGGGACCCGCCGACCAGCCGCCGACAGAGAGCGGCTGCCCGGCTGCTCCAGACTCCGAGAGGACGAATCAAAGTGCGCAGGAAGTCCTCAGGTCCGCCGGCTGCTCAGGTCTCCTGCCCGGCCTGTCGCGGTGCCGATCAGCGGCTCGGAGGCGGCGATGGAGCCCGCTGACAGCAGCCCGCATCCGCACCGCATCCTGCCGCTGCCCGCTGAGGACACACCGTCCTCCGGCTCTGTCCTCCACGACTCACCGCTCCCCTCCACTGATCACTCACCCGTACATCTGTCTGATACACCTGTCCTCCGGCCGGGGACACAGGTGTGTGTGTGGGGGGGGGATTGATACAATTATTGATCAATTATTGATATTTAATTGATCAATAGATCAATTATATACATTTTCTTCAGAACTGTGTGTTCATGAACTTTGTTCCAAATCAGCTGTCAGGACCCTGTGTGTGTGTGTGTGTGTGAGGGAGAGTGTGTGTGTGTGTGTGTGTGTGTGAGAGAGAGAGAGAGAGAGAGTGTGTGTGTGTGTGTGTGAGGGAGAGAGTGTGTGTGTTGGGGACACTCAGTTTGGCTCCTGTTACTGTCCGCCTCACCACCGCCACCTGCTGGTCGGGATGATCAATACTAAATTATTGATCAGTGGAGGAAAGGTGTGTGTGTGTGAGTGAATCAGCACAGTTAAGGTGTCATTAAGCTTCTCGTTAATATTTTCAGCTGCTAGTTAATGATTTAATTAACAGCGTCAGCAGATTTAATGGACTAATCAATGGAAACATTGATGGACTGAATATACTGAAACACTCATTTATGAAACTTTATTAAAAGTGTTTATCTGCCACAAACATGAATTAAAGAGGAAGGATTCAAACGTCCCGCCCACCAGCCACATTCAAACCACAGGATTGAACACTGGTAAAATGATTGACAGGTCTAAATCTATAATCTATAATAATAGTAGTTCATATTTTCTGATGTTGTTAAATGTGTAAAAAGATGAAGATCGTTTCAATCAAAGATTATATTCTGAATATTAAAGGTGCCACCTGTCGAGTTCTACCATAGCACATCACCATAGTAACCGCTAACTGCTGCTTACTGTAGCCACTGTTAGCTCATTAGCTCAGTTAGCAAAGGAGCTTTGAAACAGGACGAGCCGGGCTAGCCTGTTAGCACTCCGAGTCGACACGGACGTCATCCGATGTTTTCATCTGTAATTCTGACGAACTGCACCTTTAAAGTCAAGTCCGTCAGTGAAAACCTCGATGAGACCTTTAAATATTATTTCTGCCCTCAGAGTATTTCCCATCATGCATCTGTAGTCCTGTCACATCATGTTGCTGTATAAACTCATCTGATTGGATGAAGGATTAAAGACAGAAGACCAGCAGGGAGTTCCTCCTCAGGTGTTTATTGTTGATGGTGGTTTCCTCCTGACTGGAGGCGGTGCTGGTCCACCCGAGCCTGGCTCAGACTCAGTTCAGACTCGGCTCAGACTCAGCTCAGACTCGGCTCAGACCTGGCTCAGACTCAGTTCAGACTCGGCACAGACTCAGCTCAGACTCGGCTCAGACTCAGCTCAGCTCAGACTCGGCTCAGACTCAGACTCGGCTCAGACTCAGCTCAGCTCAGACTCGGCTCAGACTCAGACTCGGCTCAGACTCAGCTCAGACTCAGCTCAGCTCAGACTCGGCTCAGACTCGGCTCAGACTCAGCTCAGCTCAGACTCGGCTCAGACCTGGCTCAGACTCAGCTCAGACTCGGCTCAGACTCAGCTCAGCTCAGACTCGGCTCAGACCTGGCTCAGACTCAGCTCAGACTCGGCTCAGACTCAGACTCGGCTCAGACTCAGCTCAGCTCAGACTCGGCTCAGACTCAGACTCGGCTCAGACTCAGCTCAGACTCAGCTCAGCTCAGACTCGGCTCAGACTCGGCTCAGACTCAGCTCAGCTCAGACTCGGCTCAGACTCGGCTCAGACTCAGCTCAGACTCATCAGGTCATATTTCACAATAAAATGAATAAAAACAAAAGCAGAAACTTTCAGTCGTTCAGTTTTAACAACATGTTTAATATCTGCTCATTCTGTCCCTCCTGACAACATTAGGGTATGTTAGCCTAGCATGTTAGAGGTTAGCGTAGCATGTTGAAGCTCCTCAGAGATGTGTGAATGTTCAGAAATGTTTGTTCTGTTTTAATTGAACATAAAAACTTAATAAGATACATTTCTCCTGTAATTAAATATGCTATGCTAAGCAGCTAACGTGCTTAACTTAGTATGATTGGACAGCATTTGTTCAGTTAGCAGCGCGTTTGCCTTCATAACATGGCGTCCATTACTTGCTGATAATGGTGCCTCGTTGAGCGTTATCCTTCTTACACTGCAGTCACCCACAGGAGACAAAGACAAAGGAGACCAGGGCTGTGTCCGAAATCACTCACTTATTCCCTACTCACTATATAGGGGGTCCAACATAGTGGACTATACATTGAGCTCATCGGCAGAAAGAAAAAAGCACTTTCGGACACTCAGGCGCCGTTAATATGCAGTGAAATGCCCGAAGAAATTTTCTGGCAATGCATGATGGGATATCTTGCCATCGGATGTTCACTACATTTCGCGGTGCATTGTGGGACACAATGAGTGCACTATATCCTGATCACTATACATTCGGACACCACTACAAAATGGCGTAGTCACTATATAGTGATTAGGGGGTGATTTCGGACACAGCCCATAACTTCATATTTTCATTTGTTTTTTGTTTTTTTGCAAGCAGTAACTCTGTCTCCATGGCAACACCTGAGCTTGTGCTAAGTAAGCAGTTCTCACTGGACTGAACAGACGCAGTCTTTGGATCCAGTATCCAGTTCTGAATAACGGATCCACAGTCTGCTAACATTAGCTAATGATCAGAATTTAATAAATGTCTCAGATCGATCATTTGGCTGTTTATCATTTATGTTGAGTTCTAAAATACAGAATAAATAAACGACAGCCTCTGCAGACAACATGCGGCTGGACAGCAAGTCTCTGTCTTCAACAACACATGACCAGGAGAGACTGAACATCTGGAGGAGGATAAATGTTGGACTGTTCCTTTTAATCTGATCAGATTCATTCTGATTCAGACGTCCTGAACTCGTCCAGTTCATCACAGATTCACCTCATCAATCAAACTGAACAGCTTCACATCCTGAAACAGTCACCAGTTTAACAGTCTGGACTCACTGACCCGGTCCGAATCCATTTATCATTCAAAAGTCCTCAATGAATAAATCAAGGACAGTTCAAGAAGTCATGAGAGGTTTAAAGGTTAAATATTTAGTTTTTATTTCTAAAGGATAAAAACTCTTTATTATTAAATAACTTTACAGGTCCGTTTAATTGGTACCTGACACGTTCACGGTTCAGAACTGGGTCCGTTACTGGAACGTGACTGCATTAATATATTAAAGGTTTTTGGACTGATGAACAATAAATTAAGTTAATGTAAAAACTCATGTTATTTAATTTAACCTTTAAAATTGTATTTCATCCTTCATCACTTTACATCCTGATCAATAAGTAAATCAATTTCAAGCGAACATGAAAGTCATCAGAAATAAAGAAATCAGATTACTTCTACAAACTAAGTGTAACTGATTTAAAACATACTGATTTGACTCTGTTCTGATGATCAATCATCTTGATTGATTTCTTTCTCTTTGTTCTATCAGCAGTTGTCCCACAGGGGGCGACTCTCAGTCCTCCACCATGACAGTAAAGTTGTTTCTTACAGCAATGCACTCTGGGAGTTGTAGTTTATTTCTCAGGATGACTCATGAGGGACAGTCTGCAGTTTTCACTGTTCGAAGGAAAGGTCAAACTTTAAAGGAGCACTACGTAGTTTTATAGAAGAAATTCAAACTCAGGATTTTAATATTAACAATATTAATGAGGTCATAACACAAACTGTCCATCAGTGAATCAACCAGCTGCTCTCAGACGAAAATAAGGTCCCACAACACTGTCCAACAATATAAATTGTGTTATTCTTTGAGGTCAGTTTGTTTATTTAGTTTGTTTCAGTCACTGAAGAAGAAAAACTACGGAGTGCTCCTTTAATAAGGTGACAGGTGGGCTGTAGAGGACGTGTGCAGACAGACAGGTGACAGTAAATACAGTCACACTGATTCTGAACCGTCAGACCGGGTCAGACGGACCTCTGTCGGTCTCTAGAGGAAGATCACATGCTACAGTTGAGCTTTATTGTTGGTGAGGAGGCGACGCTGACGGATTAAATCATCTGATCCGTTCAGGTTGTTCACACCTCGGCTGGATGAAGCAGAAGTTAAAGTGTCTCAGCAGCGACGAGGTCGTCCGTCTGTCTGCAGGACGTCTCATCTGCTGTGAAGGCTTTGAGGTGTCTGGGCTCAGGATGAATCCTTCTCCACAAAGATCAGACCAGAGGGTGGAGCATGTCTCTGAGGGATGGAGTGGTGCTTCTCCTCTGAAAACATCCTCCTCCACCATGCTTCACTGTGGCTGTGAGACACTGTGGTGTCGTTGTGTCTCCTGTCCGTCTCCTGTTACTGACACTGATCCATCGCTGGGACTGTGAGATTCTGGTGTTTCTTCACCTCAACTGTTTGTCCTCGTCTCCTCCTCAGAAGTGGTTCAGAAACTGCTGCTCGTCCTCTGAGACTTGTTCTGACAGGACGGCTGCTGATTGGACTCTTGTGTTGTTTATTCAGTGAATTGTGTCTCTCAGTGAACTCAGCTTGATGTATTGATCTTCTGATGGTGTGATCACTTTGATACGACTCAGTTTCAGTACAGGTCAACAGTTCCAGCTCTGCCCCCTTACAGACCTTCAGTCTGGACCTGATGGGACTCTGACAGAGACCCTCTGGAGCTGTCTGATTACTTCCATGTTTTTCAATGTGGTGTCCGACTGTCAGTGCGTCCTGCTGCAGAGCGACAGACACACAGGTCAGTAAACCAGCGTCCATCTGTGTTTCTGTCCCAGTCAGTCGGTTAACGTGCACACAGTCAGTAGTTGTGGACGTCGGTCTCTGATGGAGACTGGAGACAGGAAGTATGTGACATGGGCTGTGTCCAAATTCAGGGGCTGCAGCCTTCGCGGTCCACAAGGGCCGGGTCCTTCGGACAGGTCTTTGAAGGCCTCGTCCAGCGTTGTTAAATGGGACGGTCCAGCCTTCGGAGTATTTCCTGGTTGGCCACCAGATGTTCCCGCCCCTTACGCTTACGTCACGATTGTGAATGAAGAGATGCATTAAAGTCTGTTTTAGTTCAAATCTATCAAACGTGTACATTTATTTGTGTGTGTATAAAAATTAACAACAAAATGTGTCAAATCTAAATTGAATCATCAACATTACAAAATAAACATTAACCCATTAGTGAATAACAACTATATTTACCACAGCATCACCAGCGTCACGTATTTTAACTTAAAGTTGAAATTTGGAGGTTTTGAAGTTTAACATATCTGGCGTTGGATGTTTACATGACTAAAAACCGAGTATAAACCCATTACTTAAATTTAAATGTCATGTCTGCGCCACTTGATGTCGCCATTTTCTCTTGCCTCCTCTTCTGTTTTGGGACTGAACAGCGGTGCGCAAAGGATCTTGGGATATGTGAGGCCGCGGAGGATAGTAGCGGTGCGTCCTCCAAACAGAGGGAAGGCCAGGCTGCATTTGTGGGCTGCATTTGAAGCAGCCCTCGAATTTGGACAGCCTTCGCGCAGCATTGTGACGTAATTGGCCTTCAAATGCGCACTTCGTGGGCTGCAGCCCCTGAATTTGGACACAGCCATGGACTGCTGCTACAGCAGACATAAACTTTGCTGTAGACTGGTTACCTGTGCAGGTGTACCTCTAAGGTGCCCAATGTGAGCTGGGATTGGTTGCGGCCCCTCCCCCACCTGTGGAGCAGATGAGACGTGGTTGCTCTGATGATTTTTTTACAGGTGACTGTAGCGTTGTGCTTCTCTTGATCTCTTCTCCTGATCATTTGTCTTCTTGTGCTTCTGTGTCGTTGGCTGGTGGTGATGAGCTGCTCGGCCAGATGTTACTGACCTTTGACCTTTGACCTCCTCTCTCTGTCTGCATGCTGCTCTGCGACACTGTTGGGCAGAGTAATAAAGTTTATTTACAGCATTGACTTCAGTATCTGAGGCTTGTTTATTTCCTTGACTGACTCCGCCCACTTTCATCAGTGTGACCTCAGCAGGTGAGCGGGGCCTGTCTCTGTGGCTGTCAATCACAGAGGTTGTGAACAAAGGACACGGGGAAGACACCTTTCCTCTCCGGCTGTCCCTCGATGTGTCCAATCTGAGAAAAAACCAAATGATTGATCAGATTAAAATCAGATTAAGATCGGCCTCATCAGGTGAACATCAGGAACACTTTAAAGCGTTGAAGGTGTGTGTGTGTGTGTGTGTGTGTGTCCCTGTGACCCTGAGCTGTGTTGTCGGGGGCAACAGTTCCTGGATATCTAAAGACTAATCAGTTGGGTAGGAGGGGCCAGACTGACAGTCAATCACAGACCCCGGATCAATCAACTTTCAGCACCGTCCAGCAGCGAAGAGTCAGACTTGTGAAGGAGGCCTGGTGCACCTGTTGTCCTGGCCTTGACCCAAGAGGCGTGGCCTCAGACACCTGCAGGAACTTCCCACCATGTCTCCACCTGACAGGATACATGCTGACAGCTGAGGACGTCAGAAGGAACCGGAGCATGATGGGAAGTGGAGCGTGAAGTAATGCCGGGGTCATTTCTACGCACGTTACCGCGTCTGTAACCAAACTCCTGCAGAAGGGCTGGACTCGGGGCGGGCTCCAGCTGAGAGGCTCTGACCGCTCAAAGTTCCCGATCCTCTTGGACTGGCGAGATGGCGTCATGGACAGGGTACCGCAGAGACTCTATGGTTCTGTAGAGGGACTCGTGCTCACATGGGCAGTGATGGAGAAACCTGCAGGGGGTGAAGGGAGGAGCAGCCTGCTGATCTGAACCATTATTGGTCATGGATTGGTCACTGTGTGTTGTAGTACCAGACCATCTGAGGCCAGCGACCATCGACTCTGTGGTCGTTTCATCAGACCTGCTGCTGTTTGTCTTGGTGGTGAGATGATCAGAGAACCTTTAAACAGTTCAGAGCTGCCAACACCTGCACGTTCTTTCGAACCAGACCAGAACTGTTCTATTCAGTGGCTTCAGTTCTGTTTGTGACGAAGAGGATGATGAAGATGAGTGCTACCTACCCACCACTCTGGGTCCTCCTCTCCTGTGACGATGATGACTTCTCCCTCTGTGAAGGTGAGCTCGTCGTCGTTGTCGGCCTGACAGTCGTAGATGGTTTTCACTCTGCGGATCTTGTTCTTCACCTGCAGAGCACACAGAGAACACACTCAGCACAGACGCCATTTTGTTTTCTGTCTCTTTAACCTGTTCAAACTCGTTATTGTCTCACAGAGCTGATTTTTCGTGGCAGAGGGACGGGCATCTCCATGGCGCTGGGCGGTAACTCATCACCATCTTCAGCTGCCAGTTGAGGTGACAGCTCCCCCTGCAGGACGGATGACTGGCTCTCAGCCACCACCGCCATCTCTGATCCCTGCGTCTCCGTAGCAACAGGAGTGGGGCCAGGCCTGTCGCTGAGGGTGGGTTTGGGGGGGAGGTCTCTGAGGAGGGGCTTAGGGGGGAGGTCAGACAGCTGTGGCTTCTCAGCCAGTGGGGCTCGGTGGGTGGAGTCCACCGGGGTGGGGGAGGGTTTAGGGGAGGCGTCAATGAAGGGAGGAGACTTCTGGGGGTCAGGCTGGGAGAAGGAGGAGGAGGAGGGTTTGTGGAGGAGGTCTGGAGGAGGGCTGGACTTGTCCACAGACGGGAGGTGGACAGCGTCGATCTTCCTCAACGCCACTGAGACGAAACAAAACCAGAGTCAACAGGTTGATACGCAGACGGAGGAGGAGTGTTCTGATGGCTGATTGGCTGCCACGTTTCAAGGAGACGGGTCTCATGTAACATATGTAGCATGTTATACATTAAAAATCTGACCTTTCAAAATAAAGGGTGGTCATCTCACCTTTCTGAGGTAGTTTGGGAAGAACTCTGGGTCCCAACGTTGACTTGGTGTTACTGGAGGTCATACTGGAGAGGAGAGGTCAAAGGTCACCACAGTCTGTACTTCACCTGTTTATCTGATCTGAGTACTTCATGTGTACAAGTACCTCTGCTGCTGCTGGATCCCATCAAACTTGCTCCTGCTTCCAGGTGGGGGGGTCAGCTCACTTCCTGTTAGAAACACCAGATTTTCACCAGATCACGTTTGATGAGGTCACACATTTGATGAGGTCACTTGTTTGATGAGGTCACTTGTCTGATGAGGTCACTTGTCTGATGAGGTCACTTGTCTGAAGGGTTTTGGATCATGCAGTGTTGCCGAGTTGCTGCAGTCTTACCTTTACCTGCCGGTCCCTGCAGGACTGGACTGGGGGGGTCGGACAGGGTGCGCTTGTGTCCAGGTGGAGGGGGAGGGGGTCTCTTCTTCAGGGTGGAGCTTCCTCCTCCTGCTGCCCAGCTTCCTCCTCCTCCTCCACTGATCTGAGAGGTGAGGGGAAGGGAGGTGGGCGGGGCTGTGGCGGGGCCTGAAGGAGGAACCAATCAGTGATTTGTCTAGGTGCTGTATCATAGGCAACTGGACTTGTTTCAGTTTCATGTTTCACGTCTCATCCAAGAGGCTTCTTCACTTCTAACACCTCTAACTAACTGGAGGGGAGTTGCAGGCTTTAAACTCTGTACAGGAGTGTCCTTACAGAGTTGTTAAGGACACTTGTGGGTCGTTGGTCCAACCGGCCTCCATGTGGGTTTCTAAGGCCAGGTGAGCCCAGGTGTGAATGGTTGTTAAGCTGTCTGGGGAGAGAACTCAGTACAGCATTGTAGGTGGGTGATCAGTGATGTCTTAGTCCACCTTAAACCTTCCAACACCCAGGAGACATAAACAGAGTGATGTAGTTGATGCTGTTCAATGCAGCAGGACTGCACAGATTTGTACATCGGGGAGACAAAACAACCTCCATAAGCGAATGGCACAACACAGGAGGACCAACTCCTCAGGTCCAGACTCTGCTGTCCACTTACATCTGAAGGAGACAAATCATTCCTTTGAGGACAACAATGTAAACATGTTGTCCAGAGAAGACAGATGGTTTGAAAGAGGAGTAAAAGAATCCATCTATGTCAAACTGGATCGATCCTCTCTGAACAGAGGAGGAGGACTAAGACATCACTTATCTGCACCTACAATGCTGTACTGAGTTCTCTCCCCAGACAGCTTAACAACCATTCACACCTGGGCTCACCTGGCCTTAACAACATACATAAGTGATGGTTGGGTCAACGACCCACAAGTGGCCCTAACCACTCTGAAACTCAGAGCTCACACTGTCCTTAAAGGTGCAGTCGGTAACTTTGAGGAGAGAGAGGACTCTTTACATAGTGACAGTTTTAGCAAATATGACAAAAAGTTACTTTTATAAGACTTACCAACTGCACCTTTAAGGACCGTCTCACACTGTGTAAGGACACTCCCACACTGTGTGAGGACACTCCCACACACAGTTTAAAGCCTGCAGCTCCTCCAGTTAGTTAGAAGTGGAGAAGCCTCTTGGATGAGACATGAAACGTCTTCAACAAACTGAAACAAGTCCAGTTGACTACAATACAGAACTTAGAGGTACCAGGACCTGGATGACTGAGAGCCTTCATCAACATTCAGTGATTTGATTACTCATGAACAGGTCACTGTGGAATCTTTTCAAACACATTCGTCCCCTTTAAAAGTCCACCGCACTTTATCAAGGAATCCTAACACATTTACAAAAACACATCCGGTCCCACCAAGCAAGCCAATAGACCACAATCAAAAACCACTGAATAACCCTCACAGTGTACTGGACCACCTTCCTCTGGAACCACAACAAAATCTTGTGAACAACCTTCAATAACTTTTGGAGCTCCGAAAACCTTTTGAAGACTCTGGACCTGTGAGGACTCATGGCACCTCCTCGTTAAGAACACCTGGTCTATGTCACAGGGTCCTCCTACCTTTCCCCTGGCTCCTGGCTGCTGGTGAAGGTCCTGAGGTGTCGGGCCCGGGGGATGGAGGGTTGTCGGAGGAGGTGCTGTAGACGGGGTTGGCGAACGCTCCATAGGAGAGACGCTGTTTATCTCTGTGAGGAGGAACGAAGGAGGCCGGCAGAAACAGCTTGTCCTGAGGGGAAGCGCTGGAGGACGGACAGAAGCTCTGAGGACGGAGGGAACGCTCCTTCTTCACTGGGCTGGGCTGCAGGAGGAGACACACAGGTAAGAGGAGAGGCAGGAGGTCGCTGATCCATTATGATGTGGTTTTCTCTGTGTTACCTTGTCGTCCAGTTCGTCGTCGCTCTCGTCCAGTTCGTCCAGTCTGAGGTTCCAGTCGTATTCAACGTGAACATGAGGATTGAACCTGCCAGAAACCACCTCCACCAGCTGGAAGACAGAGAGACAACTGTGGATTAGGGGTGGGGGAAAAAATCGATTCACATAAGAATCGCGATTCTAATCATCCACGATTCTGAATCGATTCATAAACTTCAAAAATCGATAAAAAAAAGAAAAGAAAATTTGTGTTATTTGTGTACAGTTTATTTTAGTAACTTCTGGGAGAAAAGGCAGCTGGCCTAAGCTTTTATTTAGGCAATTTTATTTATGCAAGTTATTTCTTGTACAGTAAGTAAGTTTTTATTTGTTTAGCATGAATAAATGCTGCCTTTTTTTAATGTTTGCCTTTGTGTGATTACATCATTAGAATCAGTTTGTTTAAAAATCACATTATCTTATACAAACTGTATTGTTTTGATGCCGTAATTTGCCTTAACACACTATGCACTGTATCAATTTTTGAATTGAGAATCATTTGAATCGAGAATCGGTTCTGAATCGAATCGTGACCCTAAGAATGGGAATCGAATCGAATCGAATCGTGAGACACCCAAAGATTCACACCCCTACTGTGGATGTTCTTAAAGAAAACAATGAGGTTCGGTTGTGGGCCAGTGATCAGGACACACTGTCAATATTTACAGTGAGAGTTCAATAAACTGGCCTCTGATCCTCCACTCAGTGATGAAATGTTTGTTGTAACAGCTGATTCAGAAGACGACATTACATCACAGTTTCACCTGCCAGCCAATCAGAACGCAGCCAGACATGTTGTTATCGTCATGTTTCTTACCGGTCCTTCACACTGGCCGTTCTTCATTCTGCGGGCGATGTCCAGCGCTGTCTCTCCGCTCTGATTGGCTGAGAAGACACAGGCAGCTGTAACAATGCAGTGAAGGAGCTAAGCTAACAGTTTTCCCCTGCTTCCAGCCTTTGTGCTAAGCTATGCTAAACACGTCCTAGAGCTCTTTCTGTTCTGTCCACACTGAGTCTGTCCACATTGAGTCTGTCCACACTGAGTCTGTCTACACTGAGTCTGTCCACACTGAGTCTTTCTACACTGAGTCTGTCCACACTGAGTCTGTCTACACTGAGTCTGTCCACACTGAGTCTGTCCACACTGAGTCTGTCTACAGAGTCTTTCTACACTGAGTCTGTCCACACTGAGTCTGTCTACACTGAGTCTGTCTACACTGAGTCTTTCCACACTGAGTCTTTCTACACTGAGTCTTTCTACACTGAGTCTGTCCACACTGAGTCTGTCTACACTGAGTCTTTCCACACTGAGTCTTTCTACACTGAGTCTGTCCACAGAGTCTTTCTACACTGAGTCTGTCCACACTGAGTCTGTCTACTGAGTCTTTCTAAACTGAGTCTGTCTACACTGAGTCTGTCCACACTGAGTCTGTCTACAGAGTCTTTCTACACTGAGTC
>NC_140196.1:242500-252500 GCF_965226575.1 Pagrus pagrus | reverse complement strand
TCTTTAGTTCACCCCACAGATTTTCTATGGGATTCAAGTCAGGGCTTTGTGCAGGCCATTCAATAATGTTCACTTTGGTCTTCTGCAGGTAGTTCTTCACCAGGAGTGACGTGTGTTTTGGGTCGTTGTCGTGTTGGAAGACAAAGCGACGACCCAGACCCAGTTTTGCTGCTGACTGCTTGATGTTTTCTTTCAAAATCTTCACATATCCTTCTTTCTTCATGATTCCTTCCACCTTGACGAGATTCCCAGTTCCAGACGCACTGAAGCATCCCCACAGCATAATACTCCCACCACCGTGTTTCACTGTGGGGACAGTGTTCTTTGGGTTATACGCCTCACCCTTTTTTCTCCAAACATAAGCAATGTCTCTATGGCCAAAGAGCTCGAGTTTCGTCTCATCTGACCAAAGGACATGCTTCCAGTATGCATAATCTTTCTCCAGGTTGTCCTTAGCATACTTCAGTCTGGCTTTAAAGTGCCTCTTCTGCAGAAGTGGAGTTTTTCTTGGTCTGCAACCTCGCAGTCCATTCCTGTGCAGAGCTCTAGTGATCGTCTTCGTTGAAACTACAATTCCCGACTTGGCTAAGTCATTCACTAGTGTCTTGGCAGTTGTTCTGGGGTCTTTAGACACATCTCTCACCAGTTTTCTTTCCAGGGTCTGAAATTTTTCGCTTCCTACCTCTGCCAGGCTTGTTCTGTACGGTGTGGCTGTCTTTGAATTTCCTGATTATGCTTCTCACTCCAGTTCTTGACACTTGGAAACGCTGGGATAACTTTGTATATCCTTCTCCTGCTTTGTGAGCATCAACAATTCTTTTTCTCAAGTCTAAACTGATTTCTTTTCTTTTTGGCGTGATGCTTTCTCAAGTGCCAGCTACAACCCTTACTGAAGTATTTATACTGTGTGTAAATTGGGAGAGAACTCTTAATTTTAACATGACTTTACAAGCTTTGAGTGTTACAAAGTCAAAGCACATCATTGCACAACAGTGGTTTGTGCTATGGCTCAGTAAAACGGTCAGTTCTTAAAGGATAACTACCGTTTTTTACAACCTGGACCTTATTTCTAGCAAAATATATGATCATGTACTCACCCAGATAACTTTGGTGTCATTTGAAGTCGTTCGGACGAAATTAGATCCAGTGTAGCGCCGATATATCCATATAATGCGAGTGACGGGGCACCGAAGCGCAGCCTCTATGAGCATTATCTGCCACGAAACTAGTTCATTTCACCAATATTTTGTTAAGATACGCTCGTGCTCTTCCCCTCTGAGTCCGGGCTCAGAGGGGAGTTATCCGGTAGTTATCCTTTAAGGGGGCTAATAATATTGACCCTGGTAATTTTTGTTTCTTTTAAATAATTCTGTTATCCTGTGCAAATATAAATGATCTATGCTTTCAAAAGAAAACTAGTATGTTTAGAAATGCTATGTTGAAAATTCCATGCTCTGTTAAAAAAGCACTTGGGAAAATTTTGAAAAAACTTTAAATTTCATAGGGGGCTTATAATTTCGTCAACTGTACCTTCACTCCTGTTTATCAGCCTGACTGCAGCAGTGATCTGGAGGTGACCTCCAGGTTCTGTAATGTTGACTGCTGACTGGAGCTGGAGGGGAAATGGACTTTACATCATGAACATAACGTTACAGAGAGGAGACAGAGAACCAGAACCAGAACCAGAGTCTCTGCTGCTGAGTACTGACTTCATCCACCAACAGACACACGGCTTCTGTTCAGCAAAACAATCTCAATTCTCAGATGTTGGAGTGTCCTTAAATGCACCATCAAAACACACACACACACACACACACACACACACACACACACACACACACACACACACACACACGTGCGCTGACCTGCGGCTCCACAGTCACAGCAGGTGTCGTTGCCTGGCGACCGCAGGACCTCATCGATGATGCTCTTGGTGAGCTCCTCCTCCTCCACACATGAACTCTGACCTCCGCCCTGAAACGCCACGTTCAGGGCCTCCTCCTTACTGTTGGTCAGCACAGACACCCAGCTGTAACACACACACACACAAACACACACACACACACACACACACACACACACACACACACACACACACACACACAGATGTTTCACAGTCTGATGGAGAGCTGATGATCAAGAGTAGATTAAAGAGGAAGGAAGTGACGAATGTTTCACCTGACAAACTCTGACTCATCTTCAGCCTGGAAGTGATACGTCCGATTATCTGCAGGACAAGAAGAAGATGAAGAAGAAGAAGAAGAAGAAGAAGAAGAAGATGAAGAAGAAGAAAAAGAAGATGAAGAAGATGAAGAAGAGCAGTTTTTGTGTGAACATCTGGATTTTAAAATATCTTACGGGAGATGAGGTCGAAGCATTTCTTGTCCTCGGCGCTGGGTTTCACCTGACAGGTGAGCAGGTTCAATCTGACCGGCTGTCTGTTAGACTGACACACACACACACACACACACACACACACACACACACAAACAATAATCATAGTAACATTTCACTTCACACGTAACAGCAGTCAACTCTTGAATATCAGTCTATGAATCTCTGATATCAGTTTGTCCTTGAA
The DNA here is from genome assembly GCF_965226575.1 of Pagrus pagrus. Taxonomy (NCBI): domain Eukaryota; kingdom Metazoa; phylum Chordata; class Actinopteri; order Spariformes; family Sparidae; genus Pagrus; species Pagrus pagrus. The sequence continues at coordinate 249,919 of NC_140196.1, read as the reverse complement.
CGCACCACCATGGCCCTGAGGTTAGTGTTATTTATTCAGCGTCTGTCCTGCACAGACAGACAGAGAGACAGAGAGACAGACAGAGAGACAGAGAGACAGACAGGCAGACAGACACACACACAGACAGACACACACACACACAGACACACAAACAGACAGGAAGTGGACGTCTGACACAACAGACTGAAATAAATAACATCAGAGGACTTTAAATGTTGATGTTGTTGAGATGAACAACATGAGAGATAACTTCCTGTCACCTGACACCAGAACAGCTGCTGAATATTTAATGATGTAATCAAACTCCATTAAACAGAGAGCTTCCTGTCTTTAAATTCAACAATCAGTCTGTTGTTGTCTCATATCTGTTGTGTCCTGAACACTGATGTGATCTGTCCTGGTGTCAGTCTGTGACGAGGTAACGTCACTGCAGGAAAATAAATCACATCTAGTTATTTTCTTTTCTGAAAGTGTGTGAAGCTCCTCACAGCTCCGTCATGGATCCTAAAGAAGACACATGTTTACAGAATCAGCTGATGATTCAGACCGGACGCTTTATTTCATGTTGAACATGTTGAATAATTTCATCCAGAGAAAATTAACCTGGTGCAGTGCATGATGGGAGGTGTTGTACTCACTGTAGCATGAGAGATAATGAGGGTGCCGCTCTTCACTGAACACTTCCTGCGCTGCCAGACCTTCCTCAGCCTGCCGGAGAAAAAACACAGTGAATATTAAATCTGACAGCCAATCAGAGGGCGTGTCCACACCTGTACAGGTGAGTGTGGCGGACAGTCGTACCCGTCGCTCTTCTTCAGCAGGTATCCTCTCTTCTCACTGCCAAACTCCTTGTTTCCCTGCAGCTGGTGCATACTGTAACCAGTGTGTTTACTCTGAGAGTCCTGACACACACACGCACGCACGCACGCACACACACGCGCACACACACACACACACACACAGTACATATAGCACTATAGTACATACAGTATAGCACTCTGTTTCTTCTTTATAACAGTAAGTTCTTTTAAAATGACCACACAGTTCACCAGCATCAAACTGTGTTCAGATGTTAATCAGAGCAGATTGTTTTGTTAATCAGTGTTACATCTCTGCTGACGAGCTGACAGCAGAGGATCACACTGAACGCTAACCCTTCCTTTCATCAAAACCTACATTTTAATCATTTAATAATTGATAACTAATCATTAAATCAATGAATTGTTGCAGCTCTGTTATGTTCACGCTACAATCATGTGATATTTTCAGATTTACGGTGAACGAGACAAACTGCAGTCAGAAACACGATGATGATGATGATGAAGAGTCGTTTTAATTTAGACACTTACTCTCCTGGACTTCATTCAGAGAGGGCCAGCGAGAGAGAGAGAGGGACAGAGAGGTCAAAGGTCAGTGGAGAGTCAGACAGGTGCTGACTGTGGACATCAACTACAACTCCCAGGATGCATTTCACCAGCAAACAGCCAATCACAGTAATGACTTCTGCAACTTTAATCAATGCACACTCTGATTCTGGATCAGTTTCAGTAACCATGGCGACACCCAGGTGTAGTGGTGTAGTACCTTCCTCTGTTAGCCCCGCCCCTCCCCACGGTGTCAAGTGAGTTTCTGTTGAGCCAGGTGTGTGAATAGCCTTGATTGTTGGGTGGAGCCAAGTCTGCATAAAGGAGCAGTCAGCCTTCCCCTGCTCAGATACATTTTGTCCAGCTGAAGGAAACTGAACTGCTTCTGGTGAGTAAAGAGAACTTGTAGACTCAGTGTTTAGGCATTCTGTGAAGAAAGCTTGTTGTAATATTTAATCTTGTGTAGATACTTTGTGTCAGTTGTTGTGAGCTATCAAGTGAGTTTCTGTTGAGCCAGGTGTGTGAATAGCCTTGATTGTTGGGCGGAGCTAAGTCCGCATGAGGTAAATCTAGCCTATAAAGGCTAGTCACTACAGCATCAGCTGCAGCGTCAGATCAGTCGAACGAAGACTGTTGAACAAAGACTCAGGGAGTCTCTCTGCGGGAGTCTGTCAAGGAAGTCTAAGTAACCCACTTTCCACCACCCTTCCGAGCCATGGGTCCCTGCCAATCCCAGTCAGGACATCTAACCGGAGAAGATTTCACACGAGACCCTTTGCTCGAGGCCATAATCCAGCCAATCTCCGCTACCTAACATTCTCCACCGGTACTGAACTTGAAGTACTAGGGGGGCCATGGAACTGCCAGTCTGCAGTCAAGAAGGTGGACACTATTTCAGCCTATGCCTCCCTGCAGACTCTCCACTTCCTGGCCCTCACGGAGACCTGGATCACCCCAGAAAACACTGCCACTCCAGCTGCCCTTTCAACTGCCTACTCATTCTCACACTTCCCGAGACAAACAGGTCGAGGAGGAGGAACTGGACTCCTCATCTCACCCACGTGGACCTACCAGGTCCTTAGCCTTGACCACCTACCCAGATCTGCATTTGAATTCCATGCTGTCTCTGTCACCCTTTCCTTCAAAATCACCATTGTGGTGATCTATCGCCCTCCTGGTCCTCTTTGCGACTTCTATGATGAGATGGACGCCCTCCTTAGCTGCTCCCCAGATGATGGCACACCGCTCGTCGTCCTTGGGTGACTTCAACATCCCCCTGAGAAGCTGCGCTCATCTGAATTCATCAGCTTCTTCTCCTCTTTTGACCTCACACTCTCCCCCTCTCCACCCACCCACCGGGCCGGGAACCAACTTGACCTTGTCTTCACAAGCTGCAGTACCTCAGCACTCTCAGTTGTCCCGCTCATTGTGTCAAACCACCACTTTGTCAGTTTCTCTGACAGTCCACTGCTGTCCTCGCCCCTACACCTCGCATGGTCACCACCCACCGCAACCTAAAATCTCTCTCTCCCTCCACTCTCTCCTCAACTGTTCTCTCCTCGCTACCATCCACAGAACAATTCTCTCTACTGTCCACTGAGGAAGCCTCCTTCACTCTGTTGTCCTCCTTCTCCTCCTCTTTAAACACTCTATGTCCCCTCACCTCCCGACCAGCTCGTTCATCTCCCCCTCCTCCCTGGCTGTCTGAACCGCTACGAAACAACAGATCGGTGTTACGAACGGCAGAGAGAAAATGGAAAAAATCACATTATCCAGATGACCTTGCACACTACCTCCACCTCCTGTCTGACTTCTCATCAACTGTTTCAGCAGCCAAATCTGCCTTGTACCTGTCTCAGATCAACTCCTCTGCCTCCAACCCCAGGAAATTATTCTCCATATTCTCTTCTCTCCTCACCCCTCCTACCACTCCCCCTCCATCCTCCCTCACTGCTGATGACTTTGCAACTTACTTTACGAAGAAAGTAAGAGACATCAGCTCTTCATTTACCCCGATGCCCTACCAGAAAGCACCTCCCCCAACCCTCACCTATGACAGCCTTACCTGCTTCAGCCCTCTCTCCTCTGAAGATGTTCACACACTAGTGATGTCTAACCGTGTCACCACCTGTTCCCTCGACCCGATTCCCTCCTCTCTTCTCCAAAACATCTCACACGACATCTTGCCTTACCTCACCACCCTGATCAACTCCTCCCTCACTTCAGGCCGTATTCCAGCTCCTTTCAAGACAGCTACAGTAAAGCCACTCCTAAAGAAACCCACTCTAGACTCAGCTGACATTCAAAACTACAGACCTGTATCTCTTCTCTCATTCCTCTCTAAAACCCTGGAACGTGCTGTCTTCAACCAACTGTCTGCTTACCTTTTGCAAAATGACCTCCTTGACCTCCATCAGTCAGGCTTCAGGACTGCTCACTCCACTGAGACGGCCCTCCTCACAGTGACTGAGTCGCTCCGGGCCGCCAGAGCCTCGTCCCACTCGTCAGTCCTCATCCTCCTCGACTTATCCTCTGCGTTTGACACAGTCAACCACCAAATCCTCCTCTCCACTCTGGCTGAACTTGGTATCGCTGACTCAGCTCTAACCTGGTTCACATCATACCTCACAGAACGCAGCTTCCAGGTCACGTAGAATGGCTCCTTGTCCAAACCCTGCTCCCTGGATACTGGTGTCCCTCAAGGCTCAGTACTCGGACCGCTTCTGTTTTCACTATACACTAGATCACTGGGCTCTGCAATCACATCACATGGATTCTCTTACCACTGTTATACTGATGACACCCAGCTGTTCCTCTCCTTTCCCCCATCCTCCAACTCCCATGGTGCCACGTGCATCTCGGACTGTCTGGCAGACATCTCCGCTTGGACAACTGCCCATCATCTCAAGCTCAACCTTAGTAAAACTGAACTCCTCTTCATCCTGGGGAAAGACTGCCCTCACATGGACCTGTCAGTCACTGTTGAGGACGTCACTGTATCGCCTTCATCGACTGCGAGGAACCTGGGTGTTATCCTCGACGACGGACTTTCCTGCACCCCCAACATCACCGCGGTGGCCCGATCCTGTAGATTTGCCCTCTACAACATCTGCAGGATCCATTCCTTCCTCACAAAGGGAGCAATGCAACTCCTGGTTCAATCGCTGGTCATCTCCCGCCTCGACTACTGCAACTCGCTATTGGCTGGACTCCCAGCCTCTGCAACTAAACCTTTGCAACGTATCCAGAACGCTGCAGCACGCCTCGTTTTCAATCTACCCAAATTCTCCCATGTGACCCCCCTACTCCGTGACCTCCACTGGCTTCCGGTTGCGGCCCGCATCAGATTCAAGACCATGGTGCTGGCCTTCAAGGCTGTCAACCGAACTGCCCCTGTCTACCTCCAAACACTGATCAGACCACACGCCCCATCACAAGCACTTCGCTCTACTACATCGGCCGGCCAGCTGGTACCGCCATCGCTGAGAGCAAACAAAAACTGCACAGCGAAATCCCGACTCTTCTCTGTTCTGGCACCCCAGTGGTGGAATGAACTTCCGACCAACGTCAGGACAGCAGAGTCACTCGCCATCTTTCGCAAAAGACTCAAGACTCACTTGTTCAGACTTCACCTTGACCCTGCATAGCCCCAACCCCCCGCCCTCAAAAAAAAAAAAAAGTACTTATATGCACTTGTATGTTCCTACCTTCAGCACTTACATCATAGCACTTATCGAAGGTATCCTTGATGAATAAGCAACTACTTTGCTCTGACGAGGGCTTGAATATTGTTTCTATCCTTTCTACTTTATCAACAGAGATATGTTGTGGTTTCTGTCTTGTGACAAATGTACTTATTGTAAGTCGATTTGGACAAAAGCGTCTGCTAAATGTAAATGTACTACCTTCCTCTGGTAGCCCCGCCCCTCCACACGGTGTAGTACCTTCCTCTGGTAGCCCCGCCCCTCCACACGGTGTAGTACCTTCCTCTGGTAGCCCCGCCCCTCCCCAAGGTGTAGTACCTTCCTCTGGTAGCCCCGCCCCTCCCCACAGTGTAGTACCTTCCTCTGGTAGCCCCGGCCCTCCCCTGGGTGTCGTACCTTCCTCTGGTAGCCCCGCCCTGCCCTGGGTGTCGTACCTTCCTGTGTTAGCCCCGCCCCTCCCCACGGTGTAGTACCTTTCTCTGTTAGGTACTACACCTTGGGGAGGGGTGGGGCTTTCTCTGGTAGCCCCGCCCTCCCCAAGGTGTAGTACCTTCCTCTGGTAGCCCTGCCCCTCCCCACAGTGTAGTACCTTCCTCTGGTAGCCCCGCCCCTCCCCAAGGTGTAGTACCTTTCTCTGGTAGCCCCGCCCTCCCCAAGGTGTAGTACCTTCCTCTGGTAGCCCTGCCCCTCCCCACAGTGTAGTACCTTCCTCTGGTAGCCCTGCCCCTCCCCAAGGTGTAGTACCTTCCTCTGGTAGCCCCGCCCCTCCCCACAGTGTAGTACCTTCCTCTGGTAGCCCCGGCCCTCCCCTGGGTGTCGTACCTTCCTCTGGTAGCCCCGCCCTGCCCTGGGTGTCGTACCTTCCTGTGTTAGCTCCGCCCCTCCCCAAGGTGTAGTACCTTCCTCTGGTAGCCCTGCCCCTCCCCACAGTGTAGTACCTTCCTCTGGTAGCCCCGCCCCTCCCCTGGGTGTCGTACCTTCCTCTGTTAGCCCCGCCCTGCCCTGGGTGTCGTACCTTCCTGTGTTAGCCCCGCCCCTCCCCACGGTGTAGTACCTTCCTCTGTTAGCCCCACCCCTCCCCACGGTGTAGTACCTTCCTCTGTAAGCCCCACCCCTCCCCACGGTGTAGTACCCTCCTGCTAGCCCCGCCCCTCCCCTGGGTGTCGTACCTCCCTCTGGTCCAGCTGTAAGGAGCTCTTGATGAGATCTCTGAGAGACGTCAGCTGCTTCTTCTCTTCATCCTGACTCTGTTTGATCTGTGGAGACAGCAGAGGTCACACCTGTCGCCTCACCTGAGCAGCAGGGGGCGCTGTACGTACTCATTAGTAGAGAACATTTGAGGGTCCTACATTGAACAGGTCGGCTGCCAGCTTCTCGATGTACTGCTTCAGTTTGTCGGCTGTTTTCAAACCATCCTGAAAAAAACTGAAACAGGAAACAGGAAGTTCAGTGAGTTTTCAAAATAAAACATGAGCTGTAAAGCTCCTGTTGAGTGTCAGCTCGTACTTGCACTGAGCATGGTAATACTTGATGAGGTTCTGCAGCAGGTCCACGCCCTTCTTTGTCTTTATCTCATTGACTTTGATCAGATACTGTCGGACACACAGAGTCAATCAATCAATTAATCATAGAGAGTTTGATGTGTGAAGTGATCAGGGCTGCAATGACCCATGCAGCCTGTTGGGGGCGCAGTCAGGACTCTGCTGTACCTCACACATCTGCAGCTGGAACAGCCTCCTCTCTTTCTCCATCTCTTCAGCGATCTCAGCTCCGGTGATCTCCGTCCGGATCATCCCATGTTGTTTAGCGTGTTCTCTCTTCTCCTTCTCGATCTTTGAGCTGAAAACACAAACAGGTGATTTAATGGCACCTGGTGATGCACCTGTCATCGTGCTCAGGTACAAGGTTCAGTCTGAGACAGAGAAGACGTTTATCTACTTATGTGTGGTCAGTCAAATGTTTAAGAAAATGAATAAATAAAAACAAAGTTATGAGATTCTTTTAGATTTTTATATTTTAAAAACATTTGAAAATGTATAAAAGCTCTTCTTCTTTTCATCTTTGTCAGGGCCCCCTGGTGGTGAGGAGGCCTCCATCAGCCTGCTGTCCAAACATCATTGACCTCCATCTGACAGCTGTGCTGCTGCTCCTCAGAGATCCTCTGTTATTTCACTGTGTGAGGATGATCACTCCTCCTCCAAAACCAATGACACAATAAAATATCTTCAGACTGACTCACAACTTGGTCTCGTAGTCCTTCCAGGCTTTATCAAATGGTTTCTTCAGATCCTGAAACAAAGAGAAACAAACACTGAGCAAACTGAAGTTTATCACCTGAGAGCAGACACAAA
>NC_140196.1:162500-240000 GCF_965226575.1 Pagrus pagrus | reverse complement strand
ACGGACAAACCCTTCAACCAAACTCCTTTCAGAAATCTCGCACTTTTAGGTTTTATTGACAACCATTAACACAAAACACAAACACAAAGCCGTTACTTGAACATCTCTGTTCCCTGTGTGATCGATACTTCAGTTCGGGGTTCATGTTACCCATCAGGCAGCGCGCACTTCACGGACATGTCAACTTTGAGCAGCAGCTCGCGTGGTTTTCCCGCAGTGTCACTGAGTCAAACATACTGTGGAGGGCGGCAGAGAGCAGCCAACCAATTAGCACAGTCAGGATGTAATTAGACAAATTAATGTCACCGACGTGCTCGAGACAACAGACACTTTTTCATTCACACCAAACTCTGAATTTTACCGGTTGAATGTTTTTTGAGCGGGACTTTAACATGGCGTGTGAAATTAGCAGGAATGTGAACCGAGTTCAGCAAATTGTTTTCTCCATCCTCTGATCATAACGGTGCTGTACAGGCCGACACAGGGACGAGAGGTCAGGTTAAGGTCTGAGACGGACGGACGGACAGACAGACAGGCAGGCAGGCAGACAGGCAGACAGACAGGCAGGCAGACAGGCAGGCAGACAGACAGGCAGGCAGACAGGCAGGCAGACAGACAGGCAGGCAGACAGGCAGACAGGCAGCTACCTCTTCCAGGATGCTGACGGTGTTCCTGCAGCTCTGCAGCCGGGTGGTGAAGCTGGACGTGGTGGGGGAGTTGTAGTCCTCGGTGGTCTCGGACAGGAACTCACACACTGAGATCTGGTCCGGCATCATTCACACCTCAGACCGGCAGGAAGACACCGAGAGACCTGGTGGTGCGTTCACGGACCTGCTGTGCAGATGTTTACTGCAGCTGGTCTGAGATCAGATCAGATGTCCTCTGACTGTCTGTCTGTCTCCTCCTGATGATTCATTCCTCCTGTCTCTCCTCCTGTGACCTGCTGTCAAGTCACACACCGAGCACCACGTGACCCCGGCAGGGGCCTTCAAAATAAAAGCAGATGATGTAGTCTAGCAGGTCTGAGGAAACTCCAGGTCAAAGCTAAAGAGAGAATATCATTTACCCCAGCCCCCATTGGACCACAGGCGCTTACTGTATACATTAATGTTATAGAGAAATGTGAGGATTTAAAAACATTATAGATTAAAGTCAATATATTCTTATCAACGTTGTACCTGAAGGCGTTGCAGCAGCTGTGATGTCAAACTTTGATTCAGTCAAGACAAGAGAAAACTGAGTGCATGGAAATCTTTCATTCATCTTCTATTTAACATTTTACATTTTCTGTCAAGATTTTATTTTAACTCCTGACGCTTCAGATCGTCTGTTTTTAGAATTTCTTTTATTTTGAAAGAGAAACCATACCACATCCAGTAACTTCCTGTAACTTGACACTCCTTCAGGATCAGCTGGATAGTGGAGGTGGAGTGCGCATGCGTGATACCGCAGGCTAATTGTGTGAAGAAGAAACAGCATCATCATCAGACATGAATATTAATTAGATTCATTCAAATTAAACAGTCATTGATTACAGTGATCAGAAGAATCAATGACTTCAACTGTTGTTGTTATATTAATATAAAACAATGACTTCCTGCTACACAGTGATGTCATCATGATGATACATTCAGATCAAAGTGTTCAACAAACCAACATGAACATTTAATATGAGACTGTATGATGACGTCAGAGGCGAGGGGAACAGAAAGAGTCGCCTTTCAAAATAAAACAAGTGAAATGATGTGATGTTACACTCCTGTACACTGGGTGGCGGCATGCTCTCCACCTTGAAACCGAGCTGCCATTTAAAACGAGAGGAGAAGGAGAAGAAGAAGAAGAAGAGGAGAAGAAGAAGAGGAAGAAGAAAAAGAAAAATAAGAATAAGAATAAGAGGAAGAGGAAGAGGGGGAGAAGAAGAGGAGAAGAAGAGGAGGAAGAAGAAGAAGAAGAAGAAGAAGAAGAAGAGGAAGAGGAGAAGAAGAAGAAGAGGGGGAGAAGAAGAAGAGGAAGAAGAAGAAGAAGAAGAAGAAGAGGAAGAGGAGAAGAAGAGGAAGAGGGGGAGAAGAAGAGGAGAAGAAGAAGAGGAAGAAGAAGAGGAAAAAGAAGAGGAGGAGAAGAAGAAAAAGAGGAAGAAGAAAAGGAGGAGAAGAAGAAGAAGAAAAAAAAGCAGAAGAGGAGAAGAAGGAGAAGAACAAGAAGAGGAGGAGGAGGAGAAGAAGGAGAAGCAGAAGCAGAAGAGGAGGAGGAGAAGAAGAAGAAAGAAGAAAAAGAAGCAGAAGGGGAGGAGAAGGAGGAGGAGGAGAAGAAGAAGAAAGAAGAAAAAGAAGCAGAAGGGGAGGAGGAGGAGGAGGAGGAGAAGAAGGAGGAGGAGAAGAAGAAGAAAGAAGAAAAAGAAGCAGAAGGGGAGGAGAAGGAGGAGGAGAAGAAGCAGAAGAGGAGGAGGACGAGAAGAGGAGAAGAAGGAGAAGAAAATAAGCAGAAGAGGAGAAGAAGAAGGAGGAGAAGAAAGAGAAGAGAAGCAGTAGACGAGGAGAAGGAGAGGAGGAGAAGGAGAGGAGGAGGAGGAGAAGAACCTTGAAAAGCGCTATATAAAATGAATTGATTACTATTATTATTATTATTATTATTATTATTATTATTATTAAGAAGAAGAAGAAGAAGAAGAAGAAGCGCGTCAGTGCTGCGTCAGTTCCGTCGGAACCACAGAAGAAGACGGAGGAGCCGAAGCAGGAAGTGAGAGCAGCAGTCAGAAGAGATTAGCCTGATTAGCCTGCAGGCTAACGCAGTGATATGAGGTTTCGAAGCTGAACAGTAAGTTTTTCTTTCCTGTCGTTTATCTGCGGACTCTCACTCTGTCTGTAGTTTCATTAACGAGCCGCTAACTGACGCTGTTAGCATGTAGCCTAGCTGACTTCCTGTCCGGCTGTGAGTTAAACGCTGTTAGCAGTTAGCTCAGAGTTTTAGCTCAGTGTTAATGTGAGTTCAGTTAACCATCAGCAGGTTGTTCCGGTCAGGATGTTACAGTGGAGCTGCTGGCTACCGTCCGGACTGACCGCTGATCAGCTAACAGTCAGCCCGGGCAGGTGAGCCGCAGGTACACCTGTCCGTCCGCAGACTGTCCGTCAGTCCGTCTGCAGGAGAGCAGGAACCTCCTGAACATCTGTAATCAGCCTGAGCAGGTGACAGAGGAGACAGCTGTGGAGGACCAGCACCAACACACGCACACATCAGAACTAAACCTGGAACATATTCAGTAGTTCTTTGATAAAAAGTCCAAACTGTGACTGTTTGTCATGATTCTGACTCACCGCGGGAATATAAAGCTCCAGCAGTAATCAGAGTAAATGAAGTAAAAGTATGTTAGTGGTTGAAGCTCTGAGCTGCTTTGTGACAACAGCTAATGACTTCTGACCTTTAAGTTTGATTTAATGTTAGTTTAACTATATTTTTAAAAATAAGTATTTTGATAATCCTTAATAAATTGATCGATCAACCTTCATACAGGAGATGATTGAGGAGTGACCTCATCTCCATCCAGTCAAACAAAGAAAATGAAAAACATAAGAAATAAAGACAAATGAAATCAGTCCCACAGGCTCCTTAATAAACTATTGATTACATCAGATAATTTGATTAAAATGGCCAATAAGGAGCGGTACAGACAGATCGATTATTGATCGCCCGCTGCAGCTCTGGTTGGATCAGTTCTCAACAATGTGTATTAAAGTACAAACTGATCATAAATGTCAGAAACAGAAGTTATTCTGAAAATGTTTATAAAGTGATGAAAACCTAAACTTGATCCTGCGGCTGATGATCGCTTTAGTTATTGATGAATCTGTCAATGATCAGCTGGTCCAGAGTCACATGTTGAAATGTCTCATTTAGTTACTGAAGCACAAACTGTTTCTTCTTCAGAGACGATCAATGATCACATTATCAGATCTACTGATCACTGACAAACGTCGACAGGAATCAAGTTTGATCGATCGACAGAAACATTTAACAAACTTTATTTAAACAGCTCAGAGACACAAACAGATCTGACGACTGATCAGCTTCAGGTTCTGTTCTAACGCTGTGACTCAGGTGACGGATATTTACATCCCTTCTTGTTTGACATCACTTCCTGTTTGTTACAGCTGACTAAAGTTCACTTTTAATGAAATCCTTATTTTATTTATGTAATATTTGTTGAAGATCAACAACACATATTCTTTGGTCACCAATAATCACTTAATCTGTAGTTTGTGTGTGTGTGTGTGTGTGTGTGTGTGTGTGTGTGTAAACAGGCCTCAGATTAAACAAATTCTTCTTCAACAGATGTTTTTCACACACTGACCTCGCTCACCTGATTACCCACAATGCTCTCTGCTGCAGACTGCTGTTTATTTTATTCCTCTCGAGGCCGACCCGTTCTGATTATTAATGAATCAGTATCAGTGAGATGAAAGCTGATAAACATCCTCAATCGTCTGTCAGTTTCTCTGTTTCTAACATCGACATTAAACCCATAAAGCTGCTCAATTACCAATAAGTTCTGATCAGTTCTGACCGTCACATGTTGTAAATAGAAACAGTGAGGTATCTCTCACCGTGTCAGAGCTGCAGGAGATCCACAGTCCTCTGCACCAAACTCCAGTCAGAATCTGGTCGTTTTATTTCTCTGACATGATGAACACTTCTTCATTAATCAGATAAATCATCATGAATCTTTAATTCTGCTGAAACATTTCATCTTTTCTCTCATATTTTATAGATTTTCACTTGAGTGCTGTGTCAGTGTTTTTGCCCTCAGTAGAGATATCCCGACAACAGACAAACAGCTCAACTCCAGTTTGATGTCCAGACATCTTACTTAACTGTTTTCTACTGACAGGAAGTGTGATGTCATCTGTCAATCTCACAGACAGGAAGTGAAACGTTTCATATTTGTCTTGTTTACCTGTGTGCATCAGGTGTATTATGGGCTGAGTACTTCCTGCTTTATCACATGTCCTATGTGATTTCTGATGACATCACTGTGACCTCATCAGGCCTGATGTTTATGAGTAAAGTAACAGGCTGTGTCCAAATTCAGGGGCTGCAGCCCTCGAAGGGCGCATTTGAAGGCCAATTACGTCAAAACGCTGCGCGAAGGCTGTCCCAGTTGGAAGGCTCCTTCAAACACAGCCTGCCCTTCCCTCTTTTTGGAGGACGCACCGCTACTATCCTTCGCTGCCTCCCATATCCCAAGATCCTTTGCGCACCGCTGCTCAGTCCCGAAACAGAAGAGGAAGCAAGAGAAAATGGCGACATCAAGTGGCGCAGACATGACATTCAAATTTCAGTAATGGGTTTATACTCGGTTTTTACTCATTTGAACATCCAACGCCAGATATGTTAAACTTCAAGGGACTATAAAACTTCCAGATGCTGTGGTAAATATAGTTGTTATTCACCAATGGGTTGATGTTTATTTTGTAATGTTGATGATTCAATTTAGATTTGACACGTTTTGTCGTTAATTTTTATACACACACAAATAAATGTACACGTTTGATAGATTTAAACAAAAACAGACTTTAATGCATCTCTTCATTCACAATCATGACGTAAGGGTAAGGGGCGGGAACATCTGGTGACGCAACCAGGAAATACTCCGAAGGCTGGACCGTCCCATTTAACAATGGTGGACGCGGCTTTTGAAGGTCTCTCCGAAGGACCCGGCCTTCGTGGGCCGCAAAGGCCGCGTCCTTGAAGGATGCAGTCCCTGAATTTGGACACAGCCACAGTGTGTGAGGTGTTGATGCTAAGCCCTGCCCCCTGTGTGCAGGTGTGTGACCCGTGTTGACCTCAACGGGCGTTGCCGTGGGCGATGGCTCTGATTGAAGGTGTGGGAGACGAGGTGACGCTGCTGTTCGGCTCCCTGCTGCTCCTCCTGGTGCTCCTGCTTGCCTGGATCTCCACCCGCACCTCCGAGCCCCCAGAACACCTGTTCTCCTCCACCACAGGCCCCGCCCCTTCACAGAGGAGCAGCCCCACCCACCCGGACACACCTCCCTCCTCCACCAACACCACCTCTTCATCCCCCTCCAGCTCTGTGAGCGACAGCTCTCTGACAGAGGCTCCACCCACCAACAGCTCCACCCAGGAGGAGAAGGATGAGGGGGGCGAGAGGGGGGAGGCAGGGGGAGGAGATGGTGTTAGGAGCAGAGGAGGAGGAGGAGGAGGAGGAGGAGGAGGAGGAATAGGAGAGCCTTCATCCTCTCAGAGGAACATGGTGCTCCGTCTGAAGTTTCTCAACGACACCGAGAGGACGGCTCAGGTCCAACCACAGGACACCATCGGATACATCAAACGGTACTACACAGTACTACATACTGATACACACAGTACTACACTGATACACACAGTACTACATTGTACTACACACTGATACACACAGTACTACACACTGATACACACAGTATTACATTGTACTACACACTGATACACACAATACTACATTGTACTACACACTGATACACAGTCTCTCCTCTCTTTCAGGACCTGAACAGTGTCTTTGGTACTGACCTCTGACCTCTCCTCTCTTTCAGGACCTACTTTGCGGGTCAGGAACAGCAGGTCCGGTTGATCTATCAGGGTCAGCTGCTGCAGGACGATGCTCAGACATTGGCCTCTCTGAACCTGGTCCATAATTGCGTTCTGCACTGTCATATCTCACAGCATGCCGGTCGGGGGGCAGCGGGGGGCCCGCAGCCCGCCGACCAGGTGCAGGTGGCTCTAAACGTTGGCAGCCTGATGGTCCCCCTGCTGGTCCTCATGCTGTCTGTGCTGTGGTACTGTCAGATCCAGTACCGGCAGTTCTTCACCGCTCCGGCCACCGCCTCGCTGGTCGGAGTCACCATCTTCCTCAGCCTGGTGGCCTTTGGAGTCTACCGCCGCTAGCTGCTCTCTGATTGGCTGCTGCTTCTGTCTGTGACCTTTTGACCTCTGAGCCGGTGGGACTCAAACCTGCAGGACAAAATGGACGCTGATAGTTAATGTTTCTTTTTCTGTTGTCATGGAGACGCTGAGTGTTAACGAGGACTTTTTGACCTTTATTTCTTTTTAGCTCGTTTCTCTGTAGGTTTCATCATTGTGCCTCTTTTACTTTCTGGTTCCTCCGGTCTGTTCTGGTCCTGAAGGAGTCCCGGTCAGACCAGCACCAGACTGTAGACCCGACCCGTCTGTCTGTCTGTCTGAACAGGAAGTGTAAATTAAATTACAGCTTTTGAAGAGAAAGAAATTCTATTAAATCATTTATTTATCTTGCTGTGGTTCATTGTGTCACTGTAAACTCTGAGTCCTGGTCTGGACTCTGGAAGTCCGTCCAAATCCACCATCCATTAGGTCCACCTTCGTGAAATCCTGAGAGACTGACTGCAGCCTACACTCAGAAATTACCCAGAATCCACTGCAGCACACAATATGCACAAAGTTGTCTGTAAGGACACTACCACACATTGCAAGGACACTCACATACACTGCAAGGACACTCCCATACTGTGTAAGGGCACTCCCACACATTGCAAGGACACTCACATACACTGCAAGGACACTCCCATACTGTGTAAGGGCACACCCACACACTGCAAGGACACTCCCATACTGTGTAAGGACACTCCCACACATTGCGAGGACATTCCCGCACAGTGTAAGGACACTCCCATACTGTGTAAGGGCACGCCCACACTGTGTAAGGGCACTTCCGCACATTGCAAGGACACTCCCATACCATGTAAGGACACTCCCACATATTGCAAGGACATTCCACACACTGTGTAAGGGCACTTCCACACATTGCAAAGACACTCCCATACCATGTAAGAACATTCGCACACCATGTAAGGACACTCCCACACAGGATTTAAAGCCTGCAGCTCCTCCAGTTAGTTAGAAGTGAAGAAGCCTCTTGGATGAGACGTGAAACATCTTCAACAAACTGAAACAAGTCCAGTTGACTATGATACAGAACTTAGAGGTACCAGGACCTGGATGACTGAGAACCTTCATCAACACGACATTTACTTAACTAGAGGTATTTGTACTTGAATATTTTATTCTCATGTCACTTTCAGCTCCAGCCTCATTACATTTATATGACAGCTGTAGTTACTTCTTACTTTACAAATTAAAGGAAACTGTTTCTGATTGGACTGATGCAGCATGTAATCTGTGAAGTAACTAGTAACTAAAAGTACAATATTTGTCTCTAAAATGTAGTTGAGTGGAAAATGGAAATGCTGAAGTAAGGCACCAGTACGTCAAAACTGAACTTCAGTGTAGTACTTTAGTAAATGTACTTTGTTACATTCTCTCACTACTGCATCCGCAAAGTAACTGATATCATCAAATAAATGGAGTGATGTAAAAAGTCCAATATTTTTATCAGAAATACTCAAGTACAAGTACCTTTAAACAAGTACCTTTAAACTGTACTCAGTTACATTCCATCACTGCTAAGAAAAGTCACTCAAGTACAACTTTCAGGCACTATTTATCAGTAAAAAGTACAATATTTGATGTAATAGAGTAGAAGTAAACTTGACATGAAATCATGGAATCACCTCAAAGCTGCTCTGAAGTACAGGACCTGAATTAATGTTATATTTGTTCCATGTGACCCGACACAGAGTACTTTTACTCTTAATACGCGGTATGACTTGTAGAGCTTCTAAGTTGAATTGTACTACTTGTAATCCCGCAAGGGGAAATTCTTTTTTTTCACTCACCTTCGAGTCCCCAAGCCAAGTCCCTACAGACTGAGCTATTGTCGCCCCCAGACCTCAGACTTACATGATGTCAGTGAACGCATCAGAGTCAAATATCAAACAGAAACGATCATTGAAGGTCTGTTTCTCACACGTCTGTTCTGGTTGAAAGTAGGCGGGGTTCTCTTGAAAAAGGTGATGTCACAGTTCTCTGTGCACCAATCAGGACTGAGCTGAAGGTGAGTCAGACGGCTGGTGTTCAGTCCGACTGCAGACACTGATGCTTCAGATTAAACCTCTGTGAGCTGAACACTTTAAACAGACTGCAGCTGTGATTCATTCATTAACTTTTAATGTTTACATTGAACAATCTTTTCTTTTTTAATTAATCTCATTTTCAGACATCTCTTCATCCTCTTCATCAACACTGAAACAAACAGAAACAGACACATGAATGTTGTGAACTACATGATGCTCCTGAATGCACCATTACTCTGAAGAAGCAACGTGTGTATATGATACCACAGTAGGACCTGCTCACACTGCACTGATGCTGGGATTCATTAAACTGCGTAGATGAGTGCTGGAACTATACAGTCAAACAGGTGTAGCAGGTGAGGTTCAGGTGTGAGCAGGTGAGGTGCAGGTGTGAGCAGGTGAGGTTCAGGTGTGAGCAGGTTAGGTTTAGATGTGAGCAGGTGTGAGCAGGTGAGGTTCAGGTGTGAGCAGGTTAGGTTTAGATGTGAGCAGGTGTGAGCAGGTGAGGTTTAGGTGTGAGCAGGTGAGGTTTAAATGTGAGCAGGTGTGAGCAGGTGAGGTTTAGATGTGAGCATGTGTGAGCAGGTGAGGTTCAGGTGAGGTTCAGGTGTGAGCAGGTGAGGTTTAGGTGTATGCACAGGTAAGTAAATCACACATGTAAACTGTCAGCTAAATTAATAATAGAACATTAAACAGTAAATATTAAAAACAGTGTCATGTGACTTCCTGTCTCAGAGCAGGTGTGGGCGGAGCTACAGTGTTTGAAGCTCTGAACTTTATTAACAGAAACAGACTGCGTTCAGGGCAGAAAGCCCCAAAACACCACAGAAGGAAGTGACATCATAAACCACAATCTGTCAGAGTGATGTCACTACCTGTAGCTGTGCTGACAGGTGTTCAGGCAGCTGGACTCCTGCAGCCTCCAGCAGGAGGATGGTTTCTGTCAGAGGAAGACTGGAGGAGGAGTCTTCATCATCATCATCATCGTCAACACGACGACTCACCTGCTGCAGACTGAACACACACACAAACACACAGGTGAGTTTACCTGTCACTGACTGAGTCCAGCCGGTCTCAGGTGAGTTTACCTGTCACTGACTGAGTCCAGCAGGTATTCTGTGTACATGTGTCTCCAGTCATGGATAATTGACAGCAGGGAGCCTCTGAAGGGTCGGAGGTCGACCTGTAGCCAGCCGTGCAGAAGAATGATATCATCCAGGCGATTCACCTCTCTGCTCAGTCTGTGGAGCGACTCGATCTGAAGCAACACATCACAACAGGTGAGATCAGAGTGACCAGAATCTCCACCCACACAGGTGGATGCAGTAACAAATATTAAGACAATACAGATTAACAGTAGAATACCTGGACAGGTGTGTCTCACCTCTCTCTGGAAGTCCTTCAAGGTGGGCGGGGCCTCCTCGGCTTCCAGCTCATCAGGCCCAAGCTGTCTGCTGTAGGCCAGAAAGTCCTGCATCATCTCTTTCCTGTTGCTCTGCCACAGATATGAGTACCTGTCCAGCCCCGCCCTCAAATGCTCTGCCTCCTCCCTCACCTGCACCAGGTGACACATCACTTCCTGTTCCAACGCAGTGAGATCTGGACTCTGCTGCAGAGACTCCTGACAGACGCAGGTTTACTTTAGTTTACTTCCCAGAAACA
Organism: Pagrus pagrus; assembly: GCF_965226575.1. Taxonomy (NCBI): domain Eukaryota; kingdom Metazoa; phylum Chordata; class Actinopteri; order Spariformes; family Sparidae; genus Pagrus; species Pagrus pagrus. Next base: position 229,342 of record NC_140196.1, on the reverse strand, counting down.
ACAGCTGCATGTGTGATGTCAGAGTGATGTCACAGTCACCTGGAGGTTGTCATGGCGACTCACAGAGATCCGGGCTGGCAGACTCGCTGCTGTGTAAATGTCAGTGATGATGGTCTTCAGGAGGCCGCCACCCACTGACGGCTCTAACACACTTCCTGTTTCCTGCAGCTCCAGACGGACCCCCACCAACGGAGCTCTGCAGGTCTACACACACAAACAGACACACACACAGTAATGTTCAGTAAAGATACGCAGTACAGTAGATGTATCTGTGTGTGTACCTGTGGGTCCAGGTGTGTACCTGTGGGTTCAAATGTGTGTACCTGTGGGTCCAGGTGTGTACCTGTGGGTCCAGGTGTGTGTACCTGTGGGTCCATGTGTGTGTACCTGTGGGTCCAGGTGTGTACCTGTGGACCTAAGTCTGTACCTATGGGTCCAGGTGTGTGTACTTTTGGATCCAGGTGTGTGTACCTGTGGATCCAAGTGTGTGTACCTGTGGGTCCAGGTGTGTGTACCTGTGGGTCCATGTGTTTACCTGTGGATCCAGGTGTGTGTATCTGTGGGTCCATGTGTTTACCTGTGGATCCAGGTGTGTGTACCTGTGGGTTCATGTGTTTACCTGTGGATCCAGGTGTGTGTACCTGTGGGTAGGCCTGGGCGATAAACCGAAAATTTACCGATACCGAAATTTACGACCATAACCGACGTCATTTTGCCCATGTCGGTATATTCGGTATTTAAAAAAAAAAGAAAAAAAAAAGTCGTTTTATGTCTTGTTTGGCTGTGTGTGTGTAGGTAGGCTACCAGTATGTTCATGTGTAACTGTTGCCAAAATGCAACCATGGCTTATTTTGTGAATGAACACGAGTCAAACCTTTGTGTAAAAGCATAATTACGACGAAAAAGCCACTTTTAAGATTCAACGTAGTTTCGTTTCCAGGTCAAACTCATTTACAATGGAGGTGCACGGGTCAACTTTTCTGCAGCATCAAAATCGAGCATCAAAACGATGTTCTCAATGCTCGTGTTCATGTGTAGAGACCCTGGTGATGCTACGAGCAAAGTTTCATGTTGTGTCGAGTCTTCTTAGTGTTTTAAAAATAGCGATTTTGATGCTACAGAAAAGTTGACCCGTGCACCTCCATTGTAAATGAGTTTGACCTGGAAACGAAACTACGGTGAATCTTAAATAATTAATTTTTTACTTATCGTTCATTTATCGTTATCGAGGTGAGTTGCTCAATATATCGTGATATTGATTTGAGGCCATATCGCCCAGCCCTACCTGTGGGTCCATGTGTTTACCTGTGGATCCAGGTATGTGTACCTGTGGGTTCATGTTGTCAGACAGGGAGTGCAGAGATCTGAGCAGCAGCTGCAACAGTCCATTCTGGACTTGGTTGTCGATGTGGTCCAGGTACCTGATCCAGGACTCAGAGGAGTCCTCAGCTCCGTACAGACTCCTGTTCACCTGAGGACACAGAGGAGGTCACATCAGCATCTGTCCCCGTGCACCTCTCTTTTCTACTCCGCCCCCTGCTCCTCAGGTGTGATCTGTGGTTACCTGTGTTAACTTGAGCAGTTGCTGTCCCTCCTCTCTGATTTGTCTGTAGCTCTGCTCTGTAGCTCCACCCTCCAGCAGTGAGTCACCTGAGTGATGCAGCAAGTGAAGCTCCGCCCAGCCCTGTAGGTACAGCAACCAAACGTCATCTTGGTGTTCAGGCGAACCTGCCTCAGTGTTGACACTGTCACAGGTAGACACACCGACCAGAGGTCGCTCACCTGGATGATGCCTGTCATGGCGTCCATGTTGGCTCTGGCTTCACTTATTGTAGAGTGGAACATCAACACTCTCTCTCTCTGCTGCTCCACCAGGTGCTGCACACCTGAACACACACACAAGTATGACGTGTTGTGTGTATGCCGTTATAATCAAGTCATATTGCGTGCGTGCATGATTACTTTGTTATGCGTGCGTGCGTTGTTACATGCAGATTGTATTTCATGCGTAACAAGAAGCTGCGTGCGTACGAAGCAGCGTGCGCACGTCTGTCTGTCACTGTTTGACAAATGTTGTTACGCGTTTACACACGCGTGCGGTCGCAGATTCTGATGCGCGACCAGAAGTTGATCTGCACCATGCGCACCACTCCGCGTACATGAACGCCTCGCGTAGTTGTTCTGTGTTCCATTTTCATCCAGTAGATGGTGCAATCGATCAATACGAGATACAGACATACAGACTTTTGCATGACATGATTCATTTGTTCAATGAAGACAGAGAAAGAGTTCTGTTGCTGTTTCTTTTACTTTGTTTCTCACATAAGACACAAAATCAATGACAAACATTTGTAAGTTAACCACGCCCCCCGCAGGTGATCAGTTCATTGAGAACTGCTGGGACCGCTGGAGAGGTGCGTTAGGTTTGTGCACCTGAATAGCTGCAACACACTCCCGGCCGATGAGAGTCTAATTGTATATATATTATTAGATGTAGCCTGTAACGCCGGCCAATGTAATAATGTCCACAAACGTAATAAAAATCTGCAGCATTTAATGTAATAAACCCACAAATGTAATACATTTTCCACAAACGTAATAGCCGCTGCCTACTACAAATGTAACACGCGATTTCCCACAAATGTAATAACTATTACGTTTGTGGGGAAGTGAAAATCGTTATTGCAATAACTTCCCACAAATGTAATAATACAATGAATAATGGTCATTGTGGTTGTTGTTTGTTTGTTTGCCTATACACCTGCTAATACTACTGACCGTGGGTGCAAAATCCAGCTGCTGACTCTCATTATTTTATTGCCCATTGGCAATAAAATAAATCTGGATGTATTTCTCATTTGTAAACACAACACTTATCAGTCTATAGGCAAGAATCTAAAGGTTTACTGATTCAATTCAATTCAAATTTGCTTTATTGCCACAACAACAATATTGCTAAAGCACCAAGAACCACGAAAAGAGTAGGCTACCTAGCACAGTACCGTTATACTTGCTGTGTGTGTGTGTGTGTGTGTAATAATAATAATAATAATAATAATAATAATAACTTTGAACATTATCACAATTAAGTTATCAATTTGTGATGTAAATAAATAACAAAATTCAATCATTAAAGACTCCTTCAAGGTGTTTCAAGGTGTAGCCTATATAAAATACTTTTCTTTTCTTTGAATTACAATGTGACTGATATAGTTTTTCACACACAAAAAGTTAAATTATCTTGTTAAAATCCTTTTCTTTGGTTCAGCACCATGGACAGCGGTGAGAGAGAGAGATGATCCTCAACACTAGAACAGCCAAGAAGGTCATTTTGACCGTTTTCAAATGTGCAATAACTTTGTTGACTGAAAAAATGCAATACTGCTGTTATCTTTAAGTGTCTGCCTGACTTTAAGTGTCTGTATTTTAATTTAAAACAGTTTTTATATAAATTACACAAAAGACAAAGTAAATATGATATGTTTTACCTATTTCGGCCATAAGCGGTCATATTGACCGCCAGTGACCCCACATCATTTCCCGGGTTTAATTGTTACATTTTTCGCACGGTTTGCTGCTTTCATTGTCTCTCTTGTCTCCAACTTTGTTAGCGGTCTCCAGCTGTGCTTCTTTGCGAATATAAAAATATAGTTGTAGGCCTACTCGTTATTATTGATTAGTTGTCATTGATATGTCTGCGATGGAGTCGAGCCTTCACAACGTCCAAAAAGTAAAGGATGAAGAGAAATTTAAACACTGCCGAAGCCCTGAAGATTTTTCAGAACTTGGACAGTGGTGATTCTGATGGAGGGGATCCATCAGAGCTCGGAAATGAGAGCGATCTGTCTAGTGGCGGTCTTCTATAACATCCTCGACCTGGCTGAGATCAATGCCCACATCTTATTCAAGGAGTGCACCAGCAGCAGGATAGCCCGGAGGAAAGCGCGGCAGTCGGCACAAGGTGGGCAGCAGCGGAAGCAACCACCGCAGCAGCAGCAGACACAGAAACGGAGGCAGTGCCAGGTCCGAAAGAGCTGCAAACGGAACAAAACGTCGGACACTTGCAGCAAATGCCACAAGCCCGTGTGTGGCAACTGTGCGAGGAGAGCGGAGGTCATCTGCGTGGACTGTGACCATTGATCGCAACGGTATTGTAAACCTAAAAGTAATTAATGTAATTAGTTTATCAAATTTGTATTATATAATTGTATGTTGTTTTATTGTTCTATTGCCGAAACTTCTTTCTTGGCTCTTTTTTTGTTTTTGTTTTAGATCAGCTCGTTTCCAGCTTTTTCGATTATTATTAGGCCTATTTTTTTATTATATATTATTAAGTGTTAAAATAAAATGTTTAATAATCAAATAAGATACTTTTAATTGTTAATTTTCTTGTTCTGAGTTTTATCTATTAACATCTTGTGTAAATATATGTAATAATTACAGTTTACTATGTGCGATGATATGAATATTGATAAATGTATCATTAAACTTGTTAAAATGTACATTTCGGTGTTATGTTGTTTTTAAAAAAAATATCATGACACAATGAATGCATTCATCACTCAACTGGGTATTTACATGAGCGACTATAGAGTTTAAAATCTAGCGGTCAAAATGACGCTCAAGGCCATTCTAGTAGTTTTGGAATTCCTTCTAATGTTTTAACAAGAAGCACTTTTGGGGGGCGGGCGGGGGACCAGGTGTGTGATAGCGGAGCGGAGAGTCAGCAGCTGGATTTCGCACATACGGTCAGTAGTATTAGCAGGTGTATAGGCAAACAAACAAACAAACAACAACCACAACGACCATTATTCATTGTATTATTACATTTGTGGGAAGTTATTACAAACGTAACACGCGATTTCCCACAAACCTAATAGTTATTACATTTGTAGGAAATCGCGTGTTACGTTTGTAGTAAGCAGCGGCTATTACATTTGTGGGTTTATTACATTAAATGCTGCAGATTTTTATTACGTTTGTGGACATTATTACATTGGCCGGCGTTACAGGCTACATCTAATAATATATATACAATTAGACTCTCATCGGCCGGGAGTGTGTTGCAGCTATTCAGGTGCACAAACTTAACGCACCTCTCCAGCGGTCCCAGCAGTTCTCAATGAAGTGATTACCTGCGGGGGGCGTGGTTAACTTACAAATGTTTGTCATTGATTCTGTGTCTTATGTGAGAAAGCAAAGTAAAAGAAACAGCAACAGAATTCTTTCTCTGTCTTCATTGAACAAATGAATCATGTCATACAAAAGCCTGTATGTCTGTATCTCGCATTGGATCGATTGCACCATCTACTGGATGAAAATGGAACACAGAACAACTACGCGAGGCGTTTATGCACGGTGCAGATCAACTTCCGGTCGCGCAACAGAATCTGACCGCACGTGTGTGTAAACGCGTAACAACATTTGGAAAAACAGTGACAGACAGACGTGCGCACGCTGCTTCATACGCACGCAGCTTCTTGTTACGAGTGACATAGTTTGTGCACGTCATTCCGCCTACGTGTGAGCACGTGACAAAAATGTTCAATTATCTTCATGCGAGCGTTAATGCGTGCATTCGCAAAAAAATGTGTGATTACCGGCATGCAGCAGTCATCACGCGTGAACGTGCGTGTGAAAGGGGGACCATTATAAGTCAATGAGGAAACTACATTACACGTCAGGCGCTGCTCGCTGCACAGTCGTCAAAGCACGCGCGTGACACGTTCAGTTGATACGTGCGCACGCATTATGACACGATTCTACCGCCATAACGTGTCGTGTTATGTGACGTGTCATGTGACGTGTCATGTGACGCGTCATGTGGCGCATCATGTAACGTGTTGTTAGGGCTGCGTGGTATACGCGGTAGACGGTAGAAAATTTGGCCCACGGTAGAGATTTGCGCAGCACCGTCCTACTGTCGATGACGTCATCGCACCTGCCTGAGAGTGAAAATGGCTGCAAGCACAGAGACAGCGGAGAAGGAGGAGCTGGTAAAAAAAAAGCTGGCGGCACGAAGCGAGGGCGTGTCGGTCTAATGGTGTTCACTGTCTGATAACTGTACAGATCCTTCACTCAACAAAATAAAGATAAATGTCCCACAAAGCAACGTTACAGGACCAAACAACAGTAACGTAGTAACTGGTCGTGTCTTTGGCAACTTATATGAGGAAAAAAATACCACAGTTATTCGTGAAGAAGTGTCTGTCCGACCGACTATTTCTGCCCGAAAAACAGCGTCTGTCCCCGGCAAAAAACTTTATCTCACCAACTGTTTGTCGCGGTGATGGTCAGCCCTCCCGACCGAGACATCAGTGAACTTTCCCCCATAAACAGCCTCCCTCCCCGCGAGTGAAAGAGTCAGACAGTGTCCCGTTTACTAATGGCGATTATGTAACTAAGAGAAAAACGTAACTTTGTCATTTTCCAGGGGTAAAACACACGTCATCATCATGACATGTACCGTCACGTCTCTTTTGGAGCCGCGGCCTCTTCACTAAGTCACACTTGTTTTATATTTCCTTTTTAGATTTACTTGAATACTGTGTAATGTACCTGGGCTTGAACTTGAAGCAAAAGTATAATTATTGCAAGTTGCACTACTTTTTGTATTGGTTTTATAAAAGATGTTTGTGAAATTTGCACAGTAAAAGTTTTGTATTTTGACTGTAATTGTCTTTGAATTCTGATTCCTCACTTCATTAGAATCATGAGTGCCTCTTCTTTGTAAACAGCATCATTTTCTGGGACCATGCAAACCTGTATTACTACTAGTGTGGAATTATTCTACAATATTCAAATCAAATCAAATCAAATCAAATTTTATTTGTATAGCCCAAATTCACAAATCACAGTTTGCCTCAGAGGGCTTTACAATCTGTACAGAGACGACACCCTCTGTCCTTCGACCCTCGATTCGAGTGAGGAAAAACTTGCCCCAAAAAAAAGCCCTTTTAACAGGGAAAAAAAAAATGCGGAAGAAACCTCAGGAAGAGCCACAGAGGAGGGATCCCTCTCCCAGGACGGACAGACGTGCAATAGATGTCGCATGTACAGAGCAGATCAACGAGATCACAATGTAAACAATTATAATGGATGGTTGACAGGAATGAAAGCACATAAAGAGGCATCACAGCAACAACAATGAAATTCCCTCATCATGACAGTAAAATAGGCCATCCTAAGTCAATCTACTGCAGTAATTCCTCTCTCAACCAGTAGAAAATGCTGTGAGCACCTGATTATGCATGAAAAAAAAAATACCGTCATATACCGTGAAACAGTTAGAATTTTGAAAAATACCGTGATATTCATTTTTGGTCATACCGCCCAGCACTACGTGTTGTGTTATGTGACGTGTCATGTGACGTGTTGTGTGACATATTGTGTTGTGTGATGTGTTATGTGACGTGTTGTGTTATGTGACGTGTCATGTGACGTGTTATGTGATGTGTTATGTGACGTGTTGTGTGACGTGTTGTGTTGTATGATGTGTTATGTGACGTGTCGTGTTGTGTGACGAGTTATGTGACGTGTCATGTGACGTGTCACCTTCACAGCTCCAGGTGTTTGTCTGCAGCTTGGACAGAGTCTGGTACAGGTCTTGCTGCTGGTCCTGGATCAGGGGACGCTCCACCTGCAGGACGTCACTCACCACCTGAAGGAGGACCAAACCTGTCAAATGACCTCCACCTTCATCTTCACCACCATCTAACTGTCAGACCTGTGTGTGTGTGTGTGTGTGTGTACCTGGTTGTAGCAGGACACCATGTGACTCAGGCTCAGGTAGGTCTGAGTGATGTCATCTCTACAGGTGAGGAGTCGAGCAGTGTTGGGGTGGAGCTCCACATCTGCCTCCCTGCTCACACACCTGAGCTCCCTGAGCACCTCCTCAAGCTGGACACACACACACACACACACACACTTTGAATGAGGTAATGAGCCTGTAAGCATGACTTTGTTTGTAAAATTATAAATAAAATTGAATAAAACCAGAAGCTGAGAGTCTTCATGTTCCCTGAATGTTGAACTAATTAAACTGTAGCTTTTGCCTTAAAAAGAAAAACTGAAGAATGTGTGGAAGTTAAAGTTTTGATGTTTCAGAGATAATTCTATGTTGAAAGTTGAAACATTACAAAAACCTTTAAATGTCAAAACTTTTCTGTCTTGTCAGCCTACACATTTAAATATTGGATGTTAGTATGTTACACAGTGTTTTTCAGTGTCCATGATGCTCCACAGTGTGAAGTTTATAAGCACGCAGCCATTAAAACATCTTTGTGTGACATCATGAACGCAGCAGGTGAGTCTGCACATGCTACTGGTTCATACATTCATATAATAAACAGAGGCTGGAGGACTCTACTCTGCCAATGAGCTCCTGTTCTCCCAGGTAACAGCAGCAGACAGGTGAGTGGAGGCTGCAGCTCCACCCTTCCTCTGACTGACCTTGTGGCTGCAGTTAACTCCCAGCATGCCTTGCTGGCTGTGTTGTATCAGAGGTTGCTCCATGATGAATCCACAGTCTGAGTCCAGCTGATGGCTCCAGTCTGACCTCACCTGGTCCCTTAAGTCCTGCAGGAGGTCCACAACCTTCTGGAACCTCTGCAGCACCAGCTGGGACTCACCTGAGTCCACACACCTGAACACAACACACAGACTGTATTTGAACACATCATAAACTGTAGTTTTACAGGTGTTGGACAGTAATCTGAGGAATCACAGCTGTTGGACAGTAATCTGAGGATTTACTGGTGTTGGACAGTAATCTGAGGATTTACAGGTGTTGGACAGTAATCTGAGGTTTCACAGGTGTTGGGCAGTAATCTGAGGTTTTACAGGTATTGGACAGTAATCTGAGGATTTACAGGTGTTGGACAGTAATCTGAGGAATCACAGGTGTTGGACAGTAATCTGAGGTTTTACAGGTGTTGGACAGTAATCTGAGGATTTACAGGTGTTGGACAGTAATCTGAGGATTTACAGGTGTTGGACAGTAATCTGAGAATTTACAGGTGTTGGGCAGTAATCTGAGGAATCACAGGTGATGGACAGTAATCTGAGGATTTACAAGTGTTGGGCAGTAATCTGAGGTTTTACAGGTGTTGGACAGTAATCTGAGGATGTACAGGTGTTGGACAGTAATCTGAGGTTTTACAGGTGTTGGACAGTAATCTCAGGTTTTACAGGTGTTGGACAGTAATCTGAGAAATCACAGGTGATGGACAGTAATCTGAGGATTTACAAGTGTTGGGCAGTAATCTGAGGTTTTACAGGTGTTGGACAGTAATCTGAGGATGTACAGGTGTTGGACAGTAATCTGAGGTTTTATAGGTGTTGGGCAGTAATCTGAGGATTTACAAGTGTTGGGCAGTAATCTGAGGTTTTACAGGTGTTGGACAGTAATCCGAGGTTTCACAGGTATTGGACAGTAATCTGAGGATTTACAGGTGTTGGACAGTAATCTGAGGAATCACAGGTGTTGGACAGTAATCTGAGGATTTACAAGTGTTGGGCAGTAATCTGAGGTTTTACAGGTGTTGGACAGTAATCTGAGGATGTACAGGTGTTGGACAGTTATCTGAGGTTTTATAGGTGTTGGGCAGTAATCTGAGGATTTACAAGTGTTGGGCAGTAATCTGAGGTTTTACAGGTGTTGGACAGTAATCTGAGGTTTCACAGGTATTGGACAGTAATCTGAGGATTTACAGGTGTTGGACAGTAATCTGAGGAATCACAGGTGTTGGACAGTAATCTGAGGATTTACAAGTGTTGGGCAGTAATCTGAGGTTTTACAGGTGTTGGGCAGTAATCCGAGGTTTTACAGGTATTGGACAGTAATCTGAGGAATCACAGGTGTTGGACAGTAATCTCAGGTTTTACAGGTGTTGGACAGTAATCTGAAGAATCACAGGTGATGGACAGTAATCTGAGGATTTACAAGTGTTGGGCAGTAATCTGAGGTTTTACAGGTGTTGGACAGTAATCTGAGGATGTACAGGTGTTGGACAGTAATCTGAGGTCTTACAGGTGTTGGACAGTAATCTGAGGTTTTACAGGTGTTGGACAGTAATCTGAGAAATCACAGGTGATGGACAGTAATCTGAGGTTTTACAGGTGTTGGACAGTAATCTGAGGTTTTACAGGTGTTGGACAGTAATCTGAGAAATCACAGGTGATGGACAGTAATCTGAGGATTTACGAGTGTTGGGCAGTAATCTGAGGTTTTACAGGTGTTGGACAGTAATCTGAGGATGTACAGGTGTTGGACAGTAATCTGAGGTTTTACAGGTGTTGGACAGTAATCTGAGGATTTACGAGTGTTGGGCAGTAATCTGAGGTTTTACAGGTGTTGGACAGTAATCTGAGGATGTACAGGTGATGGACAGTAATCTGAGGTTTTACAGGTGTTGGACAGTAATCTGAGGATTTACAAGTGTTGGGCAGTAATCTGAGGTTTTACAGGTGTTGGACAGTAATCCGAGGTTTTACAGGTATTGGACAGTAATCTGAGGATTTACAGGTGTTGGGCAGTAATCTGAGGTTTTACAGGTGTTGGGCAGTAATCCGGGGTTTTACAGGTGTTGGACAGTAATCTGAGGATTTACAGGTGTTGGACAGTAATCTGAGGAATCACAGGTGTTGGACAGTGATCTGAGGATTTACAAGTGTTGGGCAGTAATCTGAGGTTTTACAGGTGTTGGGCAGTAATCCGGGGTTTTACAGGTATTGGACAGTAATCTGAGGATTTACAGGTGTTGGACAGTAATCTGAGGAATCACAGGTGTTGGACAGTAATCTGAGGATTTACAAGTGTTGGGCAGTAATCTGAGGTTTTACAGGTGTTGGACAGTAATCTGAGGATTTACAGGTGTTGGACAGTAATCTGAGGAATCACAGGTGTTGGACAGTAATCGGAGGTCTTACAGGTGTTGGACAGTAATCTGAGGAATCACAGGTGTTGGACAGTAATCAGAGGTCTTACAGGTGTTGGACAGTAATCTGAGGTCTTACAGGTGTTGGACAGTCCTGTAGCTGTTCAGAGCGTCCTCAGCTCTCAGTCGGAGCTGTTGAGTCCAGCAGAGTTTGGCTGCAGCAGACGGACAGAACCTGCTGAATGTTTCTGATTTCTCTTTCTGACTGAAGAACAGCAGCTCGGTCTGATCCAGCTCCACCAGGACCATCTCCACCAGCCGGATTAGGTGAGGACGCAGCTGATCCTGGATAAGAGGACGGTCCAGGATGAGCCTGAACATCTGCACCAGCTGAAACAGAGACCAGATCAGAACGGAGCTCGTCTCCCTGCAGCTGCTGTCGTGTGGAGGAGTTATAGACTCGTACCTTTGCTGCAGATGAAGACACGCAGCAGTCCTCTAAGGCTCTGCTGAGGACAAACACCAGCTGTCTGTCCAGGTCTGACACCTGAACCTGAAACTGATCCAGGTGAAGCTCAAAGCTCTGAGAAAAAGAGGAGGAGGCGTCACACACAGCTCAGATTCAAACAGGAGGATTCTCACATACAAGCTGAAGTCACCTGGTCGTCGGGGTCAGTGGGGTCACAGTTGGACTGGGACAGAGCCGTCACATGACGCAGGAAGTCCAGATACACGTCCTGAACCACGTCAGTCCACATCCTGCTGCTGACACCGGACAGGACTGTCTGATCCAGCTGATGCAGCTGCAGACTGACACACAGCACCTCCTGCAGGATGACAGAGGAATTACAAACACAAACTGGTTCTGAAAGTAACTGAGGACATTTACTCGCTGATAGTTTATAAATATTTCCATTTTCTGCTTCTTTCTGTGTCTGTTCATCTTCTACATTACAAATATAATCAATTCATCAATTATTACAGATTATTACAGATGTTTTAAAGTTGAGTGTCTCAGCCCTGCCTCCTTTATCCAATCAGGACAGAGGACTGCATGAAGAGGCGGTCCTGTTACAGAGCAGGGTCCTCCGGTTCTGGTTCCAGATGATGTGTGTGTGTGTGTGTGTGTGTGTGTACCTGGATGCTGTGCAGTCGTGTCAGGAAGTTGTCCAGGTGAGAGAAGACCAGGTGTGAAGGAAAGTCCCAGCTCTGTGTGAGACACTTTCAACAGTTAACTGCTTCTGATTGTCTGACTGATCACATATTGATGTTACCATGCAGGGCTGTAAACTAACTTTTTGGCTCACCTGCCAAGGGGACCGGTAGATGAAAGAATCTACCGGCCAAGTAAATTTTTTACCGGCCAAATAATAAATTGCCTCTTTTTGTTGCATATACATCTGTTTCAGTACTTTTCATTGAGATAACAGTATTATATAGCAGTACATGCTTAGAAAAGAGGCCAAAGTATTATTTAGAAATACATTTTAATATTATTAATTGAATTTCATTCATTTCATCTCAAACATTGCAAATTGAAAACTTTAACAGTGCAAAACTGTGACAAAGGAAACACTCATTAATTACTCATCAGAACAGACCAATCCGATCCAGTATGCATCTCTAATCAGAACTCCTCCTCACTGTCTTCAGCAGACACCCTCTCAGACACCCTCTTTGCACCACCATCCATATAGTCAGGCCGTCTGCTTCTAACTGAGCTCTCGTGCCACAGCATCATAGCTGTGCTCGGATCAAAGTCTTTTATGTCTGGGGAGCAGAGTTGAATAATCAGAATATCTGACAGAGTGTCATCGTCATCGTTTTGTTGCCCACCACAAATGAATTTCCGCGCTGTTTTTCTTTGGCGTGTGTCCGGCAGACGGAGCAAAACATGACACCTGTCGAGTCGTCGTACTGAAGCCATTCCCTGTCAGTCTTCCACTTCTCACTGAACTTTCTCACTTTTGCTTTTTTCGTCGATGTTTCGCCTTCTTTGTCACCTTCCTTTCCACCTATCTCCTCTGTATTTTTCCTCTTTGGTTCAATCAAACCGGGAATATGCCGCCACATTGCTGCGCTCGAGTCTCACTCACTGCGCCAAACTTTTAAAGAGCGGTGACGCGCATGCTACGTTGCTTCGGGGGAACTATTTTCTACAGCGGTGACATCGGGGGAGCTACTTCAGTGTGACACACAACAAATCACCAGTTTAGCTTGACGTTTGCTACCGTCATAATTTATCAGTTTACAGCTACTACAATGTTTTGTTATATCATGCATAATTTATTGCAAGAGCACGACCATCGGGACAAACATTTACCCACCCCAGTGGCATGTATCCCTCCAAAATTAAGTCGCCAGGGGAATATTTTAGTCGCATTTGGCGAATGGCGACCGCTAGTTTACAGCCCTGTTACCCCGGTTACCAGATGATTGACACTGTTCACGGTGTACAGAGACGATTTAAGGAGCTCCTCCTGAACAGTTCACGACCGGCAGATGATTGATTGAAGTCATGTTTGGAACTGTGCGGTGCGATTTGGGTGGCTGTTCCGGGGCGGGTGCCCCGGCGACCCAATCCCCGGACGGTGACTCTAGCCATGGGGACATGGAATGTCACCTCGCTGGGGGAGAAAGAGCCTGAGCTGGTGCGGGAGGTTGAGCGTTACTGGCTAGAGATAGTTGGGCTCACCTCCACGCACAGTATGGGCTCTGGAACCCAACTCCTTGAGAAAGGCTGGACTCTCTTCTGCTCTGGAGTTGCCCGCGGTGAGAGGCGGCGAGCTGGTGTGGGCTTGCTCATAGCTCCCCAGCTCAGCCACCATGTGTTGGAGTTTTCCCCGGTGAATGAGAGGGTCGTTTCCCTGCGCCTCCGGGTCGGGGATAGGTCTCTCACTGTTGTTTCGGCCTACGGGCCAAACGGCAGTGCAGAGTACCCGGCCTTCTTGGAGTCCCTGGGAGGGGTACTGGAGAGTGCTCCAACCGGGGACTCCATCGTTCTACTGGGGGACTTCAACGCTCACGTGGGCGGCGACAGTGTTACCTGGAGGGGTGTGATTGGGAGGAACGGCCTCCTCGATCTGAACCCGAGCGGTGTTCTGTTGTTGGACTTCTGTGCTAGTCACAGTTTGTCCATAACGAACACCATGTTCAAGCATAAGGGTGTCCATCAGTGCACGTGGCACCAGGACGCCCTAGGCCGGAGGTCAATGATCGACTTTGTGGTTGTGTCATCTGACCTCCGGCCATATGTCTTGGACACTCGGGTGAAGAGAGGGGCTGAGCTGTCAACTGATCACCACCTGGTGGTGAGTTGGATCTGCTGGCAGGGGAGGAAGCTGGACAGACTTGGCAGACCCAAACGTATTGTGAGGGTCTGCTGGGAACGTCTGGTGGAACCCTCTGTCGGGGAGGTCTTCAACTCCCACCTCCGGGAGAGCTTTGACCAGATCCCGAGGGAGGCTGGGGACATTGAGTCCGAATGGACCTTGTTCTCCGCTTCCATTGTTGACGCGGCTGCTCGAAGCTGTGGCCGTAAGGTCTCCGGTGCCTGTCGTGGCGGCAATCCCCGAACCCGGTGGTGGACACCGAAAGTAAGGGATGCTGTCAAGCTGAAGAAGGAGTCCTATCGAGCCTGGTTGGCTCGGGGGACTTCTGAGGCAGCTGACGGGTACCAATAGGCCAAGCGTGCTGCAGCGCGGGCGGTCGAGGAAGCAAAAGCTTGGGTCTGGGAAAAGTTCGGGGAGGCCATGGAGGAGGACTACCGGTCGGCCTCGAGGAAATTCTGGCAAACCATCCGGCGCCTCAGGAAGGGGAAGCAGCCCTCCACCAACACTGTTTACGGAGGAGGTGGGGAGCTGTTGACCCCGACTGTGGATATCGTCGGGCGGTGGAAGGAATACTTCGAGGATCTCCTCAATCTCACTGACACACCTTCCATAGAGGAAACAGAGGCTGGGGACTCAGAGGTTAATCCATTCATCACCTGGGCCTAAGTCACTGAGGTAGTTCGGAAGCTCCCCAGTGGCGGGTACCTCAAGTCTCTGGATGTTGTGGGGCTGTCTTGGCTGACACGTCTCTGCAACATCGCGTGGCAGTCAGGGACAGTGCCTCTGGACTGGCAGACCGGGGTGGTGGTCCCTCTATTCAAAAAGGGGGACCGGAGGGTGTGTTCCAACTATCGGGGGATCACACTCCTCAGCCTCCCTGGTAAAGTCTATTCCAGGGTACTGGAGAGGAGAATTTGGCCGGTAGTCAAACCTCGGATTCAGGAGGAACAATGCGGTTTTCGTCCTGGCCGTGGAACACTGGACCAGCTCTATACCCTCCGCAGGGTGCTCGAGGGTTCATGGGAGTTTGCCCAACCAGTCCACATGTGTTTTGTGGACTTGGAGAAGGCATTCGACCGTGTCCCTCGTGGCATTCTGTGGGAGGTGCTTCGGGAGTATGGGGTCGGGGGCCGTCTGCTAAGGGCTGTACGGTCCCTGTACGACCGGAGCAGGAGCCTGGTTCGCATTGCCGGCAGTGAGTCAGACCTCATCCCAGTGCATGTTGGACTCCGGCAGGGCTGCCCTTTGTCACCGGTTCTGTTCATTATTTTTAGGGACAGAATTTCTAGGCGCAGTCATGGGCCGGAGGGGATCTGATTCGGGAGCCACAGGATTTCATCCCTGCTTTTTGCGGACGATGTTGTCTTGTTGGCTCCATCGAGCCAGGACCTCCAGCATCTCCTGGGGCGGTTTGCAGTCGAGTGTGAAGCAGCTGGGATGAGAATCAGCACCTCCAAGTCCGAGGCCATGGTTCTCGACCGGAAAAAGGTGGCTTGCTCCCTCCGGGTTGGGGGAGAGTTCCTGCTAGGCCTGCACGATATGAGGAAAATCTGCGATGTGCGATAACACTGTTCAATATTGCGATGACGATATAACTTGCGATAAATATTAATAATATATTATAATAAACAAATATATAATAATAATATAATAAACAAATATTGAAGTTTGCATATTATTAACTATACAGTTAATAATAGTGTTTCCGCATTAATATGTAGACAGCTAACATAGACCCGAAACATTGAATAGCCAATGCCCACTGAATAAAGAATGAAATAAATTATTTTGAACATGCTTTTATCGAACAAACTGCACATGAATACCCAACCAATTAAGCAGAACATTAATTTAAATAAGACATTATAATTATATGAAATTAAAGTTTAATTTCCCCTGCTCCCTTTAAACTATGTTCTTGTAAACTCAACCAAAACATCTCTTACCATGCAGAGTTGAAATAAATAAAAAAAAATCCAGGGGGAAACAACTTACATAATTAAATAAATATAAATTAAACATGGCACTTTATATTAACTGTAATGTCTCTCATCACAGTCATCAAGGCCCTTGACTCTGCCTAACAAGGTGCAGAGATCTATAGTATGAACTGAAATAGAGCAGGGCCGGCCCAATAAGTCAAGAGAAAATAAAATCAGGAAAACATGTCTACCCTTTAGGTCAAGTTACAACCTTAGTTATTCCCTTAACACAAGTTCTTGGCCAAGAAAACCAGCATATTAACTTTGTTAGGTTTCAGACATGTACCACATTCCCTGATGTGCTGATGTGCTTACACAGTACCTGTCTTTGTAACACGTTGTAACAGTCAGAGTTATTTAATGTAGCGCCACTAGGTGGCGCCTCCTTTTGTTTAATGGGTAATGTAACCTGTACGATGAAGAAGAGCAGGTGTACTTCCGCTCCTCATGAGAAAGGATACCGCTAACAGAGCAAAGACTTCCCTTTTAATGTGTTTTTATTTTGTAAACTGTCGGCAGAAGAACGTGGGTGTGTTCGTTTGCACGGATGCCTGTAACATTAGTGCCTTAGAGACCTGGCATGGCATGGTCAGTGTGATGAATAAAAGTGCCGTGCGGAAACCCCCAATGTCGCCTGCCGTCTCTTGAGAAACCGGAGCTACCCGGCGTTGCCGCACTAAAGTGGACCATCACCTTCCCCTTCACCAGCCCACGTTACAACGTCGTCTCTCCTGAATCCAAAATAACTCCATATAGCAGAAGTGCTGTTCTTCCTCGACCGTTTTCATCGCTTTTCTCTCCTCCCTCAGCCATCATAACCTGGCAATCACCACCAAACTGATGCCGATTAATTTTGTCAGGGTAGCTAACGGCTAGCTGGGGATTCATCTGATTGGCCCTTGTATCCAGGGCTCCATCTGATAGGCTAAATGTTAGCAAGCTCACGGTGCATGCATGCCGCATGTAAACAAAATGATTTTTCTTATTCATCGCGTGTCAGGCAGTCTTTTGCGATGTGTTTATCGCACGTTCATATCGCGATGACAATGAAAACTCGATTT
Organism: Pagrus pagrus; assembly: GCF_965226575.1. Taxonomy (NCBI): domain Eukaryota; kingdom Metazoa; phylum Chordata; class Actinopteri; order Spariformes; family Sparidae; genus Pagrus; species Pagrus pagrus. The sequence goes on along the minus strand of NC_140196.1, from coordinate 212,090 downwards.
ATCGGGCAGCCCTAGTTCCTGCCTAGAGATGCGCAAGATTGACAGGCGGATTGGTGCGGCGGCCGCAATAACGCGGTCGCTGTATCGGTCTGTCGTGGTGAAGAGAGAGCTGAGCCGAAAGGCAATCTACGTTCCTACCCTCATCTATGGTCATGAACTTTGGGTCGTGACCGAAAGAATAAGATCTCGGATACAAGCGGCCGAAATGAGTTTCCTTCGCAGGGTGCTGGGGCGCTCCCTTAGAGATAGGGTGAGGAGCTCTGCCGCACGGGAGGAGCTCAGAGTAGAGCCGCTGCTCCTCCACATCGAGAGGAGCCAGCTGAGGTGGCTCGGGCATCTGTATCGGATGCCCGGAGGCGTCCAATGAGCCTCAGCAGCAGGACTCACACAGTAGAATCTGTATCAGACATTCGTTTTTTTACAACTGGGAAAATTCACATGGACGTTCCCTGAAGTCAGAACAACAACTCTGAAAGTTCACAGGTGATGTGTAGATGGTGTTCACAGGTGATGTGTAGATGGTGTTCACAGGTGATGTGTAGATGGTGTTCAGGTTGATTCAAATCTAAAGTCTGAAGAACGACAGGAAGCAGGAGGATCCCAGGAGCATGTGTCATGTGGTCTGCAGCTGTACCTGGTTCTGGTTCTGACTTTCCAGCTGAGTCCTGCACTGACTGTAGGCCTGTTTGAGGGTCTGCAGAGTCTGGATCACCAGTCTGACATCATCCAGGACTGGACCAGGGTCTGACACCAGACCATGCATCACTTCCTCTACACGCAGGAACTTCCTGCTCTGCGGAGGATAAAGGAGGGTTTGATGATCTCTCTCTCTCTCTCTCTCTCTCTCTCACACACACACACACACACACACTTTCTCTCTCTCTCTCTCTCTGTCAGTACCATCTGGATGAAGAGGTTGCAGATCTCCTGCAGCAGGACCACCATCCTACCGGGTTTACAGTAGAACTCAGACTGGATCCACACCTGACGCACCTCCTCCATCACAGCAGCCATGTTGGCCCCCAGCTGCCAATCAAACATAAGTGATGATGTCACACCGAACACCAGTGCAGGATCAGGTCTGTTGAGCCTAATCAGGCTGTACCAGTGACCTGCTCATAAACTTGACATCAGACAGCAGCTGTACCTGCTGGTACTCCACCTGCTCCACCTGCTCCAGCTTCTCCTGCAGACGAGTCAGATTCAGAGTCACATCTTCAGCCTCCTTCAGACCTGAGGAGGACATCACAGTCAGCTGTGTGTCAGAGTTTTTAGGAGATATGTCACAGACAGATGATGTCTACCTTCCTGGACGTCTCCGTATATGTCTCTCAGAGTGGACCAGTAGACGCTCTGTGCTTTCTGAACGATGGACGCCACCTGCTGAGCTCTGCTGCTGGTCAGCTGAACAAACATCAACAAGAAATAAACAATCTAAGATAGTTATACATGTATTATTTATATATTTTGTATTGTTACATACTTCTAAGTGAAGTGGCCCTAATGACTCTGAAACTCAGAGCTCACACGAGTCCTTAACGACGGTGTAATGACACTCCCACACTCTGTAAGGGCACTCCTACACTATGTAGGGGCACTCCCACACTCTGTAAGGACACTCCCATATCACGTAAGGACACCCCCACACTATATAAGGACACCCCCACACAGGGTTAAAAGCCTGCAGCTCCTTCAGTTAGTTAGAAGTGAGAAGCCTCTTGGATGAGACGTGAAACATCTTCAACAAACTGAAACAAGTCCAGTTGACTCAATACAGAACTTAGAGGTACCAGGACCTGAATGACTGAGAACCTTCATCAACATATTTACATACTCTTGTGTCTGTTGGCTGTTTAATATCAGTATGTTTTATGTTCTGTTCTCAAGGAGCAACTGCAGTCACTCAGTGGTCACACTGAACTGGTTTAAACTGGGATGTGTCAGTCCAGTCTGTTAGGCTGATATCATCCAATTCTGACGGTGCTGACTCTACACCAAACCTCTGTTTATTTTCTGAAGGTTTAAGAATATCTTTGTTAAAGTAACAAACCTGTTAATTCTAGCTTGAACCCCAAACCCTTCAAACAGAAGAACAATAATCTGTAAAGACAACTTTCTATACCTCAAAGCATCAAAGACACAGAGCTGGACCCAATCAGGCTGCTGTGGCCCAGTGACATCATCACCTGCTGTCAGTGTGACATCATCACCTGCTGCTGGATGAAGTGCAGGTTGTTCAGTCTGTTCCTCCAGAAGTTAAACTCCTCTGAGGGAAGCGGCTTCAGTCCGTCCAGAACCGGCTGAGACGAGTGCTGCTTCAGGAACTCTGACACAAGCTCCGCCCACTCTATGATCGTCGAATCACAGCTGTGAAGGAGCTCCATGTCTGACAGCTTCCTGTTAGAGGAGGGAGAGATGACAGCATGCTTTAGTTCAGATGGTGCCTCAGCTGGATGCCAACAGAGATGATGTTTATCTTACATTTGTCTGTCTTACCGAGCATCGTTATGGAGAGCGTTGTCATGGAGAGCGTCGTCATGGAGTGCGTCGTCATGGAGAGCGTCAGGATGAGGTAGAAAGGTCTCTCCCTCTATGTGAGCCTTCATCACCAGCGCTTCGTTCTTCTGTCTCTCCATGAACCTCAGAGCCTCCTCAGCCACACCTGCTGCCCAGGTACTGCTGGTTTCTGGGTTGCTAAGCAACGGGCAGGTCACCTGAGGGGAGAGACAAGACTTTACTTCTGCCTCAACTTACCTGAAATATCTTTAGCTCAATTAGTTTACCTGGCTTTGATAATGTAAATTGTCTTTATTCTTGCACATTTGACCTGAATTAGCATTAGCTGACACTGCTTTAAAATTAGCTTGAGCTTTAGCTTACCTAAAATAGCCTTAACTTTCCTAGCCTTATGCAGTCAGCCTCGACGTTGGACCATTAGCTCAATTAGCATTGATGTGAATGTCATTCTTAACTTGAGCCCTATTTTAACTACATTTGTCTTAGCTAGCACACCGATAGACTTCATATTAGCTTCTATTCTGTTTCCATGACTTCAATGACTGTTGGCCTTAGTTTAGCTTCAGTTGATGTTAGCCTTAGCTTAGCTAGCCTTTATATTACTGTTAGCCATATCTTCACACTTGGCATTAGCTTGAATTAGCCCGAGCTGACAGTTAGCTTTAGCTGTTACCTGCTCAGAGACAGCGATGATGAAGCTCAAGGCGTCCTCTCCCTGAACTTCTTGGATGATTAAACTCTCTCTGGTGTTTTCTTTGGTCAGAACTCCAGGTCCAGTTTTAGAGACACAGATGACTTTAGTTTGGACATTTGTTGGGAAGTGGAGGCTGACAGAGAGTCCAGACTGTGGATGCTGACAGATGAACAGGGTCCAGTAGTCCTGAGTGTTGAAGAAGCTGTTGAACATCACCTGACTCTCCTCCTCTGACACCAGGTCCCGCCATTTTTCAGGGTCCAGTCTGAAACTGTTGACAGTGAAACTCTGAAGTGGATCCAACCGCCTGTCTCCACCATCCATCTCTGTGTGTGTCTGTCTGCGTGTGTCTGCCTGTGTGTGTCTGTGTGTGTCTGCCTGTGTGTGTCCACAGTCAATGATCAGAAACGGATGTCCGTCAGTCCTCACGGGCCTGACGGTTGACGGTCAGTTGGTGCTGCCTTCACAGTCCTTCTCTACAGTCGGAAAATTCAGCACATGAAGACGAACGTTTTCCGTTATTATTTAAATACATGATGTATATATATTTACATTTAATTCATCTGTAGTCACAGACACACACACAGCACAGACACACACCCAGCACAGACACACACACCCAGCACAGACACACACCCAGCACACACACACACCCAGCACAGACACACACACCCAGCACACACACACACCCAGCACAGACACACACACAGCACAGACACACACACCCAGCACAGACACCCAGCACACACACACACACACAGCACAGACACACACACAGCACAGACACACACCCAGCACACACACACACCCAGCACAGACACACACACAGCACAGACACACACACCCAGCACAGACACCCAGCACACACACACACACACAGCACAGACACACACACAGCACAGACACACACACCCAGCACAGACACACACCCAGCACACACACACACACCCAGCACAGACACACACCCAGCACACACACACACACCCAGCACACACACACACACACAGCACAGACACACACACAGCACAGACACACACCCAGCACACACACACACACACACAGCACAGACACACACTCCCAGCACAGACACACACACCCAGCACAGACACACACTCCCAGCACAGACACACACACAGCACAGACACACACACCCAGCACAGACACACACCCAGCACACACACACACCCAGCACAGACACACACACAGCACAGACACACACTCCCAGCACAGACACACACACCCAGCACACACACACACCCAGCACAGACACACACACCCAGCACAGACACACACCCAGCACACACACACACCCAGCACAGACACACACACCCAGCACAGACACACACCCAGCACACACACACACCCAGCACAGACACACACACAGCACAGACACACACACCCAGCACAGACACACACCCAGCACACACACACACCCAGCACAGACACACACACCCAACAGACACACACACACCCAGCACAGACACACACACCCAGCACACACACACACACACCCAGCACAGACACCCAGCACACACACACACACACACAGCACAGACACACACACCCAGCACACACACACACACACAGCACAGACACACACACCCAGCACACACACACACCCAGCACAGACACACACCCAGCACACACACACACACAGCACAGACACACACACACAGCACAGACACACACACCCAGCACACACACACACCCAGCACAGACACCCAGCACACACACACACACACACACACACACACACACACAGCACAGACACACACACAGCACAGACACACACTCCCAGCACAGACACACACACCCAGCACAGACACACACCCAGCACACACACACACCCAGCACAGACACACACACAGCACAGACACACACACCCAGCACAGACACACACCCAGCACACACACACACCCAGCACAGACACACACACCCAGCACACACACACACCCAGCACAGACACCCAGCACACACACACACACCCAGCACAGACACACACTCCCAGCACAGACACACACACCCAGCACAGACACCCAGCACAGACACACACACCCAGCACAGACACCCAGCACACACACACACACCCAGCACAGACACACACTCCCAGCACAGACACACACACCCAGCACAGACACACACACAGCACAGACACACACCCAGCACAGACACACACACAGCACAGACACACACACCCAGCACACACACACACCCAACACAGACACACACCCAGCACACACACACACACAGCACAGACACACACACCCAGCGCACACACACACACACACACACACACACACACACACACACACACACACAGCACAGACACACACACCCAGCACACACACACACCCAGCACACACACACACCCAGCAGACACACACCCAGCACAGACACACACACAGCACAGACACACACACAGCACAGACACACACACACAGCACACACACACACCCAGCACACACACACACCCAGCACAGACACACACCCAGCACACACACACACCCAGCACAGACACACACACAGCACAGACACACACACCCAGCACAGACACACACACAGCACAGACACACACACCACGCTGACTATCTCATTCATCAGCATCTCCAAAAAACCCTGTTGGAGACGTCAGATGATTCCTGACAGAAGATGTTAACATCGGTCTTCAGCTGTCTTCACGTCTCAGGAAGTCACTGATTTTGTTTGTGGACTTCTACAAAGCTTCTGATGCTGTCGAACACTCCTTTATTTTTGAGGCTTTATAATATTTTAGGTTTAGAGAAAACTTGAGGAATATTAAAGTACTCTATACTAATATTAATATCTGTGTGTCTTCAGCACATGGTACTTCTCCTGGTGTTGATGTAGAACGTGGGAGAAGACGAGTGTCCGACTTCACCTTTCTTATTTCATGAAGCTGCTGAACGTCTTCATTAGTTTATTGTTGACTGTGAGAATGTAGAAGGTGTTGAGATGTTCTGACCATCAGTCAGCTGCTCTGTTTCTTCTTCTGCTGTTATAGATGCTTTCAAATGTTTTCAGTTGCTTCTGGCTTCACTATTAATAAGAATAGGTGTGAAATAGTGACAGTCTTTTAATAGATGGTGTAAAATATCTGGAGTCACAATAATCGGATCTACAGATGGAAGGATGTCTCCAGACTGGTGGTTACAGAGAGAGCTGACTGTGATGGCTCCTGTGTTACTTTCTAAGGCAGAAGGTTCATCTAGATTAGTGTTTCCAGCTTTGTCTTTATATGTTGATCAGAAAACATGTACAGCTGTTGATTCACTCTTATTTCAAAGACTGAGTGTGTAAAGAGGAAACACTCAGAGGGTCTTCATGTCTCACACTTTCAAACTATTAATAGTATATTTAAATCAATCTGTTAAAACATAGTTTGGTACATAATAACGCCCCTTGGTTTTTATCCCCAGTTCTCTGTTTGATAAATGTGCTTTAAAGTTTTGGCCTGTTAAACATGTAAACTTCCATAAAGGAGCCGTGGACACATGGAACCAACGATTCCTCCCCACACACACACACACACACACACACACACACACACACACACACACACACACACACACACACACACACACACACACACACACGCGTATCTAATGGATCATCAACATGTTGTAAACAGAAATAACAGAGTGGTACGACCAAGGTATTGTGTTTATTTATGAACTTCTAAATGATGCTGGTACAATGCTCATAGCTACCTATGAAGAATTCACCCAACAAAGAGGATTAGTAATCTCTCGCTCTGTGAATAATTCAAAGTTTACCTACTAAAGTGCTGTCTCTAATAAAAGCATCTCCTCTGTTCTCAGGAATGATTCCTGCACTGTAGCTGGTGGAAGCACTTTAGAGGAACCTTCTTGTAATAATGCTCATATCAGGAGTGTTGTTACTTCTGCTCAGAGTCAATGTCACAATTCCTCTCATGGTTGGAGAGCGATGTTTCCTCACATCAGTAGGAATGTCTGGACTGAATTCCCGCAGCGAGACTCAGCTGCTGTGGAGTTTGTCCCTGCTCGGTCGCGGCGTGGGAGAAGGTGCAGGAGCAAGTCACCGGTTGTGTGGCCTGGTCAGCAGTCACCCCTCCTGCTGACCAGTTTTCTGTCCTCGCTAGCCCAGTTGTAAGTCCTGCTGGCTCGCGGGCCTCCCCAGCCCCCGTTGATGGGCTAAACTCCACACTATAGTGATAGGAGACGCCATCACCCGCAACGTTAAGTTAGCGTGGTCAGCCACTGTTTGCTGTTTACCAGGGGCCAGAGCCTCCGAGATAGAGGCTAATCTTAGGGTGCTGGCATCACGCAGGGAGAAACAGGGAACCCAGGCACACAGCACCACAAGCTACAGCAACATTGTAATTCATGCTGGCGCCAACAATATTTGTCAGAAGCAGTCTGAGATCACAAAAGAGAGCCTAGCCAGGACTTTTCAGGCTGCTAGAAAGATGTGTCGGCATCCATTAATTGTCTCTGGTCCCTAACCCCAGCGGGGTAATGATGAGATGTACAGTAGGCTTACAGCTATGAACCGCTGGCTGGAGCGTCACTGTAGGGAGCAAGGATACAGGTCCGTGGATAACTGGCCCTCTTTCTGGGGTCGCTCCCACCTGCTGAGAGCAGATGGCCTTCATCCTACTGGAGTCGGCGCTGCTGTTTTGTCTAGCAACAGACGTGTTTGAAGCAGGTTTGACACGAGGGATGTAGCACTCGGCAGGTAGCAGGTGACTAGAGAGCCTGCTAGTGATACAGTCAGTGCTGGTGTGGAGTCTACTAGCCTAGTTAACATGGTTAGTCAGGGACATAGTGCAGAGTACCAGACTGATACCCTAGTTTACAACATTGAGACTGTCACCTTCCCTCGCCACCTCTCATTGAATCATGCTCTCCACCTCTAACAGTGGGGAAATGTCTCAGCAAGCACCTTACACAGTCTTACATAATAAAATACCAAAGCTAATCACTACGGCATCCCGTCAGCCCTACCTGCACAGGCAGCCAACACGTACTACTACTAAAAGGCACCTTGTTCCAGTTAACACATTATCTACCATGAGCTCCACTGAACGGCCCGTCACTGGAAACTGCAGCTCCAATGAGCTTCAAACCCTCAAATATGGCTTCATTCATTAGATCACTGTCTACCGAAGCCTTACGGATTAATGATTTGATTACTGACCATAAGCTGAACATGATTGACATGATGTGAAACATGGCTGAAACCATTAAATGAAGCCTCCCCTCCTGACTAGAACTACGCCCATGTTGCTCGGGCCTCTAAACAGGGTGGAGGTGTTGCTCTAATCTACAAATACCAGGATATTAAGTTTACTACATCTGAGGCTCTGGTTTTAAAACCATCTTCATCAAGTAGTAACGGCCTTGTCCAGGGAACTGGCTTTCACCTGGTGCTGATATTCAGACCTCTTACTCCCAGTTCCTAGAAGAGTTCAGTGAATTTATTGCAGATCTTGTGACTCTTTCAGATAAGATCCTCAGTCATCTCCTGGATCCACTCACTTTACATAGATTATAACTTGTTTCAGATATTCTGTCAATGCAACTTGTAAACTTTGATTTTGTTGTTCTGTTCTGTACATGTGACATGTATAACATGTCTGTCCGTCCTGGGAGAGGATCCTCTGTGGATCCTCCTCAGGTTTCCAACAGTTTTTTTTCCTGTTTAAAGTTTTTTTTTCTCAACATGTGAAGTTTTTCCTCTCTTGAATCGAGGCTCTGAGGACAGAGGATGTCGTTCACTGTACATATTGTAAAGCCCACTGAGGTCATGTGATTATGGGCTATATAAATAAAACTGATTTGATGAAGTTCCTATTTAACATTTTTTGTCATTTAAAAGTGTTGCTGCAAAGGGAGCATAAAGAAGTGAACAGCACATCAATCTGTCACTCCTTCACTTATTCATACCACTGATCAACATAAATAATGTAAAATAAAGTACCAACGTCTCTGAAACTCAGAGCTCAAAGGTATCCTTAATGACTCTGTAAGGACACTCCCATAATCTGTAAGGGCACTCCCACACAGGGTTTAAAGCCTGCAGCTCCTCCAGTTAGTTAGAGGTACCAGGACCTGGATGACTGAGAACCTTCATCAACATGATTACATATTGTTAGAAAACCTGCAGTGATGTTTACCTGCCGTTTGAAGTGCTGCAGCTGAGCAACTCATTTTATCGTCCTGCCTGCGAACTCGTCAGCAGTGCATTTGACTCGTTCCACCAGTTTACATGCAGGACGTGTTGATGTTTGTAAATTAGGTAAGGGGACTGTAGCAGGCTGCTGATTGGCTCAGAGTGACATCAGAGCAAATATGTAGATCTGTACTGACGTTAGATTTCAGGTCTGTGTTTTCTATGAAATGACAAACAAGACGTTTTTTTCTGGAATGTAGGAGTCGGTTTATTTTGACATGTAAGAAAAACTTTATTTTTGTTAACAGAGCTGAACCTGCTCAGATCCTCACATGACCGATAGGCCACGCCCACACACTGCAGCTCCTCAGACCTCAGGTGTCAACATTTACCCATAATTCATCACTTTCAAACTGCTGCATGATCATACAAACTTAATTAAACTGAACTCAAGTTCAGTACGTCTGATGACTGATTTGTGCTGAACATGGACTCCTGAGGGTGGTGCTAAGGGAAACATCACAGTCATTAAAGTCTAACTGAGGAGCTGCAGACTGCAGGTGTGGACTCACCTGTGAAATCATGATGGAAACATGAAGGTCAGTGTTAGTTTATAGCCTCCAGTTACTGTTTTCCTCCATGTGGAAATTCATCAGAGGGAATTCTGGGAGAAGTTGTCACGTTGTTTAAGTCCCCTGGTTCTCTGTCAGAGTCACGCTTCAGTTTCATCTCTGTGTGTCCAGAACAGAGAGAGGGCCATGACTTTTAGCCTAGCCTAGCACAAAGACTGGAAGCACAAAAAAACTGTTTACCTAGCTCAGAACAGGCGATTCTACAGAACTCTCGTAGGAAATCTGCTGTTTTTAGCCGTTACCATTTAAATACAGTAAACATTCAGTCTGATTTCGTGAGCCGTTTAAATCCTGAATACGTCTGTTCAGGCTCTCTTCAGACTACCATAGGTATGGATGCCCTCGGTTTGGTCTGGCAGGAACAACAGTCATGAAAACACAAACCAAGTCATTCATAAATCTGATCATCTGTCGTTTCCAGATGTTACCACCCAAAGGAAGAATGTGAAGCTCAACAACGGAGGACCCAGAGCAGAACCCGTGGAACCCCACAGGAGAGATAAAACCAAAGTGGAAGATTTGAGAACAGAACGATTTACAGAACTGTCCGTTTTTAAATCATCGTCCTGCTGAAATTATAACTTAAATGTGACAACAAAAGGAGGAGCATTCAGTGTTTCCTGTCCATCTCAGAATCTGCTGCATCACTGTTGCAAGCTCAGAGCTGCTGAGTCACGAGACCAGTCCTGTTCCTGGTCCTGGTTCTAGCAGAGCTCGGTTCTCCTCTGCAGGTACTGCAGGATGGAGTCAGTTCCCTGCGATGAACCCCAGACTCTCTTCAGTGCTTCACACTCCCGCTCATTAGCTTGCTCCAGAGCACTGCGGCTGGTGTTCCTCATCAGGGCTTTAGACTCCCGCAGAACCTGCGGGACAGGAAGTGGAACCACCATCACCGCAGAAAAAGATGAAGAAGAAATCAGATCTGAGTTGAGCTGAGTGACATTTAAAACATATAAACAGAGGTCACGGTGTGTTGAAGATATAATATATACACATCATTTTGTGACTGACCAGTGAGTCGACGGTCACCAACTCCTTAATTCGCAGCATCACTTCCTGTGTGAAGGTTCCTGGCCAGAGAACCTGAGAAACCAAACCTTTAGAGCACGCCTCCTGAGCCGTCAACTTCCTGCCGCTCAGCAGCAGCTCGTTAGCCTGGAACAGAACGAACACTTCTACTTAGGACTCATAATCACTGTTATGATTATGACTGTTATGTTAATGACTGTTATGTTTATGACTGTTATGTTATGTTAATGACTGTTATGTTATGTTATGTTTATAACTGTTATGTTTATGACTGTTATGATTATGACTGTTATGTTAATGACTGTTATGTTAATGACTGTTATGTTATTGTTTATGACTTATGTTATGTTTATGACGGTTATGTTTATGACTGTTATGATTATGACTGTCATGTTAATGACTGTTATGTTATGTTAATGACTGTCATGTTAATGACTGTTATGTTATGTTAATGACTGTTATGTTATGTTTATGACGGCTATGTTTATACTGTTATGTTTATGACTGTTATGATTATGACTGTTATGTTATGACTGTTATGTTATGTTAATGACTGTTATGTTATGTTATGTTTATAACTGTTATGTTTATGACTGTTATGATTATGACTGTTATGTTAATGACTGTTATGTTATGTTTATGACGGTTATGTTTATGACGGTTATGTTTATGACTGTTATGTTAATAACTGTTATGTTATGTTAATGACTGTTATGTTATGACGGTTATGTTTATGAATGTTATGATTATGACTGTTATGTTAATGACTGTTATGTTATGTTAATGACTGTTATGTTATGTTATGACTGTTATGATTATGACTGTTATGTTTATGACTGTTATGTTATGTTAATGGCTGTTATGTTATGTTAATGACTGTTATGTTATGACTGTTATGTTAATGACTTATGTTAATGACTGTTATATTAATTACTTATGTTATGACTGTTATGATTATGACGTTATGTTAATGACTGTTATGTTATGACTGTTATGTTAATGACTGTTATGTTATGTTTATGACTGTTATGTTAATGGCGGTTATGTTTATGACGGTTATGTTTATGACTGTTATGTTAATGACTGTTATGATTATGACTGTTATGTTAATGACTGTTATGTTAATGACTGTTATGACTGTTATGTTAATGACTGTTATGTTAATGACTATTATGTTAATGACTGTTATGTTATGACTGTTATGTTAATGACTTATGTTAATGACTGTTATATTAATTACTTATGTTATGGCTGTTATGTTATGACTGTTATGTTATGACTGTTGTTAATGACTGTTATGTTATGACTGTTATGTTAATGACTTATGTCAATGACTGTTATATTAATGACTGTTATATTAATGACTGTTATGTTTATGACTGTTACGTTAATGACTGTTATGTTAATGACTGTTACGTTAATGACTATTATGTTAATGACTGTTATGTTAATGACTGTTATGTTAATGATTGTTATGTTAATGTATGTTATGTTAATGTATGTTATGTTAATGTATGTTATGTTAATGCCTGTTATGTTTATGACTGTTATGTTATGTTAATGAGTATTATGTTTATGACTGTTATGTTATGTTAATGACGCTGTCGATGAGGCGGTGGACTGACCGAGGCGAGGCCCATGATGCGTGGAAAGGTGAACGACGAGCAGGCGTCGGGTGTCTGGCCATAGGATGTGTATGGCGTCTGGAACCAAGCCTTTTCATTGGCCCACACCACATCGCAAAGCGGCAGGATGGCGGCGCCGAGGCCGAGCGCCGGTCCGTTCACTGCCGCCACAATGGGCTTCTTGAATTGGATGAAGGTGTTGACGAAGGTCCTGAAGGAGAGACAACACAGACGTCAGAGATGATGACATCACATATTGCTGCCATGGCATCCTCGCTTCTTCAGTGGCCGTTACCTGATTGTCTCGGCCATCTTGATGCTCTCCTTCTTCCTGTCGTCCGTCAGGCGTCTGATGAAATACAGGAAGTCGAGGCCGCAGCAGAAGACGCTGCCGACGGCGCCAAGTAACACCATCTTACTGTCATCTGAAGCTGCTGTCGCCATGGCGCTCTGGATCTCCTTCATCACCTGGCCAGAGGAAAGAGGAACTTAGTGGCTGCAGTAATCAGTTACCATGACAACAGTTGTTTTTTGGTGGGCATGGCATCACCTCAGGGTTCAGCGTGTTGTTCTCAGAGCTCTTGGTGGACAGCAGGATGTGGGTGAAACCGTCCTGCTTCTTCACCACGATGTCACGATAACGATACGCGCTCTCAGTCTGTCGAACGCTGAACCTCAGACGTTTGTCGAAGGCACAACGTTCCTCCAGACGACGTTTCCCGGTCACACTGGTCGTCCCGGCAACAGCACTCTGCACACCTGACATCCCGTTGGCAGGAACAGCCTCCATCAGTGGCGAGTTACCTGGAGGAGTCAGAACGCCAGTCGTATTAGTTTACATGATTTAAAATGTCCCATTCAGGTAGATCACTCAGACAGGTGACCCTACACCTGGTCACCATGGAGATCAGGTAGAGATCAGGTGCAGACCATGGATGCAGACATGGTTAAATGAGCTCACCTGTGCCACAGAGGGAGTGCATGGCAGCAGGTGTGACAGGTGTTCGTGTGGGGGGCAAGGGGTTCTGGTTGCGGGGTCTGGTCCCCATGCGGGCCCTCTCCTCTCCAGGCCCCAGCTGGACTCCTGCAGGTTTCTCCAGCAAAGCGACCTCAGGTGGGACCAGGTGAGCCTCCTGAGCTCCGGCCTCCAGACCCTGAGCCGCCTCGCCAGGAGTCTCATCTGAGTCCGGGCGGCTGTTCATCGGACTCTTAGGAACCAGGATCTTGATGCCGGTCTTGGACAGGTCCACGCTGCGGCGGGCGGAGCCGACCGGAGATGCCGGCGTTAGACCAGCCGGCTGCTGGGAGCTGACGGAGGCCAGGCGGAGCAGGTGAGCTGGGGCTAGAGCGGGTTTCACCCGATCACAGTCTGCAGTTAGACCGCAGCTGATGTTATTGCTGATGTCGGCGTGAGCGGGCGTGGTGGGCGGCGGCCTGCAGGGTGGTCTGTGGGTGGGGTTACAGTGGTGGCTGGGTGAGCTGCGGGTGGAGCGCAGCAACATGTTGTCTCTCTGCCGCTCTGCGTACTGACGGTTGAAGTCGTGGACGTAGATCATACAGGTGGACAGGTGACTCTCCGGCTCCCATGTGTCCCCCTCAGAACCATAACCTCTCCACCTGACCAGGTACTCCAACTTCCCCTTCCTGTTCCTCCTCCTGTCCACAATCCGCTCCACCTGCAGGACAACAGCCAGCGTCATCATCATCATCATCATCGTCACCTTTATCATCATCACCACCACCATCACCATCATCATCATCACCTTCATGACCTTCATCATTATCACTAGGGCTGCACGATAAATCGAATTTTCATCGTCATCGCGATATGAACGTGCGATAAACACATCGCAAAAGACTGCCTGACACGCGATGAATAAGAAAAATCATTTTGTCTACATGCGGCATGCATGCACCGTGAGCTTGCTAACATTTAGCCTATCAGATGGAGCCCTGGATACAAAGGCCAATCAGATGAATCCCCAGCTAGCCGTTAGCTACCCTGACAAAATTAATCGGCATCAGTTTGGTGGTGATTGCCAGGTTATGATGGCTGAGGGAGGAGAGAAAAGCGATGAAAACGGTCAAGAGAGAACAGCACTTCTGCTATATGGAGTTATTTTGGATTCAGGAGAGACGACGTTGTAACGTGGGCTGGTGAAGGGGAAGGTGATGGTCCACTTTAGTGCAGCAACGCCGGGTAGCTCCGGTTACTCCAGAGACGGCAGGCGACACTGCGGGTTTCCGCACGGCACTTTAATTCATCACACTGACCGCGCCATGCCAGGTCTCTGTGGCACTAATGTTACAGGCATCCGTGCAAACGAACACACCGAGTTCTTCTGCCGACAGTTTACAAAATAAAAACACATTAAAAGGGAAGTCTTTGCTCTGTTAGCGGTTTCCTTTCTCATGAGGAGCGGAAGTACACCTGCTCTTCTTCATCGTACAGGTTACATTACCCATTAAACAAAAGGAGGCGCCACCTAGTGGCGCTACATTAAATAACTGACTGTTACAGCGTGTTACAAAGACAGGTACTGTGTGAGCACATCAGCACAACTTCAGCACATCAGGGAATGTGGTACATGTCTGAAACCTAACAAAGTCAACATGCTGGTTTTCTTGGCCAAGAACTTGTGTTAAGGGAATAACTAAGGTTGTAACTTGACCTAAAGGGTAGACATGTTTTCCTGATTTTATTTTCTCTTGACTTATTGGGCCGGCCCTGCTCTATTTCAGTTCATACTATAGATCTCTGCACCTTGTTAGGCAGAGTCAAGGGCCTTGATGACTGTGATGAGAGACATTACAGTTAATATAAAGTGCCATGTTTAATTTATATTTATTTAATTATTTAAGTTGTTTCCCCCTGGATTTTTATTTATTTATTTCAACTCTGCATGGTAAGAGATGTTTTGGTTGAGTTTACAAGAACATAGTTTAAAGGGAGCAGGGGAAATTAAACTTTAATTTCATATAATTATAATGTCTTATTTAAATTAATGTTCTGCTTAATTGGCTGGGTATTCATGTGCAGTTTGTTCGATAAAAGCATGTTCAAAATAATTTATTTCATTCTTTATTCAGTGGGCATTGGCTATTCAATGTTTCGGGTCTATGTTAGCTGTCTACATATTAATGCGGAAACACTATTATTAACTGTATAGTTAATAATATGCAAACTTCAATATTTGTTTATTTATCGCAAGTTATATCGTCATCGCAATATTGAACAGTGTTATTGCACATTTTCCTCATATCGTGCAGGCCTAATTATCACCACCACCATCATCATCATCATCATCATCATCATCACCATCATCTTCATCATCACCATCATCGCCTTCATCATCATCACCATCATCTTCATCATCATCATCACCATCACCTTCATCATCATCACCACCTTCATCACATCATCATCATCACTTTCATTATCTTCATCATCATCACCACCTTCATCACCATCATCACCATCATCTTCATCATCACCATCATCTTCATCATCACCATCATCACCTTCATCATCATCACCACCTTCATCATCATCACCACCTTCATCACCATCATCATCATCACCACCACCACCATCATCATCATCACCATCACCACCATCATCATCTTCATCTTCATCATCATCATCATCACCACCATCATCACTTTCATCACCTTCATCATCATCATCACCATCATCTTCATCACCATCATCACCACCTTTATCATCACCACCATCACCACCATCATCTTCATCATCATCATCACCACCATCTTCATCATTATCATCACTTTCATTATCTTCATCACCACCTTCATCATCATCACCACCTTCATCATCATCACCATCACCACCTTCATCATCATCACCACCATTATCATCTTCATCATCATCATCACCACCATCATTATCACCACCTTCATCATCATCACCATCATCACTTTCATCATCATCATCACCTTCATCACCATCATCACCATCATCATCATCACCTTCATCATCGTCATCACCTTCATCACCACCACCACCACCACCATCATCACTTTCATCATCATCATCACCATTATCACTTTCATCATCATCATCACCACCATCTTCATCATCATCATCATCACCTTCATCATCATCACCATCATCACTTTCATCATCATCATCACCATCACCACCATCTTCATCATCATCATCACCACCACCTTCATCATCATCACCATCATCACTTTCATCATCATCATCACCATCACCACCATCTTCATCATCATCACCTTCATCACCATCATCATCATTATCATCATCATCGTCATCACCTTCATCATCATCACCACCATCATCATCATCACCTTCATCACCATCATCATCATCACCATCATCATCACCTTCATCACCATCATCACCATCACCACCATCTTCATCATCATCACCTTCATCACCATCATCATCATTATCACCTTCATCACCATCATCATCACCACCATCATCATCACCTTCATCACCATCATCATCATTATCATCATCACCATCATCATCATCACCATCATCATCGTCATCACCACCATCATCACCTTCATCATCATCATCACCTTCATCACCATCATCATCATTATCATCATCACCATCATCATCATCACCATCATCATCGTCATCACCTTCATCATCATCACCACCATCATCATCATCATCATCATCATCACCATTATCATCATCACCATCATCATCGTCATCACCTTCATCATCATCACCACCATCATCATCATCATCAGCTGAGTCTTCACTTGAATATCAGAACTCAGTGATCAGCTGTTATTAAAGACTTTATTGTATATTTTACTGTTTTAATATAATAACAATAATAATAATATACATTCATGTGTTCATCTCTTCCGTTTATGCATTTTCTTTTTTGACATATCTCTATAAATATAATTATTATTGATAAGAGAAAATCAATAAGCCAACGCAGGCCGTTTTTCCCTCTTTGTGCAGTAATCAATCGTTCATCAAATATAGATAAAAAAATATCCTCAGTGATCGATGTTTTCTTATTGATCAACTTAACTTGTTTGAGAACTAGTTGAACGAAGTTAAAGTTACCTTTACACAACAGTGTATGTAAACTATACTCATGATAATATTGATCTACTGGCCCCGTGATATTAATAATCAGTGTACCGGAGCTCTGTGATCGATTCAAACACGATCGAAGTTTGAGAAACGACTCACAAATGTAACTGTGTCATTTAATCTGTTAGCATTCTGCACACTCATCTCTTCCCACTGAGCTAACTCTGAGCTAACACTCGGCTAACTCTGCTGGCTAGATGCAGAAGCTAACAGAAGCTAACTCAGCCTGAAGTTTTACCTGCGGACACACTTTGACTCACTTTAACGACCAACGAGCTGCTCACTTCACACTTTGTTTCACTTTTGTCCTCAGCTCATAAACTTTATCAACTCAACTCTGCCCTTAGCTGCCGTTAGCATGTTAGCATTAGTGCGCGTCACCTCGTAGAACTCCTCTGTAGCCATGGAGACTGTGCGCGTGCACGAGCAGCTTCCAGAAGCTTCTTCAGTCGAGCAGCAACATGAGAGGAAGAAGTTCCGTCAGTGATTCGGCTTTTTACCGGAACGCGCTGCTAGTTTATCACACTTAACTAGCTGTTAGCTGTTAGCTGTTAGCACACCAGCTTTACCCTAACATCCGGTCACACTGACTCACCTCCAAAATAAAAGCCCTCCGTGCCGCTGCTCAGACTGTTTTTTATTTATTAAACTTTTTTTTAACGTTTCGTCTCATAATTCTCATTAACTATAGTCGGTATTTTTATGATATTTAAAACAATGACATTTAAAAGTGAATGCATAAATTAATGGACAGTGACATAATGTTTTTTTTAATTGAGCCAGGTTTAAAAGATGTTTAAAAAAGTTACATTTGAGCAAATAACATGAAGACTGTCCCTGAAACACTGCAGGAGGTTTGAACTGGATCTGAAACAGTCTCCGTCTGATACCGACGCCTCTCGAGGACCTTTAGCAGCAAACGAGCCCATCGAGAGAAGACTGGACGATGTTTCTGTGAGTGGAGGAGAAGAAGCTGCTCTGTAGTCTGAAACAAACGTACTCTTTACTTTGTTAAATCTGCCTGATTGATGTGATTAAATCACTCTGTGTGCTCGATTTAACTTCATTATTATCAAATGGTTTTATGTTCAATTGTCGTGTTCAGCTTTTGGACGAACGTCAGGAAACACGTGAACTTTTCTTCAGTCATGTTTTCTGTTGAGGAGCTGAGGAGTTAAAGGTTTATTTCACAGACACATGATGTAAAGTGTGTTTCCTGCTTTTATTTGATTTCACTAAGGTCAAAGGTCAAACACACAGGATGTCAAGTTGTGATGGACAGTGAAGATCTTCCTCCTGCTCCTCTTCATCAGTCCGACTTTTTGTCACTCAGTTTCTTCCGACGCTGCAGTGACGGAGCTGACAGTGCGTCGCCGTCGCCATCGTCCTCGCTCGTGTTAGATCCGACCTTACAGCAGAGGTAGCAGAACGCGATGGCGATGGCGAGCGGGAAGCCGACCAGGAAGCAGCCAAACAGCGGAGCCTGGCTGAACAGCGGCTGGACACACAGAGAATGGAGAGAGGTCAGAGGTCTGTCAGACAGGAAACAGGACAGGTGATGAAGGAACTTACTGTCAGCGTGACTTTAGTGTCGTAGATGACGCGCCTGACGCGCTGATGGACGCTGTTTCCTCCCTGACACTGAGACAGGAAACAGAGAGAGTCAAACAGAGCTTTGAGTGTCCTCCGTCGTCCTCCAGGGGACTCTGGAGTCCACACTCACCTCGATGCTGCCGTCCAGAACCCCGTCCAGGAAGTCCAGCAGGTGGCCCTCTGTCTCCATGGCGCCCGGGGGCAGGAAGTAGCCATCATTGGACAGATTAACCACGATCAAGGAGGGCAGGGTCACCTCGCTGACAGCAACAGACCAATCAGAAACGGTCACAGGTCAGTCAACACATCGTCTGTTTGTCAGACAACTCGATGTGAAGAACCTTTAACATCTCTAATATGTTAGTGACAGGCTGCTGTGAGCTTGTCTGCAGCCTGTTCACCCACACTTCAGTCTGAGTCCTCAGACACCTGTGGGTGATGTCATGGTGGCTCCGCCCACTACAGGACATAAACTCACCCCATCACCAGTCCACTGATGTAGTCCCCCCCCACCATGGAACCAAAGTGGAAGTGTCTGTTCAGACAGAGAGCGAGAGACAGTCAGTGAGACAGACAGACAGACAGACAGACACACACACACACACACACACACACACACACACACACACACACACAGACAGACAGTGACACACAGTTTCAGGATGTTGTTGTCCTTTCAGAATAAAGGACTCACCTGTTGTAGGTCTCTCTGTTGTCTGCAGCCACTTTCTCCACAAGACTTTTATACCTGAACAGGAAACAGGAAACACATCACAGATGCGGTCACAGTGTTTATTGATCTGTTAACTGATGGATCACTTCTTACCTCAGACTTTCCTTACAAAGACTGTTTGCCTCCACCAGGGCCAACAGCACCAGTTTACCTGCAGGAAGAGGCGGAGTTACTTAGCACGAACCAATCAGCAGCCTCCTCACCTGCAGGTCCTCTAACCGTGACTCTTGTCATGCAGACCGAGGCTGACGAGCACAGAGTGAAGCTCCTACTCGTTTATTTCTTCAATCATAATCAAACTTCAGAAATAATCAATCATCAGTTTTCTTCACAAATGATGAGACACACTGTGAGGCTCTGGTGACCCCTGATTGGGCCAGGCCCCTCAGGTTGGGAACCAGTTGACTGACTGATGGTTAGAAAGTATTTCTCATTATCACAACCTGTTTTCTACCAAGTCATCTAAAGCTGTGTTTGGACTGCAGCGCCACCTCCAGGCTGTCAGAGTAACTTCCTGAAGGTGACGCACACATTAACAGAATAAGAGCAGTATAACTGTCCACATGGTGGCGCTAACTATAACATGTAACATCGATTTTAAGGTTCTTTTACTGGTTTTTAAATGTCTTAAACGGCCTTGCGCCCTCTTACTTATCTGACCTGCTTTTACCATATCAACCCTCGCTGACCCTGAGGTCCTCCGGCACCGGCCTTTTATCCATACCAAAACCCAGAACTAAAACCCACGGTGAGGCGGCATTGAGCCACTATGGCCCCCACCTGTGGAACAGCCTGCCGGAGAGCCTCAGGTCTGCAGACTGTTGATATTTTTAAGGGAAGGTTAAAGACACACCTTTTTAATCAGGCTTTTAACTAATATTTAAAATTCTTATTACGTTCTTATGTGGTTTTATCTCATTTTACGTTGTTTCTTCTATCTTGTTTTTTAAGACAATATTAATCTTAAATAATTTTATTTGTTTGATTTATCCTTCGGTACTATTTTATTTATTATCTTACATATTTTTTATCTTTTTAACTGTTCACTCTTTTTATTCATCTTTCGTCAGGGTTTTTATCCTATCTGATGTTTTTAGTTTTTAGGTTTAACTCCAGTGTTTCGTCAGGGGGGTCCTCCACACTGGGAGTTGTGCCTGGGCTGCTGCTGGGGGTGCTGTCCCTGGGTCCCTTCGGCCCGGTCAG
The DNA here is from genome assembly GCF_965226575.1 of Pagrus pagrus. Taxonomy (NCBI): domain Eukaryota; kingdom Metazoa; phylum Chordata; class Actinopteri; order Spariformes; family Sparidae; genus Pagrus; species Pagrus pagrus. The sequence goes on along the minus strand of NC_140196.1, from coordinate 190,774 downwards.
CTGTTGTCTGTCGGGGTCGGGGGGCCTGGGCGCTGGTGCCCCCTGTGGCACAGCCTGTGACCCCTCCCAGTGCGGACGGCCCCAAAGGTGGCGTTTCCTCAATCCTCAGTGCCATGCCATGTCTCCCTACTGTCAGTAGTGAGAGTGTGCAGGTGTGTGTGTGTTTGTATGTGTGTGTGTGTGTGTGTGTGTGCGTGTGTGCGTGTGTGCGTGTGCTTGTGTGTGTGTGTGTGTGTGTGTGTGTGTGTAGTATGGAGGGTGGGAGGGAGGGGCTTTCTTTGAAATAGTTTTGTCTTTTATGTGTAAAGCACTTTGTGCTGCACAGCCGTGTATGAAATAGTTTATTTTTAGTTATAAATAAAGTTTGATTGATTGATTGATTGATTGATGTTCATACATGTTGGGCCTCAGAGGGAACCTGTTTCTGTAACATGGAGGGTGGTGATGCTTTCAAGGACACTCTGTGTATCTAGACAGAAGAAACAAAATGGCCAAATCTGAACCACACTGACAAGAGTTTTTCACAATAAAAGTCCAGTTCAGGAGAAAAAAATTAGTTTCTTACACTCAGTAGTCTCTCTGCCCTGTCTACCTGTGGCCGTGATATCAGACTGTGCACAGGTGTGTTCATGTTACCTGTTTCTCCCATAGCATACAGAGTGTAGCTGTCAATCTTCATGTAGTTCAGGAAACGTTCTCTGTTGATCCACGACTTCAGATCACCATCACGTTCCACTGAAACACAAAGAACCAGATCACCTGAACGCCTCACAGTTTAACTGACTCTGAGGTCACTGAACGCCTCACAGTTGTGTAATTGTGTAAACATCATTTTGCTCATTAGTGATCTGGTGATGAGTCCTTCACCTGCTCTGCTGACTTCTCACCTGCTCTGCTGACAGCTCACCTGCTGACAGCTCACCTGCTCTGCTGACTTCTCACCTGCTCTGCTGACAGCTCACCTGCTGACAGCTCACCTGCTCTGCTGACAGCTCACCTGCTCTGCTGACTTCTCACCTGCTCTGCTGACAGCTCACCTGCTCTGCTGACAGCTCACCTGCTCTGCTGACTTCTCACCTGCTCTGCTGACTTCTCACCTGCTCTGCTGACTTCTCACCTGCTCTGCTGACAGCTCACCTGCTCTGCTGACTTCTCACCTGCTCTGCTGACAGCTCACCTGCTCTGCTGACTTCTCACCTGCTCTGCTGACTTCTCACCTGCTCTGCTGACTTCTCACCTGCTCTGCTGACAGCTCACCTGCTCTGCTGACTTCTCACCTGCTCTGCTGACAGCTCACCTGCTCTGCTGACTTCTCACCTGCTCTGCTGACTTCTCACCTGTTCGTGTTAAACTGACACTTCGACTGCTTTCAGCGTTTCAACATTTAAGACATTTGAACCAGTTCACACCTGCGAAGTGAGAACATTTCTATAATTTCAGTCTGTTGTCATGGTAACAATAGTTCTACCTGTCTCACCGTTGAAGGTGAAGTAGGATCCATCTTTAAAAACCACCACAGCCGGCAGAGAGGGCAGAGAGACCACCTGCAGACACAACAAACACTAAGTACACTCAGGTAATCTACTGTGATCTATTATAATCTACTTTGACCTACTGGGATCTATTGTGATCTATTGTAATCTACTTTGATCTATTGTAATCTACTTTGATCTGCTGGGATCTACTCAGAGTTACTATGTTTGAACCTTGGGCAGGACGTCTCTGGATGCAGAGAAGAAGTAGGTGTGAATAATCAGCTCTTCTGCTGCTGACGTGTAGTTTCCCTAAAAACACATCAAAGGTCAGAGGTCAGGTGTGTGTGTGTGTGTGTGTGTGTGTGTGTGTGTGTGTGTGTGTACCTTCAGTGGTGATGTGGCTCCAACATAAACAAACATGACATCATGGCGATCCATGGCATGTTGGAAGAGCTGCAGACTGTTCAGAGATCGAACCAACGGCCTGAATGACACGATGAGGACACGCTGTGATGTCACGCTACATGTTTACGTGTCATGGCTGAACCATAAATAACAAAAACAAACTGACTACGTCCAAACAATCAGCAGAATGAGTGTGAACAGACTGCTCACACGGACACACTCCACTTATCTTATCTCACCCTCCAACTCGATTAGCAAAGTCCAGGATCCCCTCTCTGGTTCTTGGTCCTGAATAATTATATTTCACATCTTTCTTCAGCCTGAAAATAGACGTCCAGATACAAAAACTTGTTTTCGTTCAAAGACACAGTGACAGACAGGTCATCACCGACACATCTGATTGGTTGATGTACAGTGATGTCACAGAGTTAAAGACAGCGATGATAAAATACAAATCTGACCGTACACAGAATGTTTAAATCTGAAGAAGAACCAGAGAATACAACTTCCTGTTCATTTACTTATTATATTTTAGAAATGACAGCAGTTTAAGTTTTGACATGAGAAGATATATAAGAAATGAAGTGAAATCAAAAGAAGATATGAGTCATGTGAAACACGGATGATGAATGAATCAACAGGATCAACCAGTAGAAGAAGTGAGCCGGGCCTTTCACAGCAGTGTGAAGTGACTCACATGAGGATGGCAGGATAACCTCTGACCTGGAACTCTTTGGCCAAACCTGCAGAAAGAAACACAGCATCAGCGGTGAGCATGTACCATATAATAATCATATTCATGTTTATTCTGTGTCATAGATGTTGGTGTAATAATGACTGATGATTGTTGTTATAAAGCATTATAAACATTCATTAGTGCTTATTGCTTTGATTATATGGCACTACTGGCCTATCGTCAAACATGATTAATCAGGTGGAGTCGACTGATTGGCTCATATCTGTGTACATCTCTGATATGAAAACTTGATGTTGAGAAATTATGAAGCAGAAAAAGATTCTGGAATCATTTATGATGATTCAGTGAAGTTTACAGTGAAATGTTCATATAAAAATATAATACATATGATATAGATTACATTCTCAGTGATGACCACATTTGAGGGTTCATTATAAAACACGTGTGTGTGTGTGTGTGTGTGTGTGTGTGTGTGTGTTTATGTTCTGTGTATAGAACAATATGGCCGACTGAACGTGTTTTAAAGCCCGGTGGAACAAATGGATCAATCATCAGCTGATCATATGAAGACATAACATCAAGCTGAACAGAAATGCTTTTATTTTGACAGTTTCATGTTTAGGTTTTATTGTATCCTGATAGTTTTATTGTTCAATTTGATACTTTTATTCAATCAATTTTATTTTGATAGTTTAATTCTGGCGGTTTTATTTTGATAGTGTCACTGACTGATGCTGGCGGTGGCGTCTGATTTGCCGACGTTGACAGGTGAGCCGAGGCTTCTGAGTTCTGATCCGATCTGATGCCAAACTGGATCCAGCTGCTTACAGAAGGAACACCAGGGGGCGTAAAACTGCACACACAGCAGACAAACAAACAAACAAACAAACAAACAAACACAAAGACAAACAAACACACAGCAGACAAACAAACAGACAAACAAACAAACACAGACAGACAAACAAACAAACAAAAAGCAGAGAAGAAATCTAATTAAGCAGCGCTCACATGTCCACATGATGTGATGAGAGGCGTTCACAGTCAGTCAGGACGTTTCAAACTGCTGCTGTTACATCAGACTTCAGTCAAACTGATCAATAATTCTGATAGCTAATCAAAATCAGTCATTGAATCAATAAACATCATGTTTAGAAAAAGTATTGTAAATAAACAAACCTTTATGAGCCAGAGGTCGTCAGCTCCTCTCGTCTCCAGGAAGCTGTTCAACACAATCACACTGATTATTGATTTTAATGAAAACATCATCTTTAAAATGGTTTGAACGCGATCACTTTATAGTCTAATGGCAGAAAAATCAATCAATCAATCAATCAATAAATCAATAACAGCCATTTGTACTCACGAATCATCAAGCTCCTCCACGAAAGCAGACACACACACCAAGAGGAGCAGGAGCACTGGAACAAACAAACAAACAAACAAACAAACAAATGATGAATGAACATGAAACAACAAAACCTCCAGCTGAAGCTTCCATCATGGACCAATAGCTACTGGACTCAGTGTTGGAGGCGGAGCCCCGTTCATTCTAATGAAAGCTCCTCAGTGGCACAAGAAGCCGAAAACACTGGACTTCCTGCCGGGCTCCGGTCGGGGTTCTTCCGCGTGTCTTCCACATTACGCCGCCCACAGAGCGTGCGCACTAGAGACTTCCACCGACCAAAGCCAGCAAACTTCCTGTTTAGCACCCGGCTAACTTCCTGTTCAGCGCCCGGCTAACTTGAATGAGGATAAAATAATTTAATGGTGAGGCTCTTCTAGACTTTCCAAATGTTATCGGACCGTCTGGATCAAACTCTGACAGTACACGGGTCATGTCTCAATACACGGGTCATGTCTCAGTACACGGGTCATGTCTCAGTACACGGGTCATGTCTCAGTACATGGGTCATGTCTCAATACACGGGTCATGTCTCAGTACACGGGTCATGTCTCAATACACGGGTCATGTCTCAGTACACGGGTCATGTCTCAGTACACGGGTCATGTCTCAGTACACGGGTCATGTCTCGGAGGTTGTGACGCTCAGAAAAATGTATCCAGCGTTTTACAGACACTTGTCACAATGTGAGCTTATGGGAACAAGTCTTTTTGGGCCGCAGTGCATCATGGGACGATGTAATGACACAGTTTGACCACTAAGATAACTGGCTTCAGAACCTGGAGCCCTTCATGGAGGCTTGAGGCTTCCATACATGACACCTGCTATGATGTCACTTCCTGCCTGCTGATGTCATCTGAACTTCTCTGGTTTGTTCATGTGAGCGTGCACGTTTCCAACACAGCTGCTGCTGGTGACAAACAGAACTGCAGTGACCCAGTATTGATCCATGTTTGATCAGTCACGTGATCAGTGAGCGTTCAGACACAGTATTGATCCTCATTCCTGGTCCTCTCGACTGTCACATGGTCTTCATCAGCTGGGTTAATGAGAATCATGTGAACAAGCCAGTAAGTTTTGTCAGACTGCCGTTGCCATGACAACAGTACAGCAGGGTTTTCACCATGTGACCCAAACACAGATGGCGGTCGCAGTCGTCTCACCAGGCTGCCGTACTGTGATTGGCTGACAGAGGTCTCACTCTGATCATTTTCACTTTAACTTAGTAAAAACTCAGAGCTGTGATTGGTTGATTGATCTCAGGTCAGGAAGCTGCTCACTTCACTGCCAGATTAAAACTGTTCAGACACACAGACATCTTAATCCAGCAGGACACACACTCAGCATAGACACACACACACACACACACACACAGTGTTAAAATATTCAGAAGCGTCCTCTGACGCAATAATAATATCGATAACCTGCTGGATGATTTACTTCAGATGTTTCTGACATGTTTCTGTAAATGTGGTGACTCTCTGATGAAGTCGGTCTGTTTAACTCTTCAGTGTGTGTGTGTGTTGTGCCGAGTGTGTGCTGGCCGCAGAACGAGTGAATAAATGAGCGGAGTTTGGTGGAGGACGTACCTGAGAGCGAGTTCCTTCTGAGAGACATGTCGACTGATGGAGGAGAAACTGCAGAACAGGCGGATTAACAACTCAGCTTATCTGCTAACTGCTAACAGAATGAACATACGCTAATCTGTCAGATTAACAGGCTCCTTTCAATCCACTGAAGCTTTATTGACAACAACAACACAGACAGAGTCGACTGATGAATAAATAATCATGTTTCACACAAACAGGAAATGATCAGAATGTTTTCATGTTCAGAGAAGAAGCTGTGAGGAAGGGAACGAGGCACTGAGGCAAAGAAGGAAGTTAAGGAAAGGAAAGATAGACAAGGAAACAAGAGGGTTAGGAAGTAAAGACTGACGTAAACAAGGGAAGCAGGTGGTAAGGAAAGAAATGGAAGGCAGGAGGTGAAACAGAGACAAGAAAGTAGAGAAGGAAAGAAAGGAGAGGAAATAGAGAGGAATGTGGAAGGGAAGGGAAGGGAAGGGAAGGAGGAGGTAGAGAAGGACAAAAAGGATGTAAGGAAAGGGTGGCAGAAGGAGGGAAACAAAAAGGTAGGGAAGGAGAGAATGATGGCGAGGAGGAGGAAATGAAAAGAAAGAAGGAAGGAAGAAAGGTAGGAAAAGATAAAAAGATTTTAGGAAGGAAAGAAGGAAGCAGAGATCGATTAGAGGAATGAAGGAAAGAAGGAAATAAGGAGGGAAAGGTAGTAAAATAAGTAAAAAAGGAGGAAAGGAAATATAATATAATGGGAAAGGAAGAGAGCAGTAGGGGAAGAAAAGAGGGCAAAAAGAAGGAAGGAGGGTGGAGGGGAAGGAAACAATGAAGTAAGTAGAGAGGGAAAGAAAGGAAAGGAAAAGAGGAGGCAGAAAAGGAGACAATAAAGGATGTGAGGAGGGTGGAGGGGGAGGAAAGAAGGAAGGAAGGAGGTTAGAAAGGAGAGGAGGAGGTATAATAGGAGATGAACAAATGTTTGAGCAGCAGCGACAGAAACAACAAGGTCTGAACACTGATTAATATATGTATTGATCAGTGTTCAGACAATACATGTACAATAATACATGTATTGATCAGTGGGACCCACTGATCTGGATTCAGAAGGAAGCAGCTGAAGTGATCAATCAATATGTCATGTCAGAAACACTTTAAATAAAGTTTGAATCAAAGAAAAAAACAATTATCAGCTCAGCTATGGTTCAAAAAGTCCAGCTCCGCCCCAGGATGTTTCTCTACATCAATCAGAAACCGTTTCTTCTTCTTCAGTTTCGCCTTTTTTAAAGCTATGGTCTGCGATGTGAAAGATTTATCATTATTATTATTATCATTTAGATGGTGGTTATGGCCCAATAGTACAACCTACACTATGTGAAGAGCAAAAGGAACCAAATAAATCCATTCTCTCTAGCGCCTGCAAAACTGAAAAGACATTTTTCCATCCAATCCCCTCGCTCACTCTCCCGCTCACGTCTCGTCCCGACCCACTTCCGCATTTGAAACTACGAGGGAAAACAGAGCTACAGCAGCAAGCGGCCTCTGTTCGCCCCGCCGGCAAAGGCTGAAAGAAAACGCAAGTCTGTCACTGAAAAGGCAGAGACAAAGTGGAGATGTGACATGAAGAGGGCTCAAACCCGAGTAAACAGTGGGTCATCGTTTGAACGGTGGCGAAAGCTCCGTGAAGATATGGACCCAATGCTGATACAGCGGAGTTTCTGTTGAACAGGTAATTGTTCAAGTAAGATGCAAGTAAGATGTCATGCCGATGCTGGCTTATGACTGTGAAAGCTGCCGTTAGTTTGTTTCTGTGTTATTAGACGGTGTCGAGACTATTTCTGTCTCTGCAGTATTGTTTATTTGTTCGACGGAGACGTTAGCCGCTATGTTAGCATTGTCTAACATTGCTAACATGTTTACACCAAATCAGCCTATTTATTTGCTCGTGGCAGCTAAATGAAGCAGCAAGTAATGCAAGTAAGATGAATGAATGAATGGATGAAACCCCAACGCGAAGCGGAGGGATTGGGGGAGGCTCCGAGGGGAGAGCGATACGAGCTCGGAGGGGAGGGATTAAGGAGCACAGAGGGGAGGGGTGTGTGTGGGGGGGAATGCTTTTTTCAAATCTTTCTCAGATCGTAGACCAGAGCTTTAAATTGTGTCATCGTGGGGTGTGAAGGGGGCGGAGCCACATGTACAGCAGGTGTCAGAGAGGAAGCAGAGGTTTACCCTCGCCTGCAGCGCTTCCATCAGGTAAGTCAGAGTCAGCTGTCGGTGTAGTGCTGCTGGTGATGTCAGCAGTGACATCAGAGGACGCCTGTCGACTGAAACCAGATCCATCAGCTTCGCTCTCCGTCCAGCACGACTCGCTGTCTGACACTGACGATAGCCGGCTCTTCCTCCAGCCGGCACTGAGCCGGACTCCTGGCGAGCTCTGGCTGGTGAGCGTGGCTCGACGAGACAAAGCGCCGCTGGAGCTGAGAGACGAACGGAGGTCCTTCTCCTGCAGCCGCAGCAGAGGGCGCAGCAGTGGGATGTACCGGCCGATGGCGGCACGGTACTTTGGGTGTGTGATGGCGTAGATGATGGGGTTGTGGATGGCGGAGGCCTTGGCAATGACGGCAGGAACTGAGTTCATGTAGGGTGTCAGAAGGTGGGCGTAGCCAGCTGTGGCAGTCAGTGCGACTGCAGAGTACGGTGACCAGGAGACGATGAACAGCAGGATCACACCCAGAGCCACTTTAGCCAAACGCCACTCGCTGCGCAGACGCTCATACGCCTTGTTGGTTTCTCCACAGTTAAGTTGCTCTATCTCCCGCCCCGCCCGCCGCACCGCCCGGAAAATGGCAAAGTAGCAGCCTGCGATCAAGCCGAGCGGGACGAAGAAGACGAAGGCGAACAGCAGGATGGTGTAGGCGCGCACGGTGGCAGTGAAGCTCATGTAGTCCCAGCTGCAGGATGTCTGCAGGCCTTCGGGGACGTAGGCGCTCCACCCAAAGAACGGCGGCAGACTCCAGCCCAGAGAGTACAACCACACCCCGGTCAACACTGCCAACACCCGGCCACGACTCACCCCGCCCAGCAGGGCCAGTGGCCGTGTAATGGCGAGGCAGCGATCCACTGCGATGGCCGTCAGTGTCATCATAGAGGTGATGCCGAACAGAGCACCACAGAAGGCGTACAGCTCACAGGCGAGCTCCCCGAACACCCAGCGGCGGTGCAGGCTCGCCACGAAGAAGACCGGAGACTGCGTCAGAGACATGAGGAAGTCTGCCGCCGCCAGGTTGACCACCAGAAGGTTGCTGGGCGACTGCAGTGTTCGGCTGCGACAGAACACGTAGATGACCAGAGCGTTTCCCAGCATGCCTGTCACCCCCACCAACAGGATGACGGAGCCGATGATGTAGTGAGCGTGGTCAGGTACGTCCACAGTGGGGAAAAGGTGAGGCTGCGGGTGAGTAAAGCGTGTGGGGGCGTGGCCAGGCATGGGGAGGAGCTTCGACATCCTGCTGTGATGATGGTGGTCAGTGTCGAAGGAGGAGCAGTTCTCCCCCAGAGAGCAGAGAGACGACTTCCTGCTCAGCTGCTGATGACTCATTGTCAGTGACTGTCGGCTGGATGCTGGCTGACTGCCGGCTGACTGCCGGCTGACTGTCGGCTGGATGCTGGCTGACTGCCGGCTGACTGTCGGCTGGATGCCTGCTGACTGTCGGCTGGATGCCGGCTGACTGTCGGCTGGATGCTGGCTGACAACCGGCTGACTGTCGGCTGGATGCTGGCTGACTGTCGGCTGGATGCTGGCTGACTGTTGGCTGGATGCTGGCTGACTGCCGGCTGACTGCCGGCTGACTGTCGGCTGGATGCCGGCTGACTGTCGGCTGGATGCCGGCTGACTGTCGGCTGGATGCCGGCTGACTGTCGGCTGGATGCTGGCTGACTGCCGGCTGACTGTCGGCTGGATGCTGGCTGACTGTCGGCTGGATGCTGGCTGACTGTCGGCTGGAAGCTGGCTGACTGTCGGCTGGTTTCAGCAGTGTGTTTGAGTTCTGGCGGCCGTGTGTTGCGCTGCCTGTGCTGCTACAGCTCTTTATACGAGTGTGATCGATGAATGACGGAGGACTATTGAGTCGACCTCACTGATCAATTAACTCTGTGCACTCAGAATAAATCAACATCTGGAGCAGATGTGACCTGATTGTCGTTAATGGGCTTTTAAATCCAACATGTCAGTTTCCTCGTTGTGTCCCAGGTCGTGATCGAACTTGTGTCCTGAATTTCTTTCTCGTTGGACCTCGAGAGAAGTGTCCTAGAGTAAAATGCACTGATAAGAAAGTGTTTTCTGTTAATAAATTAATATTCTGTAATTTTCAGTTCATCAAAGAAGAGTTTGTCCCGACTTCAACATTGTTCTGTTTGAGAACCAGAACCAAGTGGTTGTTTCCAGACACCTACAAGGAAATGATTAGATATTTAAAGAAACAATGAAATAGAGCAGAAATCTTTTGTGATTATTGTATAACATCTAAATCTACAAACAGGCAGAGCAGGCTGCAGAACTTCTCCAAGAAAACATTTCAAATAAAAACTTCCAACACAGAAAATGAATTTCTGAATGAAGAGAACAAAATGATTTCATCCAGAGAAAAGTTCTGAAGACGACTTCAGACAGCAGATTTCCTGATGTTTTTAATAAAAACACACAACATGTAAATCAGACCAGGAGTTGCTTCCTGTCTTTGTGCTAAGCTAGGCTAACAGCTAACAGATATCGACTCGTCAGCGACCTCGTTCACACAGAAAGCTGCTTTTTCCAACAATTCATCAGGAGTTCATCAGCCTGAAGAGGTTTCCATCGGTCGATCCGTCCATCAGCACCAACCTGTCTCATCTGATCCTCTCTGGTATCTCTGTGGTCAGTCAGTCCAGGATGTCTGTCTCCTGAGTCCAGGTGAGCAGCAGGTGGAGGGGGCGGGGTCGACCTGCATCTGAAGCTCCGCCTCTTCACCACTATGTCCATCATCCCTGTGAAACCACGAAGAAGATGAGGAGAGACAGACAGACAGGTAGAGTGACACTGACACATACATCAGAACCAGCTCTACACCAACATCACACACAGAACCACAGACTTCAACAAACTCTCAGACCAAGAAGATCTACATCATCTACTGGGAGACAGAAGAGCCGCTGCTGTAGATGCAGCAGAAGATGTGAGTGCTGCCACAGAGAAGAGAAGCTGCACAACACCTGACATGAGCCAGCTGCTCCTCACTGGGTTCTTACCTGCACACTGATACACACACACACACTTTCTTCTTTTTCTTTATTAATTTATTTTTTAATTATTATTAATTATCTATGTATTATTTTTTCTGTAATCCTTTGATTTGGCAATATTGTAACACACAGTCAAAGCTTGTTGAATTGAATTGACAGACAGACACACAGACAGACAAACAGACAGGTGGAGAGACAGACAAACAGACAGACAGACAGACAGACAGACAGACAGGTGATGTTCACCATGCACGTTCCTGTGCCTGTAGCACACAGAGATCATAAAAACATCAATACAACACAGTAAAAGTACAGTTATAAAGACAGGAGTAAAAACATTAAATGAAGCAAGTGCACATCTGAGTCTGAGCCCCAATACTGTGGTGAGAAGTAGATTTTTGAAAGCCTCAAGTGAGATAAGTCTATCGAGTTTTAGTGAGTTTTGTAATTTGTTCCATCGGTGTGGGCCACAGAAGGAAAAGGCAGTTTTTCCTAATTCTGAGTTTGTGTGAGGGAGGTGGAGTCTGATGTGGGACTGGGAGCGGGTAGGAGACCTGTAGAGCGAGAGTGTAAAAGTTAAATACGGGGGAAGCAGTCCGAGTAGTGCTTTGTAGATGAATAGTAGACAGCGCTGTTCTCTGCGGATGGTGAGAGATGGCCAGCCCACCTCGCTATATAAAGTGCAGTGGTGTGTTGAATATGGGTCCCCGGTGATAAAGCGTAGGGCACTATGAAAGATAGCGTTAGGGGTTTCAATGTTGAGGCTGAGGCATGCATAAATATTACATTGTTGAAATCAAGAACAGACATTACAGAGGCATGAGCAATAATCTTCTTACTCTGTGATGAGAAGCAGGACTTGTTTCTATATAGGAAACCAATTCTAGACCTAAGCTTGTTGAATAAAGCTAGAAATATCAAGACGTCCCAAAAAAGCTTTACTTGGAGGGTCAGAAGGCTTATTAAAGTGGCTATGAAATCCCCAATAATTAGGATCTTATTTGATCTGCAATAAATTCACTGAACTCTTCTAGGAATTGGGAGTAAGAGGTCTGAAGATCACCACCAGGTGAAAGCCAGTTCCCTGGACAAGGCCGTTACTACTTGATGAAGATGGTTTTAAAACCAGAGCCTCAGATGTAGTAAACTTAAAGGATAACTACCGTTTTTTACAACCTGGACCTTATTTCTAGCAAAATATACGATCATTTACTCACCCAGATAACTTTGGTGTCATTTGAAGTCGTTCGGACGAAATTAGATCCGGTGTAGCGCCGATATATCCATATAATGCGAGTGACGGGGCACCGACACACAGCCTCTATGAGCATTATCTTCCACGAAACTAGTTCATTTCACTAATATTTTGTCATGATACGCTCGTGCTATTCCCCTCTGAGTCCAGGCTCGTCTGTTATCAACATCCGGGGTCAAACTAGCAGCAGCAGCTACAGGTAAACAAGCCGGCTGTCGCGGGTGCGCGCAGCTCAGAGACGACATCTTCCAGGTCAGAGGTAGTAGATCAACCTACAGACCCCGGATGTTGACAATAGACGAGCCCGGACTCAGAGGGGAAGAGCACGAGCGTATCGTAACAAAATATTGGTGAAATGAACTAGTTTCGTGGCAGATAATGCTCATAGAGGCTGTGTGTCGGTGCCCCGTCACTCGCATTATATGGATATATCAGCGCTCCACTGGATCTAATTTCGTCCGAACGACGCCAAATGACACCAAAGTTATCTGGGTGAGTAAATGACCATATATTTTGCTACAAATTAGGTCCAGGTTGTAAAAAACGGTAGTTATCCTTTAATATCCTGGTATTTGTAGATTAGAGCAACACCTCCACCCTGTTTAGAGGCCCGAGCAACATGGGCGTAGTTCTAGTCAGGAGGGGAGGCTTCATTTAATGGTTTCAGCCATGTTTCACATCATGTCAATCATGTTCAGCTTATGGTCAGTAATCAAATCATTAATCCGTAAGGCTTCGGTAGACAGTGATCTAATGAATGAAGCCATATTTGAGGGTTTGAAGCTCATTGGAGCTGCAGTTTCCAGTGACGGGCCGTTCAGTGGAGCTCATGGTAGATAATGTGTTAACTGGAACAAGGTGCCTTTTAGTAGTAGTACGTGTTGGCTGCCTGTGCAGGTAGGGCTGACGGGATGCCGTAGTGATTAGCTTTGGTATTTTATTATGTAAGACTGTGTAAGGTGCTTGCTGAGACATTTCCCCACTGTCAGAGGTGGAAAGCATGATTCAATGAGAGGTGGCGAGGGAAGGTGACAGTCTCAATGTTGTAAACTAGGGTATCAGTCTGGTACTCTGCACTATGTCCCTGACTAACCATGTTAACTAGGCTAGTAGACTCCACACCAGCACTGACTGTATCACTAGCAGGCTCTCTAGTCACCTGCTACCTGCCGAGTGCTACATCCCTCGTGTCAAACCTGCTTCAAACACGTCTGTTGCTAGACAAAACAGCAGCGCCGACTCCAGTAGGATGAAGGCCATCTGCTCTCAGCAGGTGGGAGCGACCCCAGAAAGAGGGCCAGTTATCCACGGACCTGTATCCTTGCTCCCTACAGTGACGCTGCAGCCAGCGGTTCATAGCTGTAAGCCTACTGTACATCTCATCATTACCCCGCTGGGGTTAGGGACCAGAGACAATTAATGGATGCCGACACATCTTTCTAGCAGCCTGAAAAGTCCTGGCTAGGCTCTCTTTTGTGATCTCAGACTGCTTCTGACAAATATTGTTGGCGCCAGCATGAATTACAATGTTGCTGTAGCTTGTGGTGCTGTGTGCCTGGGTTCCCTGTTTCTCCCTGCGTGATGCCAGCACCCTAAGATTAGCCTCTATCTCGGAGGCTCTGGCCCCTGGTAAACAGCAAACAGTGGCTGACCACGCTAACTTAACGTTGCGGGTGATGGCGTCTCCTATCACTACTGTGTCCCTACGGAGTCACACAGACACTCCGTTGGTCCCTACAGAGTCACACAGACACTCCGCTGGTCCCTACAGCCACACAGACACTCCGTTGGTCCCTACAGAGTCACACAGACACTCCGCTGGTCCCTACAGCCACACAGACACTCCGTTGGTCCCTACAGTCACACAGACACTCCGTTGGTCCCTACGGAGTCACACAGACACTCCGCTGGTCCCTACCGTCACACAGACACTCTGTTGGTCCCTACAGTCACACAGACACTCCGTTGGTCCCTACAGTCACACAGACACTCCGTTGGTCCCTACGGAGTCACACAGACACTCCGTTGGTCCCTACAGTCACACAGACACTCCGCTGGTCCCTACAGTCACACAGACACTCCGTTGGTCCCTACAGTCACACAGACACTCCGTTGGTCCCTACAGTCACACAGACACTCCGTTGGTCCCTACAGTCACACAGACACTCCGTTGGTCCCTACGGAGTCACACAGACACTCCGTTGGTCCCTACAGTCACACAGACACTCCGTTGGTCCCTACAGTCACACAGACACTCCGTTGGTCCCTACAGTCACACAGACACTCCGTTGGTCCCTACGGAGTCACACAGACACTCCGTTGGTCCCTACAGTCACACAGACACTCTGTTGGTCCCTACGGAGTCACACAGACACTCCGTTGTTCCCTACAGTCACACAGACACTCCGTTGGTCCCTACGGAGTCACACAGACACTCCGTTGTTCCCTACAGTCACACAGACACTCCGTTGGTCCCTACGGAGTCACACAGACACTCCGTTGTTCCCTACAGTCACACAGACACTCCGTTGGTCCCTACAGTCACACAGACACTCCGTTGGTCCCTACGGAGTCACACAGACACTCCGTTGGTCCCTACAGTCACACAGACACTCCGTTGGTCCCTACGGAGTCACACAGACACTCCGTTGGTCCCTACAGCCACACAGACACTCCGTTGGTCCCTACAGTCACACAGACACTCCGTTGGTCCCTACGGAGTCACACAGACACTCCGTTGGTCCCTACAGTCACACAGACACTCTGTTGGTCCCTACGGAGTCACACAGACACTCCGTTGGTCCCTACAGTCACACAGACACTCCGTTGTTCCCTACAGTCACACAGACACTCCGTTGGTCCCTACAGTCACACAGACACTCCGTTGTTCCCTACAGTCACACAGACACTCCGTTGGTCCCTACAGTCACACAGACACTCCGTTGTTCCCTACAGTCACACAGACACTCCGTTGGTCCCTACAGTCACACAGACACTCCAAATAGTTTGAAAGTTCAGCAGCAAAACATAAATAATGAAACAGACGAACAACGGCAGTAAAATAGGAAGCTGTGTACGGTCTGAACTGTTGCTGCTCGTCTTGTTTACATGATAAAAGACAACTTTAGTTAATTACAATTATCTTTTGGTTCAAATTATTTTTGAGATCAAATGTAGAAAATAATTCCCCTCGGGGACAAAAAAAGTTTTTTGAATTGAATAAAACTGAACATATCTAAATATTTATAGAAGTCACTCTAAAAAAGTGTTTTTTCATAATTATGACATTCTCATATCTCATTAGTTTTAAATGGTAATTAATTATAATAGTACTTGCATATTAAATAATTGATACATAGCTATCAGGTTATCTAGATATCACCTAATGAATAATAACTAATGATGATTAGGTTTTTTATTTACTTGTGAAGTAAAAACAGGTTAATAACAACAAATGAAAACGAGATCAGTTACGAGTCAGTTAAAACCAAATTAACTACAACAACATTTTATTTTCTTGATATGAGATCATTTGATACAGAACTGTTTGTATGTCTGTGGTTCTTAACCTGAGGGTGGGGGCCCCACAGAGGGTCACATGATCAGTCTGAGAGGTCACAGGAAGGAAAACATTTCACCACTGAACATAATTATGTTTCACTTTTTTAAACTTAACTCAGTGAGTCGTCTTTGATTTGTGAGATTCTGCGTCAGATTCAAAGAAGTCAAATGAAAAATATTTTGGAAATGTATTTTTTTCATCTCAAGTGAAAATGTTCTTCTAAATAATTTATTCTGAGGCATTTTAATCCAAACTGACCCGACACAGGCTTTTAAAACAAAACCTGATCCAGATACAAATAAAAGCAGAACAGGTCACATGTGAGCAGCTGACATCATCACGGTGGACAGGTGTTGTGTGCTCCTGTAGCCAGGTGCAGCTGATAGGTGTGGTCATGGAACATGAGCAGACTGTAGAAGTTCTCGCCTCCTCTCAGGACTCCGTGTTCATTTCCTCCCCACGACACTGGACTGTCAACAAAACCATGAACCGTCAGTGACACCCAGGACTCCAGGCGAGGCTGCTCCAGGTAATACCTGTAGGACAGGTGAACACAGGATTCAGGTTATAAGTGAGACCTCATGTTTCATTTTGGATCTGTGTTCTGCTACCTCAAAGACAAAATAATCTGAAAATGGACTTGAACAAACACGTGACGTGATGTGATGTTTGTTCAGGGTCCAGTTTGAAAATTGATCTCCTGTTCATCATGTCAGAGCTTCGCTGATTGATTAATTGATCAATTAGTTGTCAAATATAAAGTAATCGTCAACTGTTCAGTTGACTAATTTTTAAAGAAAAGAAGATTCTTTCCTCTGTGACAGGAAACTGAATACCTGAAGACATCAGAGGACGAAAGACTGATCGAGTCTCAGAGTTCCTTTTTGTCACTGAGGGAAATAAAACCGGACGTGACTGTTACAGAAAAGATTCAGAATTCAGAAGCGGCTTCAAATTCGATGATGCTGAGTGAATGATTGGTCAAACAGAGGTCAGCTGACCTGATCTGCTGGATGAGTCGGTGGACGTCCTGAGGCAGCAGCAGTCCACAGACGGAGACGCTCAGAGCTCTACTCACTGTCGTCTTCGGCTCAGGACACACCAGTGAGGACAGGAAGCTGCTGGACGAGTTCTCACTGAAACCACAGAGGAAGAGTCAATGGGAGGACACGCCACACCAAGTCACACATACCGTCAGGGCGTCCGTCCTCTCACCAGCTGATGTGGGCGTCCACGGCTCCGATCCACTCAAGGAGGCTGTGAGGGTCACATGACTGCAGGTCACATGGCCGCAGGGCGGGACAGGACAGGTCGGTAAGGGTGTGACTGCTGACATCAGGTCTGTGCTCCGACCAATCGTAACGAGACAAGAGGGCCTGCAGAGAGGCTCCGCCCCCTACAGGACAGACAGCAGGGGGTTATGGGTAATATCCTGTGAAGCTAACCTGTAGCCACCTGAGCTAGGGTGTGTTTCATAAAACACACATGTTCAAAACAAGCAGAACATTTAAGACAGAGATACAGAAAATAAACTTGTAGTGCTGAACGTGTTCAGAATGTCAGAAGTGTGAAGGATTTGTCTCTGGCATCAACACGGTGTGTTTTATTATGAAAATTAACAGGATGTTACGTTGTTGTCTCGGTGTGTGACTTCCTGTCTGCTCTGTGCTGAATTTGGCTGAACTGATGCTCCTGCAGAAACAGAAGCCTTGTGTATCTGCTCCAGAAGAGTCCGACCGGAGCAGATACACAACGCAGAGGAGCCAGTGGAGGTCCACAGAGACACGAGTGACACCTATCAGCTCTGCTGCCGTGGTGGATCAGAGACGGACCCAACACGGATCTGGTGGAATTTAGGGGTTAGCAGCTAGCATGTCCGATGGCTTTCAGAACCACAAGAGACACAGAATCAACCAGAGCTGATGAGTCAACAGCTTGAGTCAAGCAGAGAGAACAAAGCCAACGAAACCAACCAATCACAGTTGGAAGAGGGCGGGTCTTACAAGAAATCCAGGAGGATCCATAGTAAGGCGTGGCTACCTCACAAGCTAATTTTCAAATGATGGAGCATCAACTCACATCAGCTGATTGGTTGTCTCTGTGACTCAGTCCCATCTGTGTCTAATGATGTCACTCTCACCTGGATGATGTGACAGCAGGAAGTCTGTTTTCAGTTGAAGTCGTGACCTCAGACCTGTCAGGAGTCTCTGGTAGCCCCGCCCACCAGGAGCCATGCTGCTGTCAGTCAGATCTACACATACGACTGTAATACAGTAAGTAAGTACACACATACATACAGTACTTCAGTAAATGTACTTTTTTACTAAGTTGGCTGTTGCAGTAAACAGATAGTTGACACGGTTCACAGGCGTGGTTCTGTGGGCTGTTGGTTCTGTTCAGTACCGTATCTGCAGGTTGTTCTGTGGTTGAATCTGGACGGTTTGCCCTCAGCTCCCAACAGCTCGAAAGAGTCTTTATCCAGAGAGAGAGACAGGTGACCTGCAGACAGACAGACAGACGGGTGTGTTCAGTGGATCAATAGAAACACTGCTGTGCTGTGATTGGACAGTCATCATTCACACTGTTTACAGTTTCTCATCAATGTCATTAATATTTGTTTATTGATTACAAACATTAGAGTTGTGACATCACTTCCTTTTTAGGAAGGGGTGTGACCATCCCTCAACAACCAATCACACCAGAGGTCAGTGAGGTCACTTCAGGGTAAAGACTGATTTATGGTTGCACGTAGGCGCTATGTAACCAACACAAGTGTCAGTGTACTGATGACATCATCAGAACACTGATAGTGTCATCATCAGCGTACTGGTGAAAAGTTTTTACCGTTTGGCATCAGGGCAACACAGTTATCTTCATCGATTCTGGTCCTGTACGACACACCGTACACACTACCTGAGAGACAGACAGACAGGTGTGAACAGGTGTATATCAAGTGTCAAGGGTGGTTAAAGGTGTGTCTTAGGTGTGTGTCAGGTATGAACAGGTGTGTAAAGGTGTTACCCTGGTACACAGCCATCTTCAGGAAGTGTTTGTCCAGCAGTTCATATATGGGCATGTTCCTGATCAGGTAGAAACTGTTGAAACTGTTGAATACAGCGTCCAGGTGAGAAGGGGCGGAGCTACACTCAGGCAGCAGCACAGACACCTGCACAGGTAAAACAACTGAGCTGAGGACTACTGTGAAAACTCATGTCAGTAAAACATCTGGAGTCTGAATGATTCTGATTTTATAACATCATCAGTGAAACAGCTGATCAACAATCTCATCATCATGTAGTAATCAGGAAGAGTTCACTACAGTTCACTTTATATTAACCCTGTTACACTACAGAATATTAACGGATAACTACCGTTTTTTACAACCTGGACCTTATTTCTAGCAAAATATATGATCATGTACTCACCCAGATAACTTTGGTGTCATTTGGCGTCGTTCGGACGAAATTAGATCCAGTGTAGCGCCGATATATCCATATAATGCGAGTGACGGGGCACCGAAGGGGTCTGTAGGTTGACCTACTACCTCTGACCTGGAAGATGTCGTCTCTAAGCTGCGCGCGCACCCGCGACAGCCGGCTTGTTTACCTGTAGCTGCTGCTGCTAGTTTGACCCCGGATGTTGACAACAGACGAGCCCGGACTCAGAGGGGAATAGCACGAGCGTATCATGACAAAATATTGGTGAAATGAACTAGTTTCGTGGCAGATAATGCTCATAGAGGCTGTGTGTCGCTGCCCCGTCACTCACATTATATGGATATATCGGCGCTACACTGGATCTAATTTCGTCCGAACGACTCCAAATGACACCAAAGTTATCTGGGTGAGTAAATGATCGTATATTTTGCTAGAAATAAGGTCCAGGTTGTAAAAAATGGTAGTTATCCTTTAACCCTGTTACACTCTGATGTTTCACTGCTTTATATTTGACTTTTATTGTGTTGCAGCAGGAGGGATCATCACTCTGACGTCACAGTCAGGACTTTAGGGTGTAAATACTTTTGTTTTGATAAAAAAAAAAAAAAAAAAAAAAAAAAAAAAAAAAAAAGAGTATTATTAAATCATAAAAACATCAGCGGCGTTGTCATGTTGTCTGTCTACCTGCTGCCACGTGACATTATTATAAAGTTTGGGCTCTCGTTTGTTTAGAATCCAGACTTTTATTTTGAAATTCTGGCCCAGCACGTGTAGACTCGGTTCGTTTCTCTCTGCTAGCTGCTGCTAGCTGCTGCTAGCTGTCCGGCACACGGTCCTGTTAGCTAACTGAAGTCACGTGTCTGGTCCGAGACAGTCCGGGCTAAGCTAACTCTGATGCTAACACACCTAAACCATGAATGTATTATAGACTAGTTCTATTTAAAATCGATGGCTAACATGCTAGCACGCTAACTGTGTTACCTTGTAGTTGAAGTGCAGCTGCTCCACCTGAGAGCTGATCCGGTTCTTCTCGTTCAGGAAACTGGACCGATCACAGACAAGCAGAGACCGAGGAGTCTGATCCAGATCAACAGACATCTTCACCAGAACTTTATTAACACTTAATTTTATTGTGACTTCACTTTGACTTTATTTAACTGTGTTCTCTGAACAGGAAGCTAACAACACACTTCCCGTGACGACGGCTTTCAACATAAAAGCTTCAAATAAAACCCTGGGTAATAAGACAGAACAGGAACCCTGGACGGGACCTGAACAGAACCCTGGACAGAACGACCTCTGATTCAACATAATGCCACTTCCGTGTTGGTTACCAAATAACATCAACTCAATGAGAACTTGTTGATAAGGAACCTTTAAAAGTCAGAACTCTGTGACACAATATTATAAACAATAATATCAATTATATAAAACACAAAATTCGTCTTTACTTTGTGTTCAGTTTGAGCCTTTATCTTTTCTTCTTCGTGTTTTGTGTCGTTGTTCCTGTTCCTACCACAGTAATCCTGAGAGTGATGATGTCACGTCCTGTCTGTCCGCAGGGGGCAGCACTGAGCTGCAGTTCGCTTAAAGAACAAACAGTCTCTCATCGCTCTCCGTAGTCACGTGACCAGGCCCGGTAGTGAAGTGGACACGCTGCAGTGTGAGGAGGGTCTCAGCTTGTTTAACACGGTCCGGATAAGTTTGGACCGGTTCAGCTCTGCTTCTGCTTCTGGTTCTGGCTTTCGTGCTTGTCTGTGACGTCATGTCGGTGGTCGGCTCAGTACCTGGACAGTTTGATGACGCAGAAGAGGACAGGTGAGGTGTTTATAGATCACAGAGGATTATTCTGATCATTAACAGATAGGTGATCACGTGTCACAGCGCGTGACAGTAAATGTTATTGATAAACGTTGTTCGTTACTTAGTATTTAAAGTAATAGATTACTGTGAATGGATCCTGTGAGTGTTTCAGGTGATCTTCACACTAACAAGTTTTTTTCACTCCGAGGCTGAAAATAATGATCATGATCATTATCGATTAATCTGCTGATTGTCTTCATGATGAATTGATTAGTTAAATTAAAGAGTCCAGAGTGACGTCATCAGGGTCGACTGATCGCTGCAGGTTCATTATTCACAGTTATTGATCCAGCGTCCTCAGTAAAGTGAATGTGATGCAGCTGGTGAATGTCAACAGGTGTTTACATTGTTGTTTATTTACAAAATGAAATCATATGTTTTTGTTTATTATTATGTTGAAAGGTGAAGCCCCGCCCCTTCCTGTGGACCACCGTTGACCTTGTTTCAAAATAAATCTGTGCCGTGGTTAATAATTTGTTGAACCAGTTTGAATGGTGTCATGAGTTGAACGCGTCACGTTTGTCGATTTAAACATTTGTCATCAAACACGTCGTTATAAACACGACAGTTGCTGAGTGACGTCTAGAGTCGTCCTGAATATCAGCAGATCACAGAGCTGCAGCCGTGAGTGCGACCAGACCTCCTCCTGTGTCAAGAAGGCAGCGGTGGCGGCCATGTTGGTGTTGGTGACGTATGTTGAGTGAGACGATGTCTTTCACTGAGCGCTTTAACTCTAAACTGAACTTTAGCCTCAGGGAAGAGGCGGGACGTTCTCTCTTTTTAAACTGATGACTGAAGAAATAAAATTAATCCTTTTATTCTTTATCAAAGTGTAAAACTGCGGCAGCCATATTGGATGTTTCTGACTCCTTTCTCTCTCGTCTGCAGCAACCAATCAGAGATGACGGCTGTGCAGAATCAGATGAGTGATGTCACTGTACAGCCTTCACCAGAGCAACAGGAGGAGGAGGAAGATGAAGAAGATGAAGAGGAGGATGAAGATGAAGAGTGGGCGTGGCGTTCAGGGGATCTGACTAAAAAATACAACAGGACAAGTCTCAACTGTCAGGTCAGACACACTCTGATCCATCTGATCACTTATCAGTGACGATTGTGTGTTCAGTCAGTTGACTTTTGATCTGTTGTTGTGATTGGTCAGTCCAACAGACAAAATCCGTCCAATAAGAGCCTGCCGTCTACTCCGTCTGACAAAGCTCTGAGGAAGTATGAACACAAGATCAACCTGGGTAACACACAGACACACACACACACACACACACACACTTGCTAGTTCTGGAGCTTTCAATCACATGGTCTTCAGTCAATCAACCAATCAATTAGTTATTGACGGTCAATCACTGACGATCAGTTATTACTGAACATAAAGAATCAATGATTTGATTTCGGTGTTGATTTCAGATAAACTGAATTATGCTGACTCAGTGATCAATAAGGTGACGACGATGCAGAAACAGAGAGAAGCCGACACGTACGTGTGAACTCGCCTCAGTGCTGCTTACATCATAGGTCAGGTGACTGAAGTGACTAATGTTCTGATTGGCTGCTCTCTGCAGGTACAGAGTGAAGGACAAATCAGATCGAGCCACAGTGGAACAGGTGAGCTTCAAGATGCTTTTATTTACAAAAGGCTTGACAGGAAGTGAGCAGCAGGTTATGAGTTATGATTAATATGATGATATTGATCACCTGATGATCATATAATAAACAAAACATCAGACAAAGGCTCATCGGAGCACAGAGAGACAAAAGTATTCAGTTGATCAATAATCAATGAGGCCCAGACCCCCCCAACAGGATGAAGATCATGGTTGCATATGTTACATCGACAGTTATTGATTGTCTATGCTGCAGACTGAGAGATCAATAAGCAGCCAATCAGGAACATCTGTTGTTGAAATAGACTGATTTATTGTTTTTCTTCTGCAGGTTTTAGATCCTCGAACTCGAATGATTCTCTTTAAGATGTTGAGTCGAGGAGTCATCTGTGAAATCAATGGCTGCATCAGTACAGGCAAGGAGGTCAGTACACTCGTCAGTACACTCGTCAGTACACTCGTCAGTACGCTCGTCAGTACGCTCGTCAGTACGCTTGTCAGTACGCTCGTCAGTACGCTCGTCAATACGCTCGTCAATACGCTCGTCAATACACTCATCAATACACTCGTCAGTACACTCGTTCTCTGCTGGAACCTGTTGTGTTCCTTGTTCATCATGTTCTCTGTTTGTTCTTTAGGCAAATGTTTATCACGCCAGCACCTCTACAGGCGACAGCAGAGCTATTAAGATCTACAAGACGTCAATACTGCTGTTCAAAGATCGAGACAAATATGTCAGCGGAGAGTTCAGGTCAGTCACACCACAGAAGAAGAGTTCAGGTCAGTCACACTCCACAAAAGAAGAGTTCAGATCAGTCACACCACAGAAGAAGAGTTCAGGTCAGTCACACCACAAAAGAAGAGTTCAGATCAGTCACTCCACAGAAGAAGAGTTCAGGTCAGTCACTCCACGGAAGAAGAGTTCAGGTCAGTCACTCCACAGAAGAA
This sequence comes from Pagrus pagrus, assembly GCF_965226575.1. NCBI lineage: Eukaryota > Metazoa > Chordata > Actinopteri > Spariformes > Sparidae > Pagrus > Pagrus pagrus. The sequence continues at coordinate 167,269 of NC_140196.1, read as the reverse complement.
GAGTTCAGGTCAGTCACTCCACAGAAGAAGAGTTCAGGTCAGTCTCACCACGGAAGAAGAGTTCAGGTCAGTCTCACCACAGAAGAAGAGTTCAGGTCAGTCACACTCCACAAAAGAAGAGTTCAGATCAGTCACACCACAGAAGAAGAGTTCAGGTCAGTCACACCACAAAAGAAGAGTTCAGATCAGTCACTCCACAGAAGAAGAGTTCAGGTCAGTCTCACCACAGAAGAAGAGTTCAGGTCAGTCTCACCACAGAAGAAGAGTTCAGGTCAGTCACTCCACGGAAGAAGAGTTCAGGTCAGTCTCACCACAGAAGAAGAGTTCAGGTCAGTCTCACCACGGAAGAAGAGTTCAGGTCAGTCACTCCACAGAAGAAGAGTTCAGGTCAGTCACTTCACAGAAGAAGAGTTCAGGTCAGTCACACCACAGAAGAAGAGTTCAGGTCAGTCACACCACAGAAGAAGAGTTCAGGTCAGTCACTCCACAGAAGAAGAGTTCAGGTCAGTCACTCCACGGAAGAAGAGTTTTACCTGTGGACAATCAGCTGACTGTTGCTAATGTTGGCTAAGATGACAGTGGGCTGTCATTGGCTGTCAAGTGTCAACTTCCTGTTGTCTCCAAAATAAAACTTCGGACATATGGCAGTCATTCTGTGTGAAGAGTCCGTCACTGTCACTTATTATCAATGATCAGCAGATGTTATTAATTTATATTGTTATCAGCTGTTCTCCGTCACCATCGGTAACAGTGATATTCTTCTTTGTTCTACAGGTTCCGTCATGGTTACTGTAAAGGAAACCCAAGGAAGATGGTGAGAACCTGGGCAGAGAAGGAGATGAGGAACCTCATCAGGTCAGAACCTTTCTAAAGACACATAGAAGCTAGTAGAACCTGACCTGACAGGTATAACCAGTACAACATGACCTTGAGAGCCCAGTACAACGTGATCTAACTATCAGGTAGAACCCAGTAGAACTTGACCTGACAGGTAGAACCCATCAGAACCTGACCTTACAGGTAGAACCCAGTAGAACCTGATCTGACGGGCAGAACCTGATCTAACTATCAGGTAGAACCCAGTAAAGCCTGATCTGACGGGTAGAATCTGATCTAACTATAAAGTAGAACCCAGTAGAACCTGATAGTGTATGTGTTTCAGGCTGCAGACTGCAGGAATCCCAAGTCCAGAACCTCTTTTGCTCAGAAGTCACGTTCTACTGATGAGCTTCATCGGAAAAGATAACATGTAAGAACCAATCAGTGTGATTGATCAGAAAGTATACTGATGTCCTGTCATGTATTGATCATTCTGTCCTGTACGGATCGGTCAGGCCAGCTCCTCTGCTGAAGAACGCGTCATTGTCGGAGTCGAAGGCTCGTGAACTCTACCTGCAGGTTCTACAGAACATGAGAAAGATGTTCCAGGAGGCTCGGCTCGTCCATGCTGACCTCAGCGAGTTCAACATGCTGTGAGAGGCTTCACCAACCACACATACAACCCCTTCAGAATAAAAGTCCTCGCTGTGAGTAACTTTGACCAACCTCTCTGCAGGTATCACAACGGAGACGCTTACATCATCGACGTGTCACAGTCGGTGGAACATGATCATCCTCACGCTCTCGAGTTCCTCAGGAAGGACTGCAGCAATGTCAACGGTCTGCAGACCAGAGTTCTACGATATTATGACGTTAACGATTTAATCTGAAAGATATTCTCTCATTCTAAATGACAGAAGATCTACTCTGATAACTTGGATCTTTCTGCACTCTCATCCTGTCAACTGACCTGTTTGTTTTGTTACCCAGAGTTCTTTGTGAAGCACGACGTGGCAGTGATGACGGTCAGAGAGCTTTTTGACTTCATCACCGATCCATCGATCACCTGCCACAACATCGACCAATACCTGGAAAAGGTCTGAACACTTCCTGAAAAAATAACTTCATTAAAAACATAGTTATCATAATTCATCAAAAAAATCTTAAACAGAAATACAAACAGGTAAAAAAGACAGAGATAGAAACAGACGCGGTAGAATCTGTCTCTGATTGGTCCTCCAGGTGATGGTGATTGCAGCCGAGCGGACGTCGGAGCAGCGGTCAGATCAGGACCGAGTGGACGAGGAGGTGATGACACAGTTATAGTAATAACCTCGTCTCTCTGATAACTCTGTTTGTCCTCCCCTCACCTGGAAGTGTCCTTCCTCGTCCCCCAGGTGTTTATGAAGGCCTACATCCCTCGCACTCTGACGGAGGTGAGTCACTATGAGCGAGATGTTGACCTGATGAAGATGAAGGAGGAGGAGTCAGCCATCAGTGGACACCAAGACAACGTAAGAAACACAAAACGACGTTCAGAGACAGAAAAGTTAAATACATAAAATACATCTGATGATGATGATGATGATGATGAAGATGGTGTTGTTCAGGTTCTGTATCAGACGCTGACGGGGCTGAAGAAGGATCTGTCTGGAGTTCAAACGGTACAGTCCCCTCACACTCTGATGCTTATCTTAGCTTAGCATAGCGACAGTGTAAACTGTAAAATGTTGTCTTGTCTACCTGCAGAGAGGAGAGTGTTCACAGAAGCTGTTTCACATTAAAAGTCTTCCACAGCTTTGTTCCCTCGAAACCTTTTGCTGTGAAACATCTGCAGGAAGTGTCACTGACAGCAGTTTAGCTGATCAGCTGATTTCCATCAGATCACACGGCGATGATCACATGACGATGATCACATGATGAGCCAGCTGCATGTCTAAGGGCTTGATCCAGGTGAGCAGGTTTATTCTGACTGTGACGTCTCCTCAGGTTCCTGCTCTGCTGGAGGACGACCAGTCTTCATCTTCAGAGGAGGACGAGGAGGACGAGGATGAGGACGAGGAGGATGAGAAGAAGCTGAGTGAGGAAGGCTCCGTCGACAGAAAGGTGTTTCACATGTTTATATGACACAGTGAGAGTCTGCAGCTTCACTACCTACTAGGGATGTAATGATACACTACATTTTGTGATGTCACAATAAACAATGCGGCGATCCGGTCGTGGGACAGCGATGATGTCTGTCAAACTGTCATGTGGTTATTTTGCTGGTAAAGCTCGTATGAATGCATCCTTTCTCCTCGTCATTGTATAGTTCTGTTGGAACAGCAGAGGGCGCACTCATGCTGCTCAACAACATACTGGCCCTACTCTGCTTCTGATTGGTTGTCTTCGTTGGTTTGGTTTTCAACGCTTGACTCAAACAGTTGTCACACAGACGCTTGTTGTTGTCTACTTCTGCTGTGTTTGAGCCGTACGAACACTCCGACATCTTGACTCGTTCTCTGGGGTCGCTGCAAGTCACCCCGGCGGTGCGTTTACTGTTGGGAAACTGCGACTGAAAATCCACAAAAACAGCTGTTTGTTTTTACAAACCAACCACGGGAAAAAAACACGTCAACCCATCAACACCAGACAACCACTGAACACAACGTGTCTGTGACGCTGACACAGATTTTCGTGGCCCTGCTTGTCTAGTGGACAACAAGAGGGAGGGAGATCGGCTGGACCCGCGAGTGCCTGTTGAAAGATCATGACATTAGTTTTCTTCATGTTTGCTGCCAGGGCCCAGTTCTGACAGAACTTCTCTACTGTGTCCAGCTGCTGCTGTGGTCCTTGTTCAGTAGGAGACAGTAGAACAAGGTCATCAGCATGAAACAGAGACTTCAGCTCTGTATCGAGGAGGGAGAGGCCAGGAGCAGCACACTGATCCAACTCAACAGCAACTTCATTTATATACACGTTAAATAGAGTGGAGTTAAACTGCAGCCCTGGCGTTCACCTCTTCTCTGGTGAAGACTTCAGTCTGTTTGTCTCCAGTTTTAACAGCACACATATTTTCCAGATACACTGATTTAACCAGATGGTGCATGTTGCCCCCTGTACCACAGTGTAGCAGCCTGTAACAGAGCCCTTCATGCCAAACAGAGTCGAAAGCTTTCTTGAAGTCAATGAAACAAGTGAATATTTTACCATCTTTTGTTTGGTGTACATGTTTGTTAATCAAAGTGTGAAGGGTATATACATGGTCGGTAACCCTAACCCTCAAGGAAATCTAGTTTTCTTTTATTCGTTATCTCTGGCTGCTGCAGAGAGCATTTGGTTTTTAATGCTGTCTGGACCACAAGCTGTCCTCGGCTGGAGACATTTTGTCTGTGTGGTCGATTCTTCCCAAGTAATTGTGAAATCAGGGTTGTCTTTAATAGTTTCTTCTAATGTTTGGAGTTGTTCTTGTATAATACATTGAACTGAATTGATTTGGCTTATTGGTCTGTCTTTGTACTGATTGTCACAGTGTGCTCTCCAGATGTCACCATGTTGGATGGGTGATGTCTGTTGCTTTGTGCTGAACTTGTTCCACATATCCCAGAATTGATTTTGATTAATGGCATTCTCAATATCTTCAAGTTTCATGTGGGTTTAATTTAGTTTTTTATTCCTAATTGTACATTTATATTTCTTTAAAATGTCATTGTGTCTAATGCGTAAGGCTGGACTGTTTGGTTGGCGATGTTTTTCATTTGCTATTTTTCTCAGGTCTTTTCTGATGGTCTTGCGTTCTGGATCAAACCATTTGTCAGCGTTTTGCTTTTAACAGGCTTCTGTTTTTGTTTGATGAGGTCAGCTTTAATAGCTGCCTCATGAAATATCATATTGATATCATCAATATAATATAATCCTCTGGGGTAGTCACTCAAACATCTCACAGAAAGCTGTTGTCATGGAGACTCTGT